>NC_060140.1:847633627-847961960 GCF_021461385.2 Schistocerca piceifrons | reverse complement strand
CACATTTCAGCAAAGGACAAAGATGCAGGATCCTTCAAAGGAGCCAATTGCGACAACAACCGATACATTTGAGGTGAAATCCAGGAAAGGAACAGAGACTTACATGGTTGTTCGTCCTTGACATGAAATGCCAAGAAGTGCTGTTGAAGACGTTTTTCATAATCAGACCAGTCTTCCGCCGTCTCGTCGTAAGGAGGAAAAGGAGGTATAGCCAATGACGAGAAACACCCCGCATTTGACGCCACGACGAAATCACGAATCGCCGCTGTTAGAAGCGTTTGCTGTTCAAGGAGATTTTGCAATAGTTGCTCGACAGTAGCCATGGAACCCTGTGAGTCAACGGTGAAAAGGATAAATCCCATCCTCATTGCCAATTGTTAGAACTTCAAGTTTAACACATATATATCGGAACGACACAACAACACATATAAGTCACAGAGTAAGTTGACAAGTAAGACATGTGTACACATTAGCATTCGAATGAGCACTGAGTCCCAGTCTAGCGGCCGCAGCTCGGCTGGCCGCTTAGGTGGCGCAGCTGCTGCATGGCTGGCAGACAGCGCCGCACGTAGAGGACGCGCATAATTGCGCGGTGGCACTTTGAATGATCGGCGAGTCACAACACCTTACAAATTAACTTAATATCATCTAAAAATGACCTTCATTGAACATATTACATAGGATAGAGTTAAACTACCTCCCTTAGTATCAAAAACTCGTGTGCATCATACACCTTAACGTAAAAAGGTAAGCTAAGCAAGCTAATGGGTTCATACCCCATTTATACAGATATCAATCCTCTCCTTTTTCAAGACCAACAACTCACAAAACTTCTCTTCGTATCAACATTAATGATAGGAACAATCCTGTCCATTTTGTCAAATTCCTGGTTTGGAGTTTGAATAGGACTAGAGATTAACTTACTTTCAGGTAAAATTTTTCAATTATCTACATCTAATAACCAGAACCCATCATTTTCTAGATCTTGTTCTGGGGTTGTGTAGGTGTCAAATTCTATATCTAACCAAATTCCCTCTTGATTTTGCTGAAGGTGAATCTGAATTAGTTTCAGGATTTAATATTGAGTATGGTGTAGACTGAAACTTCCTGGCAGATTAAAACTGTGTGCCCGACCGAGACTCAAACTCGGGACCTTTGCCTTCGCGGGCAAGTGCTCTACCAACTGAGCTACCGAAGCACGACTCACGCCCGGTACTCACAGCTTTACTTCTGCCAGTACCTCGTCTCCTACCTTCCAAACTTTACAGAAGCTCTCCTGCGAACCTTGCAGAACTAGCACTCCTGAAAGAAAGGATATTGCGGAGACATGGCTTAGCCACAGCCTGGGGGATGTTTCCAGAATGAGATTTTCACTCTGCAGCGGAGTGTGCGCTGATATGAAACTTCCTGGCAGATTAAAACTGTGTGCCCGACCTTGGTAGAGCACTTGCCCGCGTAAGGCAAAGGTCCCGAGTTCGAGTCTCGGTCGGGCACACAGTTTTAATCTGCCAGGAAGTTTCATATCAGCGCACACTCCGCTGCAGAGTGAAAATCTCATTCTGGAAACATCCCCCAGGCTGTGGCTAAGCCATGTCTCCGCAATATCCTTTCTTTCAGGAGTGCTAGTTCTGCAAGGTTCGCAGGAGAGCTTCTGTAAAGTTTGGAAGGTAGGAGACGAGGTACTGGCAGAAGTAAAGCTGTGAGTACCGGGCGTGAGTCGTACTTGGGTAGCTCAGTTGGTAGAGCACTTGCCCGCGAAAGGCAAAGGTCCCGAGTTCGAGTCTCGGTCGGGCACACAGTTTTAATCTGCCAGGAAGTTTCATATCAGCGCACACTCCGCTGCAGAGTGAAAATCTCATTATGGTGTAGACTGTTTTATGAAGGACCATGAAGGACCTGAACATAATGAAATGAAGATTGGATCTGGTTGTGAATATAGAAATATATATTGCTGATGCAACTATGACTTTTTTAGGTACATAAAACTTCCGTGTTACTTTGTACTTCAATACTTGAAATATAAACACAATGTATTCTGGTCTCTGATGCTCCGGTAGTGTCTTACATATTTTGTAATACAACAGCAGTAAACAAGATCAGCAACCATTGCCATTTGACTGATGCCCACTATGCTGAGACACCTATAAATACATCACATGTAATTTTTAATTAATATTAATATCATCAGTATAAAGAGCAACAACAGTATGTAATAATAAAACTATGTGGACTAGAACTGATTGTGCTGGTGCAGTCAAGCAGTATGAATGCCAAAGCCTTGTTTCAAAACAAATTTGTTACTTATTGTTCACTGTGAGGTGAAGGCACTTGGTATTGAGCAGTTTATACTGCTCTTATGATTGAGAAATTCATTTTTATGTGCTCCATGGTCTGACATTAGCTTTTTGATTGTCACTTTACTGTGAGAGGATTAAATTTTCTTAATTTAATCAAATGTGTAGATATAACAGTTTAAATACATTTAATAATTGTTATGTAATTTTTTTATATCTTTTCTACTTTACAAAAAATCTAGATAAGTATGATCGCCAGGAACTGGGAAAGGATACAACCTCAAACCAAACTAATAAGGACAGTGATCCAGAATTGTTAATTCAAGCAATGGAGAAAACATCAGCCCTCTTTGACAGGTGAGAGTCAAACAACAAACATTTAATGTTTTTTTGTATTTGTTAATCTCCACCAAAAATGACAACTAGAATGAGCAGCCATTTACCTACAGGTCAGAAATATGTTGTCCGTAGACCACACTCTCTCTCACATGCGTGCGCGCACACACACACACACACACACACACACACACACACACACACACACACACTTGAATAAATAGAGCAATCTCTGGCTTATGCAAAGCAAACATAATCTGGTGATGCAATGCCAAAGTAAATAAATAAATAAAAAGCTAGAATCTGAAGAACGGGGCAGGAAGGTACAGGTGTAGATAGGTAAAAGTAGGTAAATAAATAGATACAGCATATTTAGTTATCCATATTTTCATTTTTGTTCATTGTTTTTATATCGGAATTTTCATTATCATGATGTGGATATATGAGAGAGTTGGAATATACCTCAGACGTCAAGACCAAAGAAGGCAGTTGTTGACAGCAGTTAGTATCATTGAACCATCAGTTCACAAAGTCATGGCTGAAAGATAATAACATGAGTTATTTATAAAAGAATGGAGTGTCTAATAGGAGTCAAAGTGATGTGAAAGGCAACCAGAGCATCAAAATAAAAACTAAAAATTATTAGTAATTGCTTTTCAAGATGTTTCTTCCCCTTTCCAAATTTTCAAAATACTACAAAAACTGTGTAATATCCATTAAAATCCACCCTTATTCACCTTTTATTTTACCCTCAAATTGCTGCAGCTTCGTTTTTCAACATTTTCAGTATTAAAATCAACATGAATAGTTGTTTAGTGAATAATATATCAATGGATAATAAATCTACTCACCGAATGGCAGCAGGAGAAAACACATATAAAGGAATTCAAATCTGGAACCTTTCAAAACCGGTGATTCCTTCTTCTGACAGATTGTATTAAAGTTTGGGAAAGTCACCCAAAATCCCAATTCAGGGGAGACTTACTGTACAGGAAGAGAAGTAAGGACTGACCAATGTAATGAGATTTGAAAACCTGGGAGCTTAAAGATTCAAGGTAGGGTAATAGACAAGACAGAAATTATTGAGAAAACATCGGGTATGAATTAATAAGAATGGAAAGCTAAGTGCACATTGTATGTGGTAGTATGTGGTAGAGGTTGGGGGAGGAGGGGGGGGGGGGGGGGTGGTAAGCTGATCAAAAGCTAAAAGGGAGTGAAGAAAGGAATAGTTACTGAGAACGAGAATAAATGTTGACACAAAAGAAACTAAGTCACAAGAACCAAGGGAGCAGATGGGGAAGGCAAAGTTACATAAACTCTGTAGGGTTGTTCTCATTGGAACGTTGAGACATCTGCTAGAAAAAGGATCCAATGCTTATGAAAGAATGTAAATGTGTTTTCCCTTGTCGCTGCTTAATGGTATACCTTTTACCTATCCAGTCCAGTTTAGTGAATAAGATATTTCTTCTATTTCTGAATTTTGATAAACACCTGCTGTGACGTGGGGATTCCTGCTGTTGGACTCCATCTGCCGCATGTTGTCCAAGGAGCACCTCAGACAAATAACAAAAATACAAAAAAGATATTTGAACATCTATAGGATACCATCTACATATAAATGACCTCTAGTTATTATTAAAATTACAATAAAATTAGTTGTGCATACACTTGCTTATCTATACATTCCCCTAAAACTTGTGAGAAAATTACTGAATTTAATTCATCTTAATTCAGACCCTCTCAGGGGAAAAATAAGTTTTGGTCCAGAAAAATATAGGAACACACAGGGCAATACTGACCCTACAACTTATTGTAGAAACAGATAGAAAAACAAACATACAATTGTAGCATTTGTAGAATGAATGGGAAAAAAGTGTCAGTGTTGACTGGAACATATTATTTGAAATTCTGAAGTTATCATAGATAAAATACTGGGAGTGAAACATTATCTAAAACTTGTACACAAATCAGACTGTCTTTATAAGATTCAAAGAACTCAAAAGGGAGCCAGTGATTGAGAAGGGAGTGAGACAAGGTTATAGTCTAACCCCCCATGATATTCAATTTTCAATTGAGCAAAGGGAACCAAGAAAAAATATGGAATGGGAATTAAAGGTCAGAGAGAAGAAATCAAGTCTTTCAGTTTTGATGATGACATTGTAATTCTGTCAAAGATGACAAATCACTTGGAACAAGAGTTGAATGAAATGGAACTCTGATTGGTGTGTAAAGATTCCAGCTGAGTTGGTGATCCTTCGCTCACAGCTCTATGCTGTGTTGGCTTCCGTCACGCAGCTTGAGGCTGCTGCCAAGGGGCATCACTCTGGGAGGGGTCGGACATGGAGATGCAAGGGACATCGAGCACATCCCACGTGTACCCCGATTGGTCCACTGCTGTGGCCGCCCCGGGTACTGCCTGCACTGAGGTTGACCCCTCACGCGCGGTTGAGTGGAAGATCATCCCAAAGTTTGACATACAGCGAAAAACTTTCTGAGGGGCCTATCGTATGGCCTCCCTGATTCATTTGACGAACACGTTTCAGGCGTTATCTGTGGCTGACCATGTCTCTGAGCTGGATGCAGTCATCCACCCTATTCTACATCTACATCCATACTCCGCAAGCCGCCTGACAGTGTGTAGCGGAGGGCACCTTGAGTACCTCTATCAGTTCTTCCTTCTATTCCAGTCTCGTATTGTTCGTGGAAAGAAGGATTGTCGGTATGCCTCTGTGTGGGCTCTAATCTCTCTGATTTTATCCTCGGTCTCTTCGCGAGACATACATAGGAGGGAGCAATATACTGCTTGACTCCTCGGTGAAGGTATGTTCTCGAAACTTCAACAAAGCCCGTGCCGAGCTACTGAGCATCTCTCCTGCAGAGTCTTCCACTGGAGTTTATCTATCATCTCCGTAACGCTTTCGCGATTACTAAATGATGCTGTAACGAAGTGCGCTGCTCTCTGTTGGATTTTCTCTATCTCTTCTATCAACCCTATCTGGTACAGATCCCACACTGGTGAGCAGTATTCAAGCAGTGGGTGAACAAGTGTACTGTAACTTACTTCCTTTGTTTTCAGATTGCTTTGCCTTAGGATTCTTCCAATGAATCTCAGTCTGGCATCTGCTTTACCGACGATCAACTTTATATGATCATTCTATTTTAAATTACTCCTAATGCCTACTCCCAGATAATTTATGAAATTAACTGCTTCCAGTTGCTGACCTGCTATATTGTAACTAAATGATAAGGGATCTTTCTTTCTGTGCATTCGCAGCACATTTCACTTGTCTACATTGAGATTCAGTTACCATTCCCTGCACCATGCGTCAATTCGCTGCAGATCCTCCTGCATTTCGGTACAATTTTCCATTGTTACAACCTTTCAATATACCACAGCATCATCTGCAAAAAGCCTCAGTGAACTTCCGATGTTATCCACAAGGTCATTTATGTATATTGTGAATAGCAATGGTCCTACGACACTCCCCTGTGGCAGACCTGAAATCACTCTTACTTATTCCAGAGGAGGCTTCTTGGCCTGCAAGATTTTGGCATTCACAGAGGGTGAATTTGCTGGTAGTTGGGAGCACCAACGTTAGGCGCATATTGGAGCCCTTAGGAACATGGGTGCCAAGGAGGGGAAGGAAGCCATTGTGCACTCTATGTACATACCGGGGGGAGCCATTTCGGATGTGGAAAGGGTGCTTCTGATTGTCATGAAGAGTACATGGTGCAGCCAACTGCAGGATTTGGCTCATGTCGGTACCAATGACGTGTGTTGCTTTGGATCAAAGGAGATTCTCTCTGGTTTCAGGCGGCTAGTGGAAATGGTAAAGACTGCCAGTCTTGCTTGTGAGATTAAGGCAGAGCATCATCGATAGAACTGACTGTGGTCCTTTGGTGCAGAGCCAAGTGGAGGGTCTGAATCAGAGGCTCAGGCAGTTCTGTGACCATGTAGGCTGCAGATTCCTTGACTTGCCCCACCAGGTGGTGGGTTTCCGGGTTCTGATTAATAGGTCAGGAGTCCACTACACACAGGAAGTGGCTACACAGGTAGTGGGGGCTGTGTGCAAGAGACTGGTCAGTTTCTTTAGGTTAGAGGGTGTCAGGGAACCACAGAAAGGGCATCCATCTATAAGGGGACAGGACAACACAGTAAGCTAGTTGTAGAAGCAATTGGTATAAACCGTCGTAGCTGTGTTGGGAAAGAACCAGAGCTCCAAACCCTAATAGAAAACACTGAAACTTAAATAGTTATAAGTACAGAAAGCTGGCTAAAGTGGAAAATAAGTTCAACCAAAATTTTTTCAATCTATCTAACAGTATTCAGAAAGGATAGATTAAATACAGTCGAGTATTTATTGCTGTCAGAAGTAGTTTGCTTTGTAGTGAAATTGAAGTAATTATTTCCTGCGAAATAGTATGAGTAGAAGTTATACTGGACAACCAGACTAAACTATCAATTGGATCGTTTTACTGCCCCCGACTCAGAAGATATAGTTGCTGAACAGTTCAAAGAAAACTTGAGTCTTATTTCAAATAGGTACTCCACTCATTCAGTTATAGTTGATGGTGACTTCAATCTACCCTCGATATGCTGGAAAAATTATACGTTTAAAGCTGGCGGCAGGCATGAAACATCATCCGAAATAGTACTGAATGCTTTCTCAGAATATTATTTTGAACAATTAGTTCATGAGCCCACTCGAAGCGTAAATGGTTGCAAAATCATACTTGACCTCTTAGCAACAAATAATCCAGGACTAATAGTGGGTATCATGATGAATGCAGGGATTAGCAACCATAAGGCAGTTGCTACTGTAACACCTACAACCATCAAAACGAAACACAATGTTTATCTATTTAAAAAAATCTGATAAAAATGCTCTTAACACCATTTTAAGAGAGAGTCTTCACTCCTTTCAGTCTGATCATGTAAGCGTAGAAAAGTTGTGGAATGATTTCAAAGAGATACTATCGACAGCAATTGAGAGATATATATACCACATAAATTAATAAGTGATGATACTGATCCTCCATGGTACACAAAACGGGTCAGATTGCTCTTGCAGAAGCAGCGAAAAAAGATGCCAAATTTAAAATAACGCAAAATCACCAACACTGGCAAAGTTTTACAGAAGTCGTCCATATTCCACTTCTGTACACTCCACACAAATACTTTCAGAAAGGCTTTCCTGACACTTAAATCTATACCCCACGTTAAAAAATTTCTCTTCCTCAGAAACACTTTTGTTGCCATTGCCAGTCTACATTTTATATCCTCTCTACTTTGACCATCATCAGTTATTTTGCTTCCCAAATAGCAAAACTCATCTACTACATTAAGTGTCTCATTTCCTAATCTAATTCCCTCAGCATCATCTGATTTAATTTGTCTACATTCCATTATCCTTGTTTTGCTTTTGTCAATTTTCGTCTTATATTCCACTCTCAAGACACTGTCCATTCTGTTCAGCTGCTCTTCCATGTCCTTTGCTCTCTCTGACAGAATTACAATGTCATCGGCAAACCTCAAAGTTTTTATTTCTTCTCCCTGGATTTTAATTACTACTCCAAATTTTTATTTTGTTTCCTTTACTGCTTGCTCAATATACAGATTGAATAATATCGGGAATAGGCTACAACCTTGTCTCTCTTCCTTTTGAGCCACTGCTTCCCTTTCATGCCCCTCAACTCTTATAACCACTGTCTGGTTTCTGTACAAATTATAAATAGCCTTTCTCTCCCTGCGTTTTACCTGTGCCTTCTTTAGAATTTGAAAGACATATTCAGCAAAATGTGTCATTATTATGTCTCTTAACTTCAATAGTTGCTACTGCTGGATATACGTAAAACGGATTGGTTTTGAATGATACATGATTAATAATAATAATAATAATAATAGTAATAATAATAATACTTATTTGTTATGTAAATGCACCTATGAAGATTACTACTTGCATTTAAAGAAAGAGAACAGTGGAATAAATTAAGACTTCAAGTTTGTTTCCAGTAGGAGCAGCAAGCTCCACAACCATATTAATGAGATTCAAGATTAAAGATTGGTGGAAGGGCACCATCAGTCATAAAATTTTAACCTGTTTATTGCATACTGATTTCAGCTACTGTGTACTATCTTCAGTGCAATTATAGCCAAGTCATGATGACTCATTGTAAATATAATAGCACATAGCACCACTTGACAAAACAGATTACAACCATCAATAAAGTTTAACTGATGTTTGTTATCTGTAATACTAAGTGGTACCATGTGCTATTATATATACAACGAGTCATCATGACTTGGATATAGCTCCATGGAAGATAGGCACACAGCAACTGAAATCGCCCTTCAATAAACAAATTAAAAATTTATGACCAGTGCTGCCTTCCCTCCTACCTTGAAAAAAAGTAAGACTCTTGTAAACTGTACGTGTATTCAGCTGACATTGTATTTAATTGTTTAGAATCTTTTCTTCACAGAGGCTTAAGTTTGCAGTAGATGACTGGAGACACCTGTGATTTATTTAATTAGATTGGTGTTCCATTTTTACTCTAGAAAGTTCAATGATTATATTATGTTCTCTCTTGAGAATGTTGAATCTGGAATCTCCTCTTCACATATTTAAATAGCATTTTTGTTTATTAATATAGTTTCGTCATGATTATGTATTTCCCAGATAGACTTCTAATACATTCAACCTGTTTCCGCATTGCATGCCAAAGCACTTGCTCTAGGATATACACGTTTGTAATGGTTCTGTCACAGACCACCAATGTACTCATCTTGTTTTGAGTGAAAGCCCATGCATTGATTTGATGGCTTACATTAGACACCCTGCACATACCTTATTAATAGTAAGTTACATATAGTTAAATTTTTTACCTTGCTCAAAATGTTTCCACACTTCCGCCATTTTAACTGAATTGGCACTTTTTCATGATTTTTCTTCCTAGGAGATGGATTAATTAGAAGCAAAATAATGTTATCTTTCAGACTGTCTGTACAAAATTGGTGGTTTAATGACAGTACTATGTAATGGATACATTACTACTCGCCATGTAGTGACGATAATGAGTCGCAGAGACACACAACAAAAGAACTGCTAACAAGTAAACTTTTGGCCAAAAGGCCTTCTTCAGTATTAGGCAACACACACATGTTCACACAAGTGGAATTGAAAAACTCAAGAGCAGTACCTCTGGCTGCTGAGGCCAGACTGTGAGCAGCAGGTCATGATGGGAGAAGCAGCCAGATAGTGGGGATAATCATCCCCTGTTAACTTTCCAGAATTTCTTAAACTCGAATATTGCCTCACCATCATTCCCAAAATCCCTCAACAAGCAAACTACCCTTACATCTGCAGAAAGAACCACAGTCCACAATCTAAAAACTGATTCCAACCTTATAATCCTACCTGCAGGCAAAAGCTCCACAACTGTTGTTTTGAACCAGAAGGATTGCCTGACAGAAGGACTCTCCCAGCTTTCAGATACTTCCACCTACAAACCTTGCCACAGTGACCCCATTCCAGAAATCCAACAGAATCTCCATTCGCTCCTCAAATCCTTAAGCCCTTACCAGAACCTCTCCCCAGAGTCCATCTCTCTGCCCATGCCTAACACTCCCCGTACACCTACCTTCTACAGGCTTCCTAAAGTCCATAATCGCAACCACCCAGGATGCCCCAATGTGGTTAGTTACTGTGCCCCACTGAGAGAACCTCTGCTTTCATAGATCAACACCTTCAACCTATTACTCAGAGCCTACCCTCCTATATAAAAAATACCAACCATTTCCTCCACCGGATCTCCACAGTTCCTGTCCCTTTATCACACAGTACCCTGCTTGTCACTATTTATGCCACCTCCCTTTACACTAACGTCCCCAATGCCCATGGTCTTAACACTATTGAACACTACCTTTCCCAATGCCCAATCGATTCCAAACCAACAACGTCCTTCCTAGTCGCCACGACCAATTGTATCCTAACCCACAATTACTTGTCCTTTGAAGGCATTACGTACAAACAAATCTGGGCTATGGCTATGGGTATATGGCACCATCCTATGCCAACACATTCATGGGACATCTGGAGTAATCCTTCCTAAACACCAAGGATCCTAAACCCATCACCTGGTTCAGATTCATTGATGACCTTTCAAATCTGGACCAAGGGTGAGAACATCCTGTCCACATTCCTCCAGAACCTCAACAACTTCTCCCCCATTTGCTTCACTGGTCCTACTCAACCCAGCAAACTACCTTCCTAGATGTTGACCTCCACCTCAGAGATGGCTACATCAGTACCCCAATCCATATCAAACCTACTAACTACCAGCAATACCTCCATTTCGACAGCTGCCACCCATTCCATATCAAGAAGTCCCTTTCATACAGCCTACGCACCCATGACTGTCATATCTGCAGTAATCAGCAGTCCCTCTCGAAATATACTGAGGGTCTCACTGAAGCCTTCACAGACCGTAATTACCCTCCCAACTTGTACAAAAGCAAATCTCCTGTGCCTTATCTTTCCAGTTTGCCACCACCTCCCAAAGTCCCAATGTGCGGCCACAGAGGAGCATTCCCCTCATAACTCAGTACCACCCAGGGCTGGAGCAACTGAATTACATTCTCCGCCAGGGTTTCAACTACCTCTTGTTGTGCCCTGAAATGAGAAATTTCCTGCCCACTATCCTTCCCACCGCTCCCACACTGGTATTCTGCCATCCACCGAAAGTACCCAATATACTTGTCCATCCCTCTGCAACCCCTGCTCCCAACCCCTTACCTCATGGCTCATACTCCTGTAATAGATATAGATGCAAGGCTTGTCCCATACATCCTCCCACCATCTGCTCCAGTCCGGTCACAAACATCAGCTATCCCATCAAACCCGTGATGTGATCTACAAACTAAGCTGAAACACAGTGCTGCATTCTACGTGTGCATGACAACCAACAAGCTGTGTGTCCACATGAATGGCCACCGACAAATTGTGGCTAAGAAACAAGTGGAGCACCCTATTGCTGAGCACGCTGCCAAACATGATATCCTTCATTTCAATGACTGCTTCACAGCCTGTGCCATATGGATCCTTCCCATCAACACAAGCTTTTCTGACTTGCACAGATGGGCGGAACTTTCCCTTCAATATATCCAGCGTTCCTGTAACCCTCCTGGCGTCTACCTTGCCCTCACCCATCCAGCCCCTTCCCTGTTCCCATTCCAGCACCTCACAGCTGTCATTCCACCATTGCACAGAGTCACTTTACTTCTCTCCTTTTCCACTACTGCCCCCCACCTCTTGCCTGCTCTCTGTTAAGCCTGCAGCATTTCACTGTTCACCACCCCTACCCTACCATCCGTATCCCTCCTCCTCCCTGTCCCAGCCTCCTCCTTACCCCCACCCAGTCACCACTCTCATTATGCACTGGTGCTGCTGCTCGCAGTGTGGCCTCAGTTGCCTGAGACTGCGACTGCGGCTGCGACTGCGACTGCATTCATGTGTGGGTGAGTTGAATTTTCACGTGTGTGTGTGTGTGTGTTTTTTGTCCATTTTTGGGATAAGGCCTTACTGGCCAAAAGCTTTATTTGTGACAGTCTTTTTGTTGTGTCTATCTGCAACTCAGCATCTCCGCTATATGGTGAGTGGCAACTTTCCTTTGCATAAGACTGATACTGCTTGAGTTGTTTTGATGATGGCTAGTGATGGCCATAACCACTGTTTCTTGAGATGATGTCATTACATATATTCCAGCTCTGCGATTGTCAGTTGTACAGTTTTTCCAAACAAAAATTCTAGAATTGCAATTGTGAATTACGTAGTTCATCATAAATTCACTCTAGTTCTTATTCACCAGTATGATTAGGAAGTATACATATCAGCATGTATTTGTAAGAATCCCTAGGTCCCTGAAAGGGCTTTTGAGAAATTTTCAGTTATCAACTTTACTCAAATTTGTTTAGCCTAGCTGCACTACTACTGAAGATTATACCGTAAGACAATGTTCAGTCATGGTATGCAAAGTATGCTAGTAATCCCATCTGCAATTCAACAAAATGAGAGATATTTCTTAGAACAACTTTCCAATGTATGATCACTAAAGTACAAGTTGCAGCTCAAAAGGGATAAACATTCCACTATTTGTATAGGTAAGGAAGCTATGGAGCATTTGACATCATTATGGCATGAGCATTGACAGTCACTGGACATTTACCACTTCACAAATGTTTTTTGTCATCCTTTCCCTGCATTGCAATCTTCATCTATACACAGCGCTATTAATCGTCTCTTTTAGTAATGTCATTTACCCACCTTCCATTTGGCCATCATCTCAATCTTTTCTTATCTTTTCAAATCCAGCAACGGCCTCCTTGTTGCACCTGTCATCCATACCCAGCTAAACATATGCAACCCATGTAATGAATGTCATTTTTGCTTCTGGTATTGTAATTATGTACATCATTGTTCCTTTTAAGCTGTAGTGGATTATTTACATTATTTTCCTGTCTCTTCCAGTAGCTCCAGTAAGCATTCTTACATCAGTTACTGAGCAACCATCACTCATATTATTAATGATTTTTATGCCTACTTTAAAGTTATCCTGTAAAGCTCTTACTTACTTTTATTGTTGAAGCTTAACTGCATTTACTGAAAACTATACAGTATCTGATCTTCTGGCCATATGAATTGACAGAATCTTTTGGGTTTTCAGCTGTGTCAAGTGATGAAATTCCTGTGAGCTTTCAGATATGTTCAATTGCTAACTGACTGCAGTTCATTAATGGTCTTATACTTGTTTAGTCAAGATACTGACTGTAACATCAAATGTGCATAGTCCATCACCAATCAAAGCAGTATTTAGGTTCCACATCGCCTGTGTCCACTTTAACCTCATGATGGCCGAATCCTTGCTATATGGAGCTGCAAACCACATTTTCTATTGAGTAGTTTTCAATATTTTAATTTCATGTGTTTCTTTTATTTCACTCTCCCAGAAACCATAGATCCATGTAATGTCAGATGACACATCTGACACAACATCTGATACCAGTTGAGTTGCAGTGCTAAACAGTGTATTCAGTGAGGAAAGTGTAGCTTTGCATGTATATGTATGTTCTGTATTACTTAGCTCGAACACGGCTGTGTTTTTGGTCTTTTTTATATGCCTGTTGACTGCTGAGTGACTTATTTATACAGTGAAATGAGACAGTGGAAACTCCAGGTAGGTATATCAACAATGTAGGAAAAGATAGCCTGCTACTTACCATAAAGATGATACATTAAGTTGCAAACAGGCACATTTAAAAGACACTTACGCAAAGCTTTTGGCCACAGCCGTTTTCAGAAAAAGAGAAACACACACACACATGATCGTCAACTCAGCCAGTTCGGGCCAGAACACAGTTATCATGTGGGATGGACGCAGCATGTTTGCAATGAGTGGTTGTTTTTACTCCTCCAATTGATTGGCTGATGATACACTCCTGGAAATTGAAATAAGAACACCGTGAATTCATTGTCCCAGGAAGGGGAAACTTTATTGACACATTCCTGGGGTCAGATACATCACATGATCACACTGACAGAACCACAGGCACATAGACACAGGCAACAGAGCATGCACAATGTCGGCACTAGTACAGTGTATATCCACCTTTCGCAGCAATGCAGGCTGCTATTCTCCCATGGAGACGATCGTAGAGATGCTGGATGTAGTCCTGTGGAACGGCTTGCCATGCCATTTCCACCTGGCGCCTCAGTTGGACCAGCGTTCGTGCTGGACGTGCAGACCGCGTGAGACGACGCTTCATCCACTCCCAAACATGCTCAATGGGGGACAGATCCGGAGATCTTGCTGGCCAGGGTAGTTGACTTACACCTTCTAGAGCACGTTGGGTGGCACGGGATACATGCGGACGTGCATTGTCCTGTTGGAACAGCAAGTTCCCTTGCCGGTCTAGGAATGGTAGAACGATGGGTTCGATGACGGTTTGGATGTACCGTGCACTATTCAGTGTGCCCTCGACGATCACCAGTGGTGTACGGCCAGTGTAGGAGATCGCTCCCCACACCATGAAGCCGGGTGTTGGCCCTGTGTGCCTCGGTCGTATGCAGTCCTGATTGTGGCGCTCACCTGCACGGCGCCAAACACGCATACGACCATCATTGGCACCAAGGCAGAAGCGACTCTCATCGCTGAAGACGACACATCTCCATTCGTCCCTCCATTCACGCCTGTCGCGACACCACTGGAGGCGGGCTGCACGATGTTGGGGGCGTGAGCGGAAGACGGCCTAACGGTGTGCGGGACCGTAGCCCAGCTTCATGGAGACGGTTGCGAATGGTCCTCACCGATACCCCAGGAGCAACAGTGTACCTAATTTGCTGGGAAGTGGCGGTGCGGTCCCCTACGGCACTGCGTAGGATCCTACGGTCTTGGCGTGCATCCGTGCGTCGCTGCGGTCTGGTCCCAGGTCGACGGGCACGTGCACCTTCCGCCGACCACTGGCGACAACATCGATGTACTGTGGAGACTTCACGCCCCACGTGTTGAGCAATTCGGCGGTACGTCCACACGGCCTCCCGCATGCCCACTATACGCCCTCGCTCAAAGTCCGTCAACTGCACATACGGTTCACGTCCACGCTGTCGCGGCATGCTACCAGTGTTAAAGACTGCGATGGAGCTCCGTATGCCACGGCAAACTGGCTGACACTGACGGCGGCGGTGCACAAATGCTGCGCAGCTAGCGCCATTCGACGGCCTACACCGCGGTTCCTGGTGTGTCCGCTGTGCCGTGCGTGTGATCATTGCTTGTACAGCCCTCTTGCAGTGTCCGGAGCAAGTATGGTGGGTCTGACACACCGGTGTCAATGTGTTCTTTTTTCCATTTCCAGGAGTGTATTTTTTCCAGCTTTTCATCAAGTTTTACTTATCTACTGAAATCATCTTGTGGTGGGATTTACTATCATTCATCAGTTTCTGTATCTCTTTTAGAGGTTCTCTACCTATTTATCACTTGTGAACATGTTGATGTGTACACTTTAATGATTTCTGTGGAATATCTTTTGTCTATTTGTTAAAACAACTTTTGCTGTTTTGTCTTAGATCCCCTCTACGCATATAATATTGTTTTTAATTTTCTATTTTAAGGTAAGGCTATATCTGAATTTCTTCCCTGCCCTCTACTTGATTTTAATTGGGTATCTACTCTCTGTTTTTCATATTTATTTATTTGTTATGTATTTGATAGCCTTAATATATTCTGTTTGAAGTTATTTAAGTAATGTTTCAACTCTGAACTTTCTTTTTATTACATAGCAGTGCAGTTTCTAGTTTCAAAATAAAATATAGTATAAGAAGTTGGACTTCCAAAGTCCATATTACTTATAAGTAGCTGGACTTCAAAAGTCCATGTTACTTTTTGTTTATCTGTGTTTAACGTGTAAGGTGCTAATACTGCAAAAGCAGCTGGGCATACCACGTTGTCTGAATTTTCCAAGCAACTGATTTCAATATGTTTTCACCCAAGTTGGAATAAAAACATCCTGGAAATAGGGATGGCATAAACCTCACATGTCAGTCATCCTGCTAAGGCCAGAAGCGCTTGACGAGACATACAGACAGTGATAAACCTGAATTAACACCTACAATCTCAGGAAAATGTACTTACCAAATGTTAAGAAACTGTTTTCAGCGATATTCCGCTGCCTGTATAAAATATTCTCATGATCACAATTTTCTTATTCAGTTTATTATTTGTACAGAATTCACCTTTATCTCTCCCCATACATTTTTATTTTCACTTTATCCTCATGTTACACTTTCCACCTTCTAATACCATGTCACCCTCACAACATCCCCACAACGACCCCATTAAGCTTTATTTACATTCCCTCCGCAAGCATGCCTTCGCCCTAGCTAGATTACGCTCCCATATTTTATTTACTCAGGCTTGTCTGACATTTGGCATTACCCCCAAAGGCCTCACACTTAAAGTTCCCATCTCTGGCTGTAACCCTTCTTTTCATCAGTCCCTATACCAGTTCCAAACTGAACAATCCATTGTCCTCACCCACCTAATCCTTCACCTACCCATCAACTCCTATCCCTAATCAAAGACCTCAATCTTTCCTCTCCCACATCCACACCGGCTGTTCAGAGCATCCTCCTACAGGCCAACCACAAATTAGAACAGCATGCCACACTCCACCTCAAAAAACTGTCCAATCTCCTGGTTTCACACCTCCAGAATGGCAACTCACTCACCCTCCACAACCTTTCCAACAAACCTCAACCTCCTCTCATTGCACTCAGACCCAGTCTCTCCCATCTACTCAATCTCCCACTTCCAGCTCCACACTCCCCAAAACCTCAAAATTCTAGTCAACACAATCTGGAACCACAACACCCCAATTCAGTAGTTAACCTTTCCTCCAAACCTCTCTCCCAATCTGAAACCTCTGTCCTATTCAAAGGCCTCACCTTCAGCCCCACTCCCAAATTCAACCAAACAGCCCTCGTCAAAGATTTACTGTCCTACACTCGTAGTCTCTGCTGGAAATAACACTTTGTCACGAAGAAAAATATTCCTAATCCTACTCCTAATGATCCAACTCCCCAAGACACTATCCAAATTTAACCCTGCCTGGAACAGTACTGTCCTCCACCACAGCGGGACCCACCTCCTCTTCCTCAAAATCACCCTCTCCAAACTTTCCAGGAATTTCTCACTTCCAGCCTTGCCTCTCCATCTTTCTTGCAAAACCTTAATCCTACTCCCAACATCACCACAGCTGGAGCCCAGGCTATCTGTGATCTGAAGGCTAACTGATCCATTGTCATTCTTCTGGCTGACAAGGGTTCCACAAACGTGGTACTTGATCGTTGGGAGTATGTGGCTGATGGACTGCGTCAGCTTTCAGACAACACTACATACAAAGTTTGCCAAGGTAATCCTATTCCTGATGTCCAGGCGGAGCTTCAAGGAATCCTCAGAATCTTAGGCCCCCTGCAAAACCTTTCACCTGATTCCATCAACCTCCTGACCCCATCGACACCCCGCACCCCTACCTTCTACCTACTTCCTAAAATTCACAAACCCAAACATCCCAGCCGCCCCATTGTAGCTGGTTACCATGCCCCCACAGATCGTATCTCTGCCTACGTAGATCAACACCTTCAACCCATTACATGCAGTCTCCCATCCTTCATCAAAGACACCAACCACTTTCTCGAACGCCTGGAATCCTTACCCAGTCTGTTACCCCGGAAACCATCATTGTAACCATTGATGCCACTTCCTTATACACAAATATCTCACACGTCCAGGGCCTCGCTGCGATGGAGCACTTCCTTTCACGCCGATCACCTGCCACCCTACCTAAAACCTCCATTTCCTCATCCCCTCAAACCCAGAACCTCCCACAGAAGAACCCCAAAAGTGCCTCACTTGTGACAGGATACTTTCTGGGACTGGATCAGATTCTGAATGTAGCTCTCCAGCAGGGATATGACTTCCTCAAATCCTGCCCTGAAATCAGAACCATCCTTCATGAAATCCTCCCCACTCTGCCAAGAGTGTCTTTCCACCGTCCACCTAACCTTCGTAACCTCTTGGTTCATCCCTATGAAATCCCCAAACCACCTTCCCTACCCTCTGGCTCCTACCCTTGTAACTGCCCCTGGTGTAAAACCTGTCCCATGCACCCTCCCACTACCACCTACTCCAGTCCCGTAACCCGTAAGGTGTACACGATCAAAGGCAGAGCCACATGTGAAAGCACCCACATGATTTACCAACTGACCTGCCTACACTGTGAAGCCTTCTATGGGGGAATGACCAGCGACAAACTGTCCATTCGCATGAACGGGCACAGGCAGACAGTGTTTGTTGGTAATGAGGATCACCCTGTGGCTAAACATGCCTTGGTGCATGGCCAGCACATCTTGGCACAGTGTTTGACCGTCCAGGTTATCTGGATATTTCCCACTGACGCCAACCTATCAGAACTCCAGAGATGGGAACTTGCCCTTCAGTATGTCCTCTCTTCCCATTACCCACCAGGCCTCAACCTCCGCTAATTTCAATTTGCCACCCCTCGTACATCACTTGTCATTCAACAACATCTTTGCCTCTGTACTTCCGCCTCGACTGACATCTCTGCCCAACCTCTTTGCCTTTACATATGTCTGCCTGTGTCTGTGTATGTGTGGATGGATATGTGTGTGTGTGTGCGCGAGTGTATACCTGTCCTTTTTTCCCCCTAAGGTAAGTCTTTCCGCTCCCGTGATTGGAATGACTCCTTACCCTCTCCCTTAAAACTCACATCCTTTCATCTTTCCCTCTCCTTCACTCTTTCCAGATGAAGCAACCTTGGGTTGCGATAGCTTGAAATTTGTGTGTGTGTGTTTGTGTGTTTTTTATTGTGTCTATCTACCAGCACTTTCTCGTTTGGCAAATCACAGCATCTTTGTTTTTTAATATATTGAATCACATAAATAATTATTCTTGTGATGTGAGTGGAAAAGAAATGAATGAAATATAAGATACAGTGAAAATTACTCTCGGCCACACCATTTAAAATGACTCGTGTGTGTGTGTGTGTGTGTGTGTGTGTGTGTGTGTGTGTGTGTGTGTGTGTGTGTGTGTGGGGCGGGGGGGGGGGGGGGGGGGGGGGGGGGGAATGCTTAGCACTGGTTTTGTATCCACAGAAGTGACTGTCCCCAGATCCTCACAACAAATGCCCCCCCCCCCCCCCCCCATATCCTGGAGTCTTTTTAACCTTCTCAGATGTATCCATTTTTCCTGCCTAAGAAAGGAACCAGTTTTCCCAAAAGCTAGATACACCGTGTACTTCTATATACATTATTAAATATTTTGTTTCCCTGCATGTAAGTACTGGACAGAAAATCTGCCTCATAATTTTATGTTAACAATAATATAGATGTAACTGAAGCTCTCGAGCATTGCATTGGGTAGTGTCAAAATAATATGTCCTCGTATTTCAACCAATCTCCCACATGTTGTCATTACGTAGTGCAGGTGACTGTTGATGGATCGCCACAGCAATTAGAATATTACATAGGCACTGAATAAGGGTCCTGAGCACTGTTTTCAAATTGCTGTGAGTTGGATATTCAAGATTAAATGATTCTTAAAAGCAGTGGTGCTTTGCCATTATTCCAACTTATTTTCTATGACCTGACATCATGAAGTTGTTGGTAAACTAGTATGACTGAAGTATGATTGGTAATTAGAATAATAATGTAGGTGAATGACAAGATTTTTAGTAACTTAACCATATATTTTTCACTGCACTTTTTACAGTATAGAGAACCAATTATCGGGCATTACAGACCACATCTAGTTATTGGCTTACATGCACTAAATTATAGAGTAAACTGGACTACTCCCTGTCATTTATGAGGGTATGCTACATCCTATATACACTTGACATTATTCCATGATGTTACGGCAGACACCCTGATGACAGTGCAAGCTGTATAAAAGTAATTAAAGTAGGTCACAGCGTGGGCTGTCAAATCGCAAGGCACAAAGGAGAGGACTTTCGTGTCTCTCGTTGTGTTATTGTGGTTTGGGCACACCATTTATTGTGACTTAGATGATTGAAACAGTACTGGTGATTTATTTTCCAAGATTATGTTTTTGGAATTTGGTCTATATATCTGCATTATGTATTCACTGTAGACCCTGAAATGAGCAGAGATTCTGTTGTTTTCAAGCCTTTCTCTGTGTTTTTGAAGTGGAAGATCAGGATCAGTAACACAGAGAGGATGTTAAACAATGGTACTATTGTAGAGTTCTCACTAATGTTGTTCATATTCTGTTATGGATCTACAGAATATTTCACACTCTCTTCATGAGATACGTAAAAGTTGCGGGGGAAAAGTATATTTTATGGTACCATTCAGTGAATTAGATATGAGCACCAATAGCAAGCTATACCAAGAAATATTATGTTGCTTGTTGAAATATTATGTTGCTTGTTGAACATATTGTGAAACTTAATCTTTGCTTACTATTACAGAATTTGTTTTGTTATTTCAGGATTAAAAAGGGTTATCCATTTGAAGTTGAGCTTCTCTGTGGTGTTCTTCCAAATTTACTTACAGACTTCTTCCCACCATCAGAAATATTGACAAAAGTTGTTGGTGAATTTCTGTCACCTCAGCAACCTCATCCACAGCTTCTTGCTGCAGTTGTCTTCCAGGTAAGCAGTTAATATCGCAATAGAAGCACTTTTTTTTAATTCCTGCACTACCTTGAAATGTAAACAATCCTTTATTTGAGAAATATTGTATACTTCTATGCATATGTAATAAGATTGTGAAATAATATGGAAAGGATAGATTGCTATTCAAACAAAGGATAATCCAGGATGGAATGTAACAATATTAGAGAAGGAAAGTTGCTACTCACCATATAGTGGAGATGCTGAGTTGCGATAGGTACAACAAAAAGATTCACACAATTATTGCTTTCGGCCATTAAGGCCTTTGTCAGCAACAGGCACACACACACAAACGCAACTTGCACACACGTCTGCAGTCTCAGATAACTGAAACCACACTGTGAGCAGCAGCACCAGTGCATGATGGGAGTGGCGACTGGGTGGGGGTAAGGAAGAGGCTGGGGCGGGGAGGGGGAAGGATAGTATTGTGGGGGTGGTGGACAGTGAAGTGCTGCAGTCTAGGCGGAGGGCAGGAGAGAAGATGGGGTGGGGGGGGGGGGGGGGAGGAGTAGCGGGAAGGAGAGAAATAAAAATAAATTAAAAGACTGGGTGTGGAGGTGAAATGACGGCTGTGTAGTGCTGGAATGGGAACAGGTAGGGGCTGGATTGGTGAGGATAGTGACTTACAAAGGTTGAGACCAGGAGGGTTACGGGAACGTAGGATGTATTGCAGAGAAAGTTTCCACCTGCGCAATTCAGAAAAGCTGGTTTTGGTGGGAAGGATCCATATGGCACAGGCTGTGAGGCAGTCATTGAGATGAGGGACATCATGTTTAGCAGTGTGTTCAGCAACAGGGTGGTCCACTTGTTTTTTGGCCACAAACTGTGGCTGACAAAGGCCTTAATGGCTGAAAGCTATAATTGTGTGAATCTTTTTGTTGTGCCTATCGTGACTCAGCATCTCTTCTATATAGATTGCTATCTGCCATATAGGGATGTTGAACACAGACAGGCACAACAAAAAGACTGCAAAACATGTCAGTTTGTGGCCAAAAGGCCTTTTTCTAAAGTAGGCAACACACCCACCCACACACACACAATCACTGTGTCTTGCAACCAAGGCCAGACGGAGACAGTGTGTGTGTGTGTGTGTGTGTGGGTGTGTGTGTGTGTGCACCCGTGCATGTGTGTGCGTGTGTGTGTGTGTGTGTGTGTGTGTGTGTGTGTGTGTTTTGTCTACTTCATAGGAAAGTCATTTGGCCGAAAATACTTGTTTAACAGTCTTTTTTGTTGTGACTGTCTGCGACTCAACATCTCCTCTATATAATCAGTAGCAATCTATCTTTTTTTCTATTGTCATTATTACATTCTGGATTTTCCATTGTTTGTGGTAAGATTGTGCAAGGCATTAAATTATGTTTTCAGATTAGTTAAATTCACATGACCATTCAAAGATACAGTAAAGGGAAATTTACAGAGGAGGAGTTACAATGACTCACACACAGCCAGAGGATCAAATTTCAGTAATGTATCTTTCGTCACTTGCTGTGGCTTTTAGGCAGACATTTCAGGTGCCTAATACTGTACCAAGTAACAGATTTCCTGTGTCATCTTACAGGTGTCTAGCGTGTATATGCACTATTTCCCTTTCTTTATGTTTAGCAAGAGCTAAGAGCAGATTTAGTTCTGTCACGTAATGTGCGTCATGGTCTACGTGTCATTGTTATTTGCCCAGAGTGTTCAGAACAAGCACACAGTTTGTCAACTTCTTGCACTGTTGGTTATATTCGAAACACCACTGTTCAACCAAGAATTTGGGCCATCTCTAGCATGGGGTGATCTGGAAATATGCAATTTCTCACAGGCTGTGTAAACAAAAATCAGATATTTGTTTCAGAGTTTTCATTGAGAAATGGCTGTACATAGTTGTGTTTAGAAACTTCTGTACTATGCCTAACTCTGTTGCAATGAAATCCTCCAAAATTTCATGTAGAAATCTACTGTAGTAACACTTCAGATTGCATGACACCAGATACGGCACAGGATTTTATGACTGGTTGCTACTTGATACTGAGTATTTCTCAATGTGTGCTCTTGCAGCAATTTGGGTGACTGGTATTTCAAACATGTGTATCATTAAGCTGGAAAACTGGGGGAGGTGAAGGGAGAATGTGCAGTCACTTAATAGTGAATTATGGAATCAATCAGGTTTTCTTCCCCTGCATATAAGTGAGACATAACTTCCAAAAAATTGTTAATGGATTTCTTTTACTTTGGATATAATACTTATAAATAGGAATTAAATTTTAATTGTTGTGTAGTTCCATTAGAAAGTGAATTATTAATGGAAGATCTTAATTTTTACAGGTGTTTGAAAGTGCATGTCAGCAGTCACAACTGCCATTACTGCAAGAGTGGGTCGTGCTCAGTTTGTCTAATTTTACTCAGTGTTCACTAGTAGGTATGGCAACATGGTGCCTCACATGTTTCTTCATCAGCGCTTCAACAAATCCGTGGCTCCGAGCTCTGTATCCTTCTTATACTTACTCTCAGTGAAATTTGTTTTTAGTCCTACATCATTTCCATTAATAATTCAGCATCACCATTATAATTTTATTGTTGTGTGCGTGAGTTTTTGTAATTAGATGAGTATTGGACAACAATTGGAGAGAGGAATACAACAGAAATCGTTCATATTCTGGAAAATATAAAAATGTTCAAAGAGAGAAAAACATGTATCGTAAAACCCGGTTTTTATATTCCCACATTTTTATGTTGATTTTTGTCAGACCCAACGGAAGTCCTATTCTTTCAGTACAATGCTTTCATGTCAGTAACAAGTCCATGTTACAACATTTTCCACATTTCAAATTTTTTTAACATTATCATGACCGTTAACATTGATTTTTGACAGATTTCTGAAAAAAATGCATTGTTTTACTACTCTAACTCACTCCTGGAACAAAGCAGAAAATGCAGACTATATGCAAAGTTATTCATCATTTAACATAGCGTTAGCTCAGTAAGCAAGATTTTCATTGTCAATGTGTTGGATCATGGCCACCTATATTATAGGTTCACAGTGTTTGGAAGTGTGAGAAAGTATGGGAGTCACTGTCTTCATGTTAGTCACAATCTGATGATAGTGACTAAAGTGCGCGTCATTTATGACGGCGGCTGAGTTTAGGTTCGTTCTGCGCATGTGACGTCACAATACACAGTCAGCCAATGAACAGAGAACGACGTTGCCAGAGCTCGACTGCAGTGCAGAGCACGGACAAGTGTCTTCAGTTTTAGAAACGTTCAGTCATAAATAAAGTAATTGAACAAAAGCAATGTCTTGATAGCAGACTTTCTTTTATAGGAAGTTCGGAAAAAGCATTCTTTATACCAATTGCTTCATATTCTATTAATTAATGAAACCAAAAAATTAATAAGCCTCCTAATTCAGGCGATAGCAAGGAAAGGTGTTTGTATCATTCTCACTAACCGCTTTTTCGCAATTAAGAAGAGCGGTAATTGTTTATTTCCTATTGTACTTCTACGAAACGTGAGTAATTCATAATCATACCAACAGTGTTTGTCGGTATTTTGCGTGATATTTTACAGTCCTCCAGGAGACGTAAAGAATGATGAGCTGCATTAGCGTAATGGTTAAAGTGTATGGCTGCTACGCGAAAGTTTCTGAGTTCGAACCTTGATCGGTGCTTAAAATTTTCTTTATTTAAAAACAATATCGAAGTGTGTTACTTCATGAATTTTATTCGTTTCAACTATTCGTGACAACTAAAATTGACCATATGGAAAGAATATGCTATGGACTTTTACCTCTGCAAACTCTTCAAAATTTCGTGCAATGGCTTACTACATCTAATGCTGCACAATAACTGCGTTGAACATCGAAACAAAATTAAGTCATTTATTGGGGGAAGGTATCAGTCAAGAAGATGTGTAAAAATCAAATTTTTTGGCCAAATAGTTTTTGTGAAATCGAATGATAAAGTGTGTCAAAGCAGTCAAAACACCGTGTGTCTGCACAAGCGAGCAGTGCAATGATGACAAAATTGCGCACATCGCGAAATGTGGGGAGCACGTCTCTGTAGCAGTGAAAGGGTTAATGCGGCCGTGGTGGCTTTACTTCATAAACTGCGCGCTCCCCCCTAAACGTAAGTTTTCGAACTATACTATGGCGCTGCTTCTCTTGGCGCGTACAACTGGCAACGCAGCAATCTCCCGCATCTGGGCGGGCATGCGTGAACTGCCAAGATAAAAGAATTGAACTATAGTAGCAGCCTTCGTTCTGCTCATTCTGTTGTATTACAAGGGCTTTAATTTCGGAGTTATTTCTGCAAATAAGTACCACTTTGGAAGGTAGATGTCTCTATAACGGGTTTTCATGAATCACTGTTTCCTCCACATGAAATATGGTAATTTGTATTATGCGTTCAGTCTTAATTTGGTATGACGTGATGTCAGATGAAGCATTCCTCCTCAAGATGCTCCATAACATGATGATAATTTCTTCCCTCTTTTTCATCAGTGACGTCCCTGAACCGAGGGACCTCCTTGTTACCAACAAAAAATCTCATATTAAAACACGAATCTCTTTTAAATGTGGTTTCATAAAAGACTTTTGCTTCCATGTTTTATTTACACCATCAGACACAATCAGAATGAAGAGGGAAACCCCCATACACATTTGTGTGTCAGCACTTGGCGACAGCCTTTGAGGTTGTCGCTTTGTATACTGTGGAGAAATAAGTAGAGCTAATTGCTGTTAGGAAAAAAAAACAAAAACAATTATTTCAATTTTTTTAAATAACCAAAATTTACATTGTTTTAATTTCATATTTTGAACAACATAATTGGGAATGCCAGTAATATTAATTTAGCGGAGATGCTGAGTTGCAGATAGGCACAACAAAAAGATTTTCACACTTAAAGCTTTTGTCCAATGGCCTTTGTCAACAATAGACACAAATAAGAACACACCCTCACACAAACGCAACCCACACACATGACTGCAGTCTCGGACAATTGAAACCACACAGCGACAACATGAAATGGGAGATATGATATTGCATGAAGATGAACATCAACAAAAACAAACCAAAGATAATGGAATGTAGTCGAATTAAATCAGGTGATGCTGAGGGAATTAGATTAGGAAATGACACACTTAAAGTAGTAGATGAGTTTTGCTATTTGGGGAGCAAATTAACTGATGGTGGTTGAAATAGAAAGGATATAAAATGTAGACTGGGAATGACAAGGAAAACGTTTCTGAAGAAGAGAAATTTGTTAACATCGAGTATAGATTTAATTGTCAGGAAGTCGTTTAGTAAGCAGATTCAGAAGGATGTAGGTTGCAGTTGGTACTTCAAGATGAAGAAGCTTGCACAGGATAGAGTAGCATGGAGAGCTACATCAAACCAGCCCCTGCACTGAAGTCCACAACAACAACAAATAACTAATTTAAATTCTTTAGAACATAGTATGTGGCCTGTTTCATTTATTTTTATATTTTTAAACAATTCATTTCCTTAGCTATGTCTCAGGTTTCCACATGTTCAGTCACGCATTGGAAAATGTGAATACGAAGACAGGAAGTTACTGTGTGTAGCAGCTGTAGATTTTTATCGGCAGGTAAATGTTCTACTATTATCTCTCTCCCTCCCACCTTCCCCCCCCCCCCCCCCCCCCTCTCTCTCTCTCTCTCTCTCTCTCTCTCTCTCTCTCTCTCATTCATGTGTTAAGTTTTTGGTTGTGTTTATGTGTCTGTCGATGACTCAGTCCCTCTACTACTTGATAAGTTGTTACTTCTACTCCAAAATTATTTACATTCTACGATAACTTCCTATACCAAGTTGATATTAGTCATTTGCAAAAGTTATTTTAATGCTTTATTATATTCATTTGACTGGCAATCTATCATCCATTACCCCCTTTCTAAGTGGATTTGGCCAGCAAAACTTTAGTGCTCATTTCAGTTATTCCCCAAGCTTAAAACATTTTTAAGGGAAAAAGGTTTTCACCAGTTTTTAAGCTGCCAGGAAGTTTCAAATCAGTGGACACTTCACAGCAGGTAAGGGTTCATTCTTTAAAGAATCCCGTAAGCTATGACCAATCCATTTCTCTGCATTATCCTTTCTTCCAATAGTGCTAGCCCAGCAAGGTGTGTAGGAGAGCTTCTCTAAAGTTTGGGAAAGTAGGAGAGAGGTACCGGAAGAAGTGAAGTTGTGAGAGTGGTTCGTGAGTAGCTTTTCAACAGCTCTGATAATAGCATTGCTTGAAAGGCAAAATTCCAGGTTTGAGACCAGCTCCAGTACACAGTTTTAACCTGCCAGGAAGTTTCAGCTGATAACAAGTAAGCTGTATTAATGATGAAAATATAAAGTAAAAGTTTAACTTCAGTCAGAAATTGTGATTTTATTCAAAATTCCGGCTGTGTTAAGTTTGTACATTAATTTTTCACCAATGTTTTTGTGCATCAGTTTTCACAGATCTTGTTAAATGTGCACACTCTAACAATCACTAAATAGCTTTTTTAATATAGAAAAGCTACTTTCTGATAAAGTAGTGGTTGCACAGAATTGAGGCAGTTATGATTTAAATCACATAATAATATCTTCACCATTAATGCAATTTTGTTTTACAACTGTCAACATTATGCCCCGATGAACAGATCAAATATGCCGACGTGTAATATACTAAGAACTTGCATACTACAGGTGACAGCTTTCAATAGATGCCGAGGTGACCCACATGCCATATTTGGTTATAATTATGAGATTTTAGCTATTTTTAAATGGGGGGCGGGGGCAACAGGGATATAACTGTGGTGGACATATTTTCTTTGTTTGTTTGACATTTCTGGCAATTTTATTTTGGTAAAATATTTTGATTGTTCCTATATAAAGTTCTGTGAAGGTGTTGTGGATGCCATTCATTGTTTGCACCACATTTCTGGACAAGATATACTAGAGTTAGTAAGTGTCTCTTCCGGTTGTTTTATTATTAAAAACTTTTTATGGAGAATTATCATTACATTGTTTTGTAGCTAATCTATGTACATGTAATAAGGACCAACAAGAACTGCAATATTATTAAAAAAACTTAATGTTAGCACCTGAAATGAACAATCAGGGCTCTAAATACATTTGTGCATTTTGTATAAAATTATGATGTGTGAAGCAAAGTGCTTATCTTATACAAATAATAGATTTAACATCATTAGAGAAGGAAAGTTGCTACTCACCGTATAGTGGAGATGCTGAGTCGCAATAGGCACAACAAAAAGATTCACACAATTATAGCTTTCGGCCATTAAGGCCTTTGTCAGCAATAGACACACATACACACACGCCCACACACACACTCACACAAATGCAACTTGCACACACATCTGCAGTCTCAGACAACTGAAACCATACTGCAAGCAGAAGCACCAGTGCATGATGGGAGTGGCAACTGGGTGGGGGTAAGGAGGAGGCTGGGGCGGGGAGGAGAGGGGGAGGGATAGTATGGTGGGGATGGCGGACAGTGAAGTGCTGCTATTTAGGCGGAGGGCAGGAGAGAAGGGTGAGTAGCAACTTTCCTTCTCTAATATTGTTTCATTCCATCCTGGATTTTCCATTGATAGATTTAACATCAGCTTTTTGATGAAGTTTACTTGCAGTAAGTGGGGACACATCTTACTGTCCTCAGAACGACTGATACAGCTCTGTGATTTTCCACTGCAGTGTGTGCCTGCACAGTCTGTACTAGATCTGTATATATGGGAAAAGTGGATCCCATCTTGAATCGAACGTGCCATATAGCAGCTGGCTGTGTGAGGGCTACATCCCTATATAGAGCAGCTGGTTTCCCTGCAGCACATATTTGATGAGCCACAACAGAATACACAGAAAAATTCAAACAGACTTTTGATGAAAAACATGCAGTGTACCGTGCAGAAAGCAAATTTCCAGGAAGATAAAAATCCAGAAAAAGCTTCATGAACATTTTGGACGTAGAACCTCTCGAGTGGTACCCACCCCAAGAAACTGAGGCAACAGGTACCTAACTGCAGTGGAAAACTGGAAGACCCTCAGCAGCTTACATTTTGGTGTTGCTCCAATTATAAAAAACTATCTCAGTGGGAGCTGTAATATGATAGTGACAGTTTCTGCAGTTGTGGTGAGGTGCCAGTTATGACACACACATTAGATTGTCCTATTAATCCTATAAAATGCACCCCTGAAGATCTATGGCTGGGAAACAGTGCAGCTATTGACACTGACCAATACTGGGCTGAAAATTTTACAAGAAATGACAACAAACAGAGACTGTGGCTGAAAACTTGACTGGACATGAAGAGGTAAAATATGAGAATTGGTTTTATATATGATCTACATGCATTGTAACAGTACATTACAGTTAAATATCATCTCCATTGTGGTCAAGTAAGAGCTGGTTTGTATTTGTAACCTTTTATGAACCCTAAGAGCAGACTTTATTATGTCAACTACTGTATACTCTTTTATTACATTAAATCTGTACTCCGTTAGCCACCTTCAAGCATGTGGTGGAAGTTACTTGTATTACTATTATTGTTGCCCGCTTTCCTGAAGAGCAACTCCACATGTGATCTAATTTCCCTTGTTTTTCTCATAGTAGCCATTTAGTGTGATGTATGTGAAAGGAAGTAATATGTTGCATGATTGTTCTTGGATGAAATGTTCTTGAAAATTTAATAGTAATTCTCTCTTTATGTGCAATATGTCACTTGTAATGTTTATTGCTGGAACTTGATTGTCAGCTCTGTGATGCATTTGCCCGGACTAAACAAACCAGTGAGGGAATATGCTGCTCCTCTTTGGGTCTTTTGTATGTGCTCTATTAATGCTACATGGTAAAGATCCTAGACTGATGGTCAGTGTTCAACAATTGCATGAACGGGTGTTTCGTAAGCCATTTCTTTTGTGGGTGAATTAACTCCCTTAGGATTTCTGCAATAAATCTCAGCCTGGTATATGCTTTTCCTACAAGAAGTTTTATGTGGTTGCCTCACTTTAGATTGCTCTGAATCACTTACATGTTACGGAAGTAATTGTCATGGCTGTAATCGGGATTGCGAACATAATTTAATTTTTTGTAACTTCAGTAGTTAGCGGTAGTAGTCAATAAGTGATTTGCCTACAAAAGGTGTGAGTATGAATCACAGTTCTGGTATTGTGCACAGCTATAATCTAACAGTAAGCTTCAGTGATAAGTTTCATTGTGTTGCCATAATCACATTTGAAGATGCTACAGAACACAGGTGATAGTCTAGCTAATAGAATTGATTAGTGCTACCTCTCATGTTAGGCAAGCATTGTCAACTGTGTGTTGTTTTTCCATGACATTTGTCACCTCAGTGTGCATCTCGGAGCTTCGGCTCTGATGCACGATGCTTTCTCCTGTGTACAGTGCTTATAATTTTCTGCAAGCATGTATCTTTTAAGAATGAAAGTTAAACATTATTCCAGTTATTGAATGTTGTTCATGTCTTTGTATGTTTCAGCTTAAGGACGATAAACAGAAGGAGACATTTGTTTCGACATTCCAGGCTGCAGCGCCACAGTCCCAGGCACCATTTTCAGATATTATAGCATGTTTATAATCGGAATCCTGCTTAACAGTAGAGATGTATTTCATTTTATTGTGTTTCTCAAGAAAAACATGTGAGGTGCATTGCAGCTGCTTACTCCCTATGTAGTGCATTTAGTCAAATTCAAATGCAGTCAGTTGCATTACATTGGTATGTGCAATACTTGTCAATAATTTTTACTGTTACAAAAGTCATATGTGTACTAATGATCTCTGTTAGAATGGCTGTGTGTGTTTGTTCAGGTGGGCTTAAATATTTAGAGAAGGGTAATCTTTAGTACCTGTTACTTTTTTATTTTGTTTTTAATAATAATCAAACTCTGAGGGGAAATAAACAGATACCAATGTGCAGTTTAATACTGTTGAAGTTTGCCAGAGTCTCTTCAAAATGTATTGAGATAGCCTTCTCTAACTTTTATTTCTTTTGGACATGTTTGTAAAGAATTGTTAAATACAAATCAGGTGAACTCATTTAGAGACCACTTTATATTACTGAGAATTATGTGTATGTGTTACTTGAATAACAGAGTATGTGTATGTCTGTAAATAATGAGATTTATGAATTCAGGTCGTGAAATAATTTATGGTACAAATGCTGAATCCATACTTGTTATAAATTATACCAAACTGATTTGTTGATATTAAAAAAGATTTTTAAATAAATGTTGGTAGTAAGTCAACCTTGTACAGTTCACAATTATTTATTTATTGGAAACAATGTTCCTTGGATGATATTTGTGGTAAATCATAAAAATATTTTATTTAAGGTACTGGTACTGCTGCATGCCGTGTTAATGTAGTCTTATCCCATTATACAGTTACTGATGTAAATAAAATAAATTATGTATTAATGTTGGATCTTCTATCTTCAATTAATTAGAAGCCAACTGTTCACTTAAAATTCACTAAGCATACTTAAAATAAAGTAAATACAGTAAAAAGAATTATGTAAGTCTGTTTTACAATACATCAGTGCTTCTATTTACTTCATATTCAAAACTATGTGGCTTAATTTTTATTCAGGGAAACGAGTAATGTTCTTAACTGAATGAGATTTTCACTCTGCAGCGGAGTGTGCGCTGATATGAAACTTCCTGGCAGATTAAAACTGTGTGCCGGACCGAGACTCAAACTTGGGACCTTTGCCTTTCGCGGGCAAGTGCTCTAGCACTGAGCTACCGAAGCACGACTCACGCCCTGTCCTCACAGCTTTACTTCTGCCAGTACCACATCTCCTACCTTCCGAGCTTTACAGAAGCTCTCCTGCGAACCTTGCAGAACTAGGTCCCGAGTTCGAGTCTCGGTCAGGCACACAGTTTAAATCTGCCAGGAAGTTTCAATGTTCTGAACTGTTTGCATAGCTTCAGATAGTACAGTCCCAGTTTACTAATTGTGGTAAACATAATATATTTCAATATGACCACTGTGTTAAGTGCACTAGTCTCATTTGAATGTGAAAGTGTGTTATTTATCAATGAAAACAGCTTGATTTAATTGTATTTCATGTTGTACACACAATAATATCAGTTCTTGTTGAATTTTTTTTTTTGTACTTTCTGAAACTTTGTTGGAAATATCTCACAAAGCCTAAAACTATGATAGATACTATTTTAGGCCTAATGTTATGATGCTTCAACTCAGTAAATTCATGCTGCTGTGGCCTGCAGGCATAAACCCCTTAAAAATAAAATAGTAAGCAATTCAATTTTGCTGGAGATTTGGCTCTTAATTGATGAAGTAGTTGGTACAGTCAAATCTTGGAGATTTGAATATCAAAGAACCTCAGAAATTTGGTATATAATGTAACTGTATAGAAATTTAAAGTACTTACTAGGTGGCAGCCAGAGAACATACACATATAAAGGTTAAAGAAATTTGCAAGCTTTTGGAGCCAGTGACCTTCTTCCAGTAGCAGGATTGAAGGAGAAGGAAGAGAAATGAAGAAAAATGACAGGCAAAGTTTAGGAAATGGGGAGCATTCAGAAAAGTCACCCAGAACCCTGGGTACGGGAAGATTTACCGGCCAGGATGAGGAGGAAAGATTGATTTTTGGAATCCTGTTGAGATAACATTCTTCTGTACTTTTTAAATCACAGTTATGGCTTCCAAAACTGTTGGGTTTCTGGCCACCTGCAGTGCCATCTAACACCACTGTCAAAATTTCTTTGTGGTACACAGTTTTAAGACTCTGAATTATTCCCTGTTCAAGTGGATATAATTTCAAAGTTGGTGGGCTATTATGAACTGCGCATTTATGCAGAAAAACCAGGATGTTTTGCCTCTGGTGTTTTTTTTTTTTTTTGTCCAGGCTCAGCAGCCATTCATTGAAGTTTTCTGTTATAAACCACGCCATTTTGTTGTAGCAGTAGGACACAGGAAATTATATGATAACATTTAGACACCTAACATTAGCAGGTTTTGTTATCAAAGTAGGTTTCAGTTTCTGAGACCTGCCCATGTTCATAGCTAGCAACATCATTACTCTTTCTGCGCTCTGTTTTCTGCCAGACATTTTTTTATCTTTAAAGATCGGTGTGTGGTCAGAAAGACACTTGGGGAGCGAGGAGGGGGGACTCTAGCTCCTGCACTACTGAACATATGCATATATCATAATTTGCTAGCAGGCTATGTAGTTCCTTTTTTCACGTGGAAAAACTGTGTTATCAGTGCTCACACTGTCTCTAAAGATCTTCTAAATAATTTTTGAAGTTAGTGAGCTACGTGCCATTAGCAGCAAACACTTCAGTGCCAAGACTAACAGTGAGTGACTTGACCTTTTCTTTAATTATGTAATCTCCGGCAGGTCCATTTTGTTCTCTACTTTGATTGAGTCATTTCAATAAGCGTTCTTCAAGATATGAAATGAACTCACCTTGCCTGATTCTTTTCCTCCAACTATGATATATTTTCGGCAATCTAATCTTTCTACTTCAGGACTGTCAACAATGAGGATGGTGGAAAGTCAAAAACTGGTGCTTCTTTGAAGTTATTTTTCCAGCTGATTTGTAAATTTCTGTAGTACATTGTGCATCGTTGACTAGAAAATAGAGTTATCACAAAGAGTTGAATGGTGAAATAAGTGTGGTGTAGAGATGGAGTTTTGTACAACCACATGAGGTGTGACAAGCTAGTCTGAGAAATGTGTATGTTCAGCTTGCAAGCGCTGTTATCCTTAAATTCTGAATAACTGCATCTGGAATACATGTTCAGATGAACCATATAGATTGCATTAATTTGGAGGGTTGTGGAGCTGTTCTGCTGTTGTCTGGGTGGAACGGCTGCTCCCGAGCCAGGCATTCCACATTTGAATTGTGGTCGTGGAGGACAGGAATCAAAACAACAAGACGCCAACAGTTCAATAGCGCTCTCTCTTAACCAAAGGATTGCAGGTATATTGCCAGAGACAGGTAGGCATCCATACTCGGTGTGTTTGGTCAGGCATTTATCTCTGTTTACACACCATCCAAGCCAATAATTTGGCTTAAATTGGTATGTACACAAAAGCATGTTCTACCTAATATGTTCCAAAATGCCACGCATAAGAACAGGATTCTTCCATAAGGACAGGATTCGTCCAGGGCTCATACTTTAGGTTCGATTGGTGATAAAGAAATGTAGGGTCAAGGCTTTTGGATAACCTTGGGCTGGAGACCATTTGTATACTGAACAGAAGGATCGTCCTGTTGTCACTATCCCATAGTAAAGGGTTAAAGTGTGAGTATTACACACCTCCTTCTGCTTAGGGAAATGGAACAAATCGGTAGGTTCTTTTCTCATTTGATGTGAACTATGGTGGATCATAAGGGGCTTATGGAGGCACCACGAGCCCATAAACTATTTTCTTTACCATTTTTTTTGTACCAAAACTGAGCTGGGGATTTCATAATGGCTGTGCTCAGCAGACGGCTGAAATTTTAACGATATATATATAGCTCTATTTCGAACAACCTTGTAAATTTTCTTGTTATCTTTATGTGTTTCAAGAGATACAAGATGTTATCCTACTTCTACCCATAAAATACACACATAAAATCTGGTATGAGGCAAAATCTAACTGCACAAAATTGCTCAAGTTTAACAGTATAGTCTCTAGGCATTTATCTAGATGCACCATTGTCCCTTTTTCAGAAATCTTCATCTGTTATCAAGAATTGATCGATTGATTGCAAGACAGCTGTGCACAACAAATGGGGTTAATTTTTACAATATATTCCTAAGATTCTGGTCTCAAACAGTTTTGAAAATTTTCTTGATATATTTATCCATTTTTGAGAAACAGAGGTTCAAAGTTACCCTGCGTGCACACGTAAAATATGCATACAAAATCCAGTGTGAGGTGAAAACACAGCCTATAAAGTAATTTAGCATGAAGAAATATGCTGTAAAGTGCATTTTCAACTTCTCGTGGCGTAATGAATAGTCTTAAATTTCGGGCATGCAGCCATGCAAATAAAATTTCTTTCACTGATATTTCGGCCGCATATTGTCCGGACATCCTCAGAGTGAGTTTGCAAGGTATCAAGTGTGGCCTTATATGCACTACCATGGCAGTACTGTGCATGCGGGTCACAGATGCTGGTTGGCGGCAAAGAGATACACTTACAGTTTAATTACTGCAGAGATCACGTGACATGAGCAATGACTGGCTTACAAAAGCGCATCGCAATTTCTATTTCAGTGCTTCGTAAAGTAACATGCGGTGTTTGGTGGAGTTCGAATTTATACTTTCGTAATGCGAAAATATGCAGTGCATATGTTTCTGCACATCAAACATTTTCCCAAAACGTGTTTTTTTCCCCTGAGTTTCGTTTTCTAAAGTGCCAGGAAATTCTACACCAAACTATAACCACTCAGAGGATTGATAGTTTTACAGTTCCGAGGAAAAGTAAACTGTCACTTAACTAGGAAAAAGTGTATTTTCACCCTGAAAAAACCATATTTTTGACCGGGAAATCTGGGAACATTTCGGGAATTTTTTTCCTTGTCCACATATACACCCTGTATGTGCCAACTTTAGCATGATGTTTAATTAGAAAGTTCAGTCCAAGTATGACATTATAGGTGCTTCCAACTTGAAGCAGCACCTCTGACCAACACTGTAAATCTTTGTCTCCCAATCAGAAGTTCAGTAATACCGAATCGAGGAAGTGCACATAACTGACTATTCCTCTAAGTCTGCAATGAGATGCATCCAAATTTCTTACTCCAATTACATCTTGACTTGCTACAAATACCTGGGCCCTGTGTCCAACAGGAACTTATTTCATGTTTCCTTTTACAGAGCCGGTCATAGAATAGATTCTACACATGGGTTTACTGTGCTTACTTTTACAGAGAACATCGGACACTGGTCACATTTTCATTTAATGGCGGAGCGTGAAGTACACCTCATGTCCACCTGTCTTCCCCATGCATGGGCCTCCATGAGATTTCCTGTCTGACTGGCCAATTTGTCTAGAGTTAGAACACCAGAGTTCCTTGGGATCACACCAAACATGACCAGACTAACCACACCAATAACATGTTACCTCAGGCTAAACATCACTTTTCTCTCTTTAAGTCTAGTCTCTGCCTCTTTTTCTGATAAAGCCATTGCAAGTGCCGCAGCTTCCTTCAGTGCTTTCAAAATCTCTGCTTGTCCTTCGGGAAACATTAGCAGGAAAGCCCTGCAAGAATGCCTCAAACACAGTTTGTTCTGTTTCATGTAGAAGATCCATATTATCGCTGTCATGGTCCATTACTTCATAGGTATTGATATTCATTTTCCTGATACTGTCTACAAAATTTTCTCTGGACTTCTCTTGTCTTGTGCTATTTCACTGTTCCCAATAGTAACTATATGTACTAATGCTCCAGTGGTGAACCAATAATCCTCCCAGCAAATCCTGGAAGAGGAGAGCACCCGGCAACTTTCCTTCACACAGACCACACACAAGCCCTTGCATCCCCCATTAGTCTTAATAAGCCATGTGTGACAATTGATCACAGTTCCATCCTCTTTACTTTGTAGCTGTATGTATTGCTCGACAAATGCGAAAAGTCTTTCCATGACTTTCCAGAAAAAGAGTTACTAATGTGTCAGTGCTAGAATGTAGGATGAGTAGTGAAGCATTAGAAAAAGAGTGTTCCCTTCTCTCTTCCCACAACCTTTCTAACTCCTTGTGGAACTTGATATTGTCTGTTCACATTTGAGCAACTGGATTGCCTGCTGGGTAGTCTCCTTCTCACCTCCAATACCTGTCACCATTTAGCTTACATTCCACCAGCATTGGAAAAAAGGGAATATAAAAAGAGGGGCACAGTAAAAGTCGAAAAAAAATGACCTTAAAAGTCCATGTAACATTCGCGGTTGCCACCAGCTTGCATCCTCCTGATGGATACTACCATAGAACAGTCGCTGCTGGCACTGTCTTTGCTTTACCCAATTATTAGTGTTGCAGTACCTCCACACATATGCTGCACGATTCTGACACTGGATGTGGAGAAGCCTGTACATGGTCATTCCACTTAAGCCAGCAAGTGTAGGGGTTGGATTCACTTTGACCGCTACTGCAGTGGTGTGAAGCCATTCTTCTGTTCTCAGGATGGTGTGGGTGCTCCCTACCTGGATGTACCAGGTTTTTGGAGAACAGGGACCAGACATCAAGACTCTAACAGTTGAGCAGTAATCTATATTAACCACAGGATTTCTAATACATTGCCGGAGACAGATAAGCATCCATTGCTGGAAACAGGTAAGCATCCATAGACCAAGGGCACGGTCAGACATCGATCTGTAGCTCGTGTGAAGCAAAGCAGCACTGTGCCTTAGTGCTCAGTCAGGGTGACAGTGCAAGGCTTGCAATGCTACGGCCGATGCTGCATGTGCTGACTTTACGGAGACAGCTGGCACTCACAGTTATCACACGCTCTCACCAGTATGCTTTGCAGTTGGCAACTAGCATGGATGGCTCTGAATCCTGAATCCCAACATACGAGTGGCAGTTACTGACGAACAATGACTGTTCGGAGGGTGACGGAACAGTCTGAGGATACTGCTGCATTGCAGCCGCTCTGTTACAGTGACCATCAGCTGGACTGATGCTGCTGTAGGCAGCACGGCTGCCATCTGATTACAGTGGCCACTGGCTCACTGCCCTGGTGACTGTAGTGTAGTATATCACTTTAGTGAAGTGACGTGTTGCACAGGCATCTATCAAACAGACAAATATGATCACCACCAATAGGTAAGTAATGAATTAGTGTAGCCTGCTGTTTGGAAGTGTATTTTATTTATGCACATGTATTCTGGAGTGTATGGACGCAGCGTAACTACAAGCTGGGACAGTGATAGAGTCTTATTGTGTTTGCGGTGCGTGCAGGTTTGGTGCTTTATTCTGTGTCATCGTGTCATGCCTTGGAGATATGTTATTTTGATGTTCTGAATAATGAGCAAACTTTGTTACGCATGGTCACAGTAAATGACAGTACAATATATGACTTAGTGATTAAAATTCTTCTGAGTATTATGCCGCATCATTGCTAAAACACTAACAATGATAAACTAAAACTGACATTTCAGCCGAAGTGCAACGGCCTTCCTCGGGGCACGACTGGTTTTACATGAGGATAGGTGCTTCTATTTAGACTATCGATGTAAAACTTTTAATTGGCCCTCTAATATGATTGGCTAGTCATGACGTAAAGGAAGACGGAAGGAAAGAGGCTATTCGTGGATGTCCATGTTGTCAACGATTGGTAGCTGTCCGCCAATCAGCGTTCGGCTTCTGGTCGGCAAGTTTTCCTCGTGGTGTGCGCGGAAGTGGACTGACAGTTGCTCTACAGCTGTTTGTGCAGATACGTCTGTGTCCTGTGTAGCTTCTGCCCCACGACTGCTCGTGGCCCGTTGGACTGGTATGGCGGGCAGCCAGGACGCCGGGAGTTTGTAGCCATCTTCTCTGTTGATGTTGTCAGGCTGCTTAATAATTTTGATCACCTCCCGTATTTTGCATTCTCGCATCCACGATTCTTTCGCCAGTGCTAGGGCTACCTGTAACCTGATAGATTGTCCATTGTCACGGTGGTGTTCCGCTATTGCCGATTTATTATGTTGTAACCGTACAAAGCGTTCGTGTTCTGCTACTCGTAAGCTGACCGTTCTCCCTGTTTCTCCTTTGTAGGCAGCTCCGCACTCACACCGTAGTTCGTAAACACCTGCAGTGTTAAGATTGTTGACTACGTCCTTGGTGGAACCTATCATTTCGTGGATCCTGTGACTGCTTCGAAAAATCTGTTTGAAACCTCATCGGCGGAGGATGTTGCCTAACCGTTCACGGATGCCTTTTACATATGGTAAGTGTACCAGTGGAAGCTTCTCTTCTCTGCCTTCTTCTCGTGTTCTGCTCCCTTTGGTTTTAGCTACCTTTCTTATGATGTTGTCATCATGGCCGTTGCCACGAAACATGTGTTGCAGCTCCTTTAATTCTTCTTTGATATTATTTTCATTGCTTATCCTGTAGGCTCGGGCAGTTAACGTATGCAGAACAGAATACTTTTGAGATGGGTGGTGGTGGCTCTCCGCGTGCAGGTGCTGATTAGTGTGCGTTGTTTTCCGGTACACTCTGTGTCCCAGTTTACCTTCAACAGCTCTGTATACTTCCACATCCAGAAATGGCAAGGTACCATAGTTTTCAGTCTCATGTGTGAACTTTATATTTTTGTGCAGGCTATTTAAGTGCTGGAGGAAGTTTTCCAATTCTGCTTCACCGTGAGGCCAGGTAACGAATGTGTCATCCACATATCATAGCCAACAACTGGGACATAACGGAGCTGAAGCTAGGGCTGTTTGCTCAAAAGCTTCCATGAAGATATCTGCAGCTACAGGGGAGAGCAGGGAACCCATTGCCACTCCATCTAACTGTTCATAATATTTTCCCCGCCAGGTGAAGTATGTAGATGACAGGTATAAGCACACCAGATCGCAGATATCTGGTAGGATCTGATCCTGTAGAATGCGCATACCATATTTACTCGAATCTAAGCCGCACTCGAATCTAAGCCGCACCTGAAAAATGAGACTCGAAATCAAGGAAAAAAAAATTTCCCGAACCTGAGCCACACCTGAAATTTGAGACTCGAAATTCAAGGGGAGAGAAAAGTTTTAGGCCACACCTCCAAATCGAAACAAAGTTGGTCCATTGTAATATGAGACACAATTTAGGTCGAATGAATGACGATACAGCTACAGTAGTTTGGTTCGAGTCATAAGCTTAGCAGTTAAGCTTTACCAGCTAGTCATTGCTATGCGTCAGGCAGTCCATCCGTATTTATAGGGGTACCCTTCCTTTTTCACGTGCTTCGTCTGGTTTGAATCAATTGCTTCTTTTTCTTTGATCTGATAAGTGCCGTTCTCTTTGTTATAGGTGTTTACGTCACTATAAGCTGAAACTGTATTACTGTACTGTGTCATGCATTGTTTGTTGCATTCTGATAACGAGTGTTTACGGCCTGTCGCCACTCATGGCATGGCTTGCTTTTGTGCGCGCTACCGCCCCTTACAATAAAAAAAATGAGAGGAATTGTCTCATTAGTGAAACAATGGCAAGAGACTGCTATTTGTTGTTACTTACACTGCTGCTTTCTTTGACAATGACGAACAAGAACCAAATAATAGACTGCGTATGATAGAAGATGTTCTGAATGAGAGTTTAGCTAAAATTTTTCTCCGTTTAAAAATCTTTGCAGATGCCTCTTTTGTACATTACATTCTGCACAGAAATTAGAGCCATCTTAGATTTATAAATATAGTCAATTGCCGTGCTTCATTTCTGACTGTATCACTATTAGGCATAAGAATAATACGAATATAAACATGACATGATATGTATATTCTTCCGCGTTTGCTGTTGTCTAACACTAGTTTCGTAGTTTATTAGGCAGACAGGATTTAAATGAGATAGCAGCAAACACGAAAGAATACATGGCAAAATGTTTATATTCGTATTATTCTTATAGTGATTCACAATTCATAAAAATTCCCATTAGCAACCATCTCTTGTCACAGGTAGGAAAAAATTCAGAACGAAGAGTAGGCCAAATTGACAAACATCCCAAACAGTCCTGCCAGTCGAATTTTCGTAGTACATTGAAATGCTGCTACATTCGAAGATGAACAGTATGGAATTTGTACGAGGGCAGTTCAATAAGTAATGCAACACATTTTTTTTCTCGGCCAATTTTGGTTGAAAAAACCGGAAATTTCTTGTGCAATATTTTCAAACATTCCCGCTTCGTCTCGTATAGTTTCATTGACTTCCGACAGGTGGCAGCGCTGTACGGAGCTGTTAAAATGGCGTCTGTAACGGATGTGCGTTGCAAACAACGGGCAGTGATAGAGTTTCTTTTGGCGGAAAACCAGGGCATGTCAGATATTCATAGGGGCTTGCAGAATGTCTACGGTGATCTGGCAGTGGACAAAAGCACGGTGAGTCATTGGGCAAAGCGTGTGTCATCATCGCCGCAAGGTCAAGCAAGACTGTCTGATCTCCCGCGTGCGGGCCGGCCCTGCACAGCTGTGACTCTTGCAATGGCGGAGCGTGCGAACACACTCGTTCGAGATGATCGACGGATCACCATCAAACAACTCAGTGCTCAACTTGACACCTCTATTGGTAGTGCTGTCACAATTGTTCACCAGTTGGGATATTCAAGGTTTGTTCCCGCTGGGTCCCTCGTTGTCTAACCGAACACCATAAAGAGCAAAGGAGAACCATCTGTGCGGAATTGCTTGCTCGTCATGTGGCTGAGGGTGACAATTCCTTGTCAAAGATTGTTACAGGCGATGAAACATGGGTTCATCACTTCGAACCTGAAACAAAACGGCAATCCCCTACCAAGAAAAAGTTTAAAGCCATACCCTCAGCCGGTAAAGTCACGGTTATAGTCTTCTGGGATGCTGAAGGGGTTATTCTGTTCGATGTCCTTCCCCATGGTCAAACGATCAACTCTGAAGTGTATTGTGCTACTCTTCAGAAATTGAAGAAACGACTTCAGCGTGTTCGTAGGCACAAAAATCTGAACGAACTTCTCCTTCTTCATGACAACGCAAGACCTCACACAAGTCTTCGCACCCGAGAGGAGCTCACAAAACTTCAGTGGACTGTTCTTCCTCATGCACCCTACAGCCCCGATCTCGCACCGTCGGATTTCCATATGTTTGGCCCAATGAAGGACGCAATCCGTGGGAGGCACTACGCGGATGATGAAGAAGTTATTGATGCAGTACGACGTTGGCTCCGACACCGACCAGTGGAATGGTACCGTGCAGGCATACAGGCCCAGATTTCAAGGTGGTGTAAGGCCGTAGCATTGAATGGAGATTACGTTGAAAAATAGTGTAGTGTAGCTAAAAGATTGGGGAATAACCTGGTGTATATCAAAGCTGAATAAAACAACCCCTGTTTCAGAAAAAAAATGTGTTGCATTACTTATTGAACTGCCCTCGTATTTACTTCGTTGGATAATGTATGAAAATGCAGTGGGCGAAACTCGGGGTGGATAAAAAAGCTAGTCTTCCACCTTTTTTTTAAATTTATTTACTGGCGCAGAGGTTTTGGCGCCAGTATTTATCTTTGTGCCTGCAAAGCATGCCTGTGTAGCACTACAAACGGCTACATATATTCGCGGCTGAAGTTAGTCCTGGCGGCACCTACCAACATTTTTCAGAACTTCCGCTTACTTTGCACTCGATTCTAATCCGCAGGTGGTTTTTTGGATTACAAAAACCGGAAAAAAGTGTGGCTTAGATCCGAGTAAATACGGTAGTCTCCTCAGTAGGTACGTTAGCAGAACACCACTATGACTGTGGACAACCTATCAGGTTCCAGGAAGCCCGAGTACTGGCGAAAGAATCATGGATGTGACAATGCAAAATATGGGAGGTGATACTAAGGTCGAAGGAGATGATCGAAATTATTAAGCAGCGTGACAACATCAACAGAGAAGATGGCTACAAACTCCCAGTGTCCTGGCTGCCGGCCGTACCAGTCCAATGGGCCACGAGCGGTTGTGGGGCAGAAGCTACACAGGACACAGACGTATCTGCACAAACAGCTGTAGAGCAACTCTCAGTCCACTTCTGCGCACACCAGAAGGAAAACTTGCCAACCAGAAACCGAACGCTAATTGGCGGACAGCTACCAATTGTTAACGACATGGACATCCACGAATAGCCTCTTTCCTTCCATTTTTCCTTACGTCATGACTAGCCAATCATATTAGAGGGCAAATTAAAAGTTTTACATCGATAGTCTGTAATAAATAGAAGATAGAAGCCCTTATCCCCATGCAAAACCAGTCATGCCCTGAGAAAGGCTGTTGCAATTTGGCCGAAACATCGGTTTTAGTTTATTATTGTTGTTAGCTTTTTAGCAATGACGCGGCATAATACCCAGAAGAATTTTAATTACTATGACACCAGCCACGGAAGTCTACATTATTATAATATATGACTTGTTTCTGAGGAGCAGTGTATTTATTTTGAAAATTTGGATATTGGATTGTACTCTTAACTTCCAGTAGTAACTTCAGCACTTCGAGAAATGCAGTCCAATCGAGAGAGATATTGGTGAGTGTGAAGAAATAGCAAGGTGAGTAAATGAATAATAGGAAATTGTAGCTCCTGGGTAAATTTTATATTAAAAATCAATATTGTGATAACCAACCAAAGGAACATTGCATGATTGAATGAATGTATAGTGATAGTAGCTCGGTGACTGACTGATCACATAGTGAAGTCAACACAATGCTGACACAACATCCTGCATGTTGAGTTGATGCAAAGCTGTTGTAATACAGACTACAAATAGTACTCCAGTGATGAGTGTTAGATAAGAAGTAACTTCAAATTATTTGTGGGCAGTCTGTCATCTATCAAGTATACCAAAAGACATATGATTTCTTAGATTTATTGAGGTCAGTTCATTAGATATGTTGAGGTCATTTCATGGAGCTAGACAACTATTTCAGTTTGTTAAAAAAAATTGATTTGTGATGGTTCATATCACAGAGAGTTGACTGTATATCATTACTGTTTCCTTACATGCATTTGAGCATTCTCATGCTTGCATCCATAATGAATGTCATAATATAGTTTTGCATATTGACACAAGTAGCTCAGTAGTAGTACAAAGGTAAGAGACAAATGTTAAGAAAGAAGGTTAGAGTTTAAGATCTTGTTAATAGTGAGATCATTAGAAATTAGTTAAGGTGAGAAATTAATGCATAAATATACAGTTATGTTACATGGTTGTGTTTGGATCCCAACATACTGGCCTATATGCTTGGCTGCAGACATCCACTTTATGTTGTCTCTGATTAAGAATGAATATTGCAGTATGCATCTTCCTGAATCATTATATGGTTCGATTGGTTAATGAATTGCACTTTTGTGTGCCACAGTTACAGTCTCTCACTGTTATGGGAAACATGGCAACTGGCTTTCAAATGAAAAACATTTTCTTGGTGAAAAGCAACAGACCTGCACATGATAGGCTTTTTCATTACCTTTTTTTTTTTTAAAAAAAAAAAAATAATGCTTGATTCTGGAATATTCATCTGGGACTTCTACTGTAGGTTTTAAGGTAGTTTCCTTCATTATCTATTTTTTCACTTTATTTTACACTTGTTTCATTGATTTGCTCTGGATGTCATGAAATGGCAGTGCCCCACCAAATACCAGTTAGTTCACATCAGACTTAATCTCATTGGCATATCAGATTTCACTTAACTTACATGTAGTGCATTCTATGCAGAAGCCAATGTTAGGATATAAAGAACCCCCCTGTCTTAAAAAAAAAAAAAAAGACTATAATTCATGCATTAAAGAACTAGCAGTAGCTTACTTCTTAAAGATAAAACCTGCACTCATAATTGATGTTCCTAACAAAACTGCTATTGTGAATCCTACATGGTGCATGAGGTTGAGAAGAAGAAGAAGACCTTATAAACAACTTCTTTATTTACTCTACAAAATGTTATATCACAAATAGAGGAGCTTATAATAATAGAAGTGATATCACAGTATAATTTGCTTTATCTTCTGCCACTATTTTCCTTCTACCTGCTAGATTAGGCCTCCCTTTTCATTTTTGTCTACTCTTGTCCACACCACTGTTGGGTCTCTGTCACCCTAGGATCTGAGTGACCTGGCCTTCCCTTTTAATCTTCCCCATAACACCCTTTTCCCCTTCCCAGCTTTTATTTGTGGCTATCAATAGTACCACACATTTCACATGATGAAGGTAAGTATCTGCCAGCAATTCTCTTTCATAATTTATTAATTTTCTAGACCGATGTTTTCCTTTGATACTATAGATATGTTGAAATCATTAAGTTTATAACATTAGACATAAAAGATTTCTATTATCAATAAGTAGCAGTTTATTTCAAGAATTATATGGTTAACAACGTAACAGCTAAATGTCCTGAGCTCGTGCTTGTACACAAGTTGTGTGAGTTTTTAAATCTAAACTACAGCAAAGATAAAGATGCATTTTCCTCAGATTCTGTAGAACCATGTCAGTTGAAGGTGCTTATTCATGGATTTAGTCTCTACACAATTGCTGGAATTCTGATAAAAAAAACTTGGAAATTAAAATACATGGAAACAACTAATATGCTATAATGGATACAAGCAAGTAACACATTACAGGAAAAGGCTGTAAACTATTTGAGGACTCCTGCACAGGCTAAAAGAAATTCTGACATGGTGCCCCATGGCTGACTGTTGACAAATATCCAAGCATGTGGAATAGGTTATCGGATAAGTGAATAACTTGAAGACTTCTTAAGAAATAAAACCCAGTACATTTCCCTGGATGGCGAATGTTTATCAGAACGGCAATATCATGAGGAGTGCCCCAGGAAAGTATGGTAGGAAATGAATGATATGATGAATAGGATGAGCATGAATCTGCAATTGTTAGCTGGTGACTTAGTATAGGGGAAAGTATCATCACTGATTGGCTGTAGCAGGAAGGATGACTGACACAGAATTTATATATTTGGTACGATGTATGAGAGCTTGCTCTAAATATAGAAAAATTGTAAGTTAATGCAAATGAATAGTAATAATAATCCTTTAATGTTTGAATATGTACAATGTTATGTGCACATGCCAAAACTGCGTCACAGAATCATTCCAACATCAAATGAAAAAGATTATTATGGACAAGGACCAGCTAATAAAAGTGCTTCGAAATGACATGGTCATTTTATACAAGAAGTACAACACCCTAAGTGAAAAATACTCATTTAGAAAAGAAACTACCTCCACTAGATCACCTCCATTTCACTGATTGGAATGTAAACAATGATGATACTTGTCGTTGACCTACAAACAGTGTCTCACTAAATGCTGTACATAATACATGTGCAAAATCAGTAAATGTGACAAATAAATTCACTGCTCTAGAAGCTCAAGAACAGTGCTACAAAATTAGGAGCGATGAAAGTATTGTTTCCCCTACATTCCAGTATGTGAACAGGCTAAAGAAAACGCAGCAAACAAACATCATCACTTCAGATTCCTTTCTGAAAACTGGCTCAGTTTGGCAAACAAAAAACAGTGAAGGTGCAAATAAACAAAAAATGGTCTGTATCACAAACAAGAAAGAAAAAAAAAAAGGTCGACATTTTTGCAGACAGTCACGCCAAGGGAATTTCTCAAGAATTGTAATTCAACAGTAAACCATCACCAGTTGCAGGTACGGTTAGGTCCTGGTTTCAAAGACGTGACAAAAAACATAGTAAAGTATAACTATGACAAGCAGGATAGTGCTGCTGTTTGTACTGGAGCAAAAGACACATACGGAAATGATGCTACGAAAACATATCATCAGCTCTTGAGTCTTTTGCTGGTACTAACAAATGCAAATATTATATTTGTAAACTTTACCCACAGGAATGATTTACATGAATGGTCATGTGTAAATAAGGAATGCACAGAATTAAAGCAAAACTTAAAAGTTGTTGTAGGCTATTCAGTAATGTGAAATGACTCAAGCACACTTGATATAGAATGTTTTACTAATCATGGGCTTCACTTAAACACTGATGGGAAAACCAAGTTAGGAAACTGACTAAAGAAAGCAATTACATGCAATTCCAATATGACAATCAATGAACTGGGGTGGTATGAATCTCCAATAGCACGCTATTGTCACCAGCACAAATAACAGTAGCACCATGACCAGCTATCTAAATGACAGCAACAGCAACAGAGAAACATGCTACAGAACCAACACCAGTAGCAGTAACTACAACATCAACAACAAACCAACCAAATCAAAATCATCGGGACTCACAGCAACAGTACATAGCAGCAGTTGTCGCACCGGAAGCAGACAGCCAGCCTTGCGAAGCCAGGAGTTTTTCTGGGGCCAAACAGTGAACAGCACAACAAAATTGGGAAACAGTTAAATGTTTGCAAGCAGAGGACTTTAAATGGGCTGAGAGAGAGAGAGAGAGAGAGAGAGAGAGAGAGAGAGAGAGAGAGAGAGAGAGAATGAACTGAATATGAAGACATTGGACAGTCAGTTTGTTCAAATCATTTAAGTGTTATGAGTTTATGTATTCAGTGTCTTAAAAATAAATAAGTACCCTGAACTTGAGACAGTAGCTAATAGTGACGATATTGATTGTTTATGTGTTGTGGAACACTGGTGTAGGGACAGTAAATTAAACAGGATAAATTAAAGCAATTTAAACTTGCCAGTCAATACTGTAGGCAGAATGCCAAAGATGGTGGTGTATGCATTTATCTAAATTCCAAACTTAAATTCAAATTAAGAACAGAGTCCAAATCATTAAACACTGTAAAGGTTTTTGAAGCAGTAGCTGTTCAGTTGTTTAGTTTAAAGAAGAAAATAATTGTTGCAGCAGTTTACACATCACCATCTGGGGACACTCAGGTCTTCATTAAAAAATTGGAGTATTGCTCAACACTATTTCTAATGAGAACTCTACCACAATTCTTTGTGGTGACTTTAATATTAATCTCTTGGTGCAAAGTTTAGTAAAAAACAAGTTTCTTGACATATTGAAAAGCTTCAACATGTTTCCCCATGTATCAGATCCCACTAGAACAACACTCCAGTGAAAGTTTAATAGATAACATCTTTTTCAGAGAGTTCATAAATGAAGTGACCGTAACAAATGCAAATATAGGATTATCAGATTGTAACTCACTAACCCTTTATCTCACTGCAACTCCTAAGAAGGAAAATATAGTACAAAATGAGTACAAATGATTTTTCTCTACGAAAATAGTAACCAGATCAAAATTGTCTTAAAAATTATGTCTAGTTAGAACACTTGGCACAAGCAAATGCAAAAGATTTTTGCAGTACATTTGCTTCCAATTTTATGGCAAACTTTGAAATGTGTTTCCCAAAAGTGCTTGTAAGCTACAGATCATCTGGATCCAAAGTGTCAAATTCCTGGATTACACCAGGAATTAAAAAGCCAAGTGAAATGATGAAAATACTAAGTTTAAACCTTAAAATATGTCATAATGTGCAGTTTGTTGAGTATGTGAAGACCTAAAAAAAGACTTACTGCAAAGTAACAGCAAAAGCAAAATTGTTATTCAATGATAGAGTAATAAGGGAGGCTAGTAACAAGACCAAAATGATGTAGGAAATTATAAAAGAAGAAGCTGGGCCACAAACTAAAGACCAGGATATGAATCTTAAAAAATAAGGCAAATATCTCTATAGGAATAAGTCATGGCAGACTATGTAAACAATTGTTTTGCAAATATTCCCCATACTTTAATTAGCAACTTTAAGCAACAACCAACAGTGACAGCTACAGTGGTATATATCAACATGATGGCAATCCCAACAGTTGTACATGAAGTACTGAAAGGTATTAAAAACATGAAATCCAAAATGTCATCTGGGGTGAACGAAATATCTGTATTAATAGTTAAGAAAACTGCATCATGTATTGTTAAACCTCTAGTGCACACAGCAAATTTGTCTTTTAGTGAAGGAATATTTCCTGATAAGCTTTAAATCTCTATGTTAAGTTAAAAATGGTGATAGACACAAAACAGAAAATTACAAACCTATATTACTCATCATGGCTTTTTTAAAAATACTTTAGGCATTAATGAAGATCAGGGTCACAAAATATCTTGAAAAAACATAAAGTAATAAATAACAGTCAACATAGTTTTTGAGCAGGGTACTATAGTAAGAAATTTGGGATTAAAGAAACATGTTGTTGGAATTAATTTAGATTTGTTCAAAGCTTTCGATACTGTGAACCATGAAATACTACTAGGGGAACTTGAAACAATAGGCTTTAGGGTACTGTCAAAAGGTGGTTTGAGTTCTATCTGCAAAACAGGTCACAAGTAGTTGAGCTGAGATCGTGTCACAATTTTCATAATTTTAAACTCATATCAGAACCACCACAAACTGAAATAGGTATTCCACAGGACAGAATCCTGAGTCCATTGTTGTTTCTAATTTATATCAATGATAGTGCAGGTTCCAGACAGCTCAGCCAAACTACAGTTACTTGTAGATCACAAAAGTGCTATAATTAGCAATATAAAAGGATCATTGTGTAATACAACAGTGTTGTTTCCATTATTCTCTGGAATGTTGTCGTAATGTTGGTCATGTCAGCCTGCGAGTTATTGGTCGTGTTAGCGGCCGCTTGTTCCTGTGTTGGCGTCTGGTGAGGGCTGGCCTGAGTGTCGGCTGTTCGTGTGGCAGTTGTGGGCATCTGTGTATACCACAGAGAATACACAGGTGCCCACAACTGCCACACGAACAGCCGACACTCAGGCCAGCCCTCATCAGACGCCAACACAGGAACAAGCGGCCCTAACACGACCAATAACTCGCAGGCCGATATGACCAACATTACGACAACATTCCAGAGAATAATGGAAACATTATTCCCCAGACGCACGACCACCGAAATAGTCACGAAGATTATGGGGTGTTTCTCACAACTCTTCATGCAGTTCATGTCGAGCACGCTCAACTGGACTAGCTTCCAAACCACTATCACACCACTTTTTACACTACTGCATGGATAATACACCACACCAGCCCTGAAACGCAGACTTAAACACAATCTCACAGATCCTGTTTTGGAATGCCAATGGGATCGCAAGCAAAAAAGCCAAAATGGCCGCGTTCATGGAGTGAAAGGGTATCCGAATCGCTCTTGTGAACGAAACACTGCTTACGCCTCGCAAACAACTAAACATCTCAGGGTATTGTGTCTATCGTACCGACCGAGTGGATGGCAGGAGGGGAGGCGGCACGGCAATCATCATACACAGAGACATAGAACACACGAACATCGAGCTCCCAGCATTTGAAAGACTAGATGCTACGGCCGTCAGGGTCAAGTTCAACGGAGCCAACACCACACTGGTATTGATATACAATCCTCCTAAAAACATAATAACAAGCGATATCAGCACAGTACTCAACATAGCACCGCAGGTAATTGCCGCTGGAGACCTCAACGCAAAACACCCTGATTGGAACTCACGAATACGAACCTCCAACGCCAAGAAACTGTACGAACATGCACTAGGCCGAAACTACATTATACTTGGGCCGGACGTTCCCATGTTCATGCCTACACAGGCTCGACATAGGCCAGACATGTCAGACATAGCCCTCATAAAGGGTATCACATGCACACTCAACCTTACGGTTGAAAACGATCTGGACTCAGACCACATGCCTGTAATACTGCACATGGAAGAGACACTGCAGGACATCTAACCAAGCAGGATGCTTAGCTACAAGCGTGCAAATTGGACACTGTTCAAGGAAACGCTTGATAGTCGCATTCCTGACACCCACGAAATTAACAACACACCGCAAATCGATGAGGCTGTGGAGGCTCTCACAACTGCCGTCCAAGACGCAATGACTGACACCATTCCATTTACAACACCAAGACAACACTCGACGGCCTTGCCCCAGGAAATCCTGGGCCTTATCTCAATGAGGAACTGCCTCAAGAGATACTGGCAGCGTACCAGGCGCCTGTTCTATAAACTGCACGTCAACAGACTCCAGGGCATAATATGGAATAAAATACAAACATTCAGAAACGAGCAATGGGGACAGAAACTCACTGGGCTGGATACCACATGTCCTGGCATGTGGCAGCTGGCCAGACACTTCACCAGGGAGAAACATTACATTCCCACGTTTCAAGGACCAGACGGCCCAGCCTAATCCGTGACGGAAAAGGCAGAGCTTATGGCCACAACACTTGCAGCGTCCTTCATGCCGAATCTGGTTCCTTCAGACCCAGCATTCACACCTGAAACGGACCAGGAGGTTACACGACTTGTAGCCCAGCCCTCACGCAACAAAATAAGACGTACTAGCACAAATGAAATCACATGGGCTATCAAGCACACCAACGCTAGAAAAGCCCCTGGGCCTGATGGCATTCAAAACCGTGTCCTCCAGGAGTTCACGGATAAAGCCGTAGAATACCTCACACACTTAATGAATGCCATCCTGACACACCAACACTTCCCTGACTTTTGGAAGGCGGCCAAGGTCCTGATGTTCAGGAAGCCAGGGAAAGACCACTCCCTCCCACAAAATTACCGACCCATCAGTTTGCTGTGTTTGCTCAGCAAGATTGTTGAGAAGGTAATACTAAAATGTATCACTAGGCATTGCATCGCCAACGACACCCTAAGACCGGAGCAATTCGGCTTTAGGAATCACCACTCGACAACACAACTACTCCTCCGCGTAGTCGAACATATAACACACGGCTACGACATGAACAAAGCCACAGGGGCCGTGTTCCTAGACATCGAAAAGGCTTTCGATTGTCTCTGGCACAACGGACTCATACGCAAACTTAGCAAAGCTGGTTTCCTGGACGGACTCGTACGTCTCATACACTCATATCTCACAAACAGATCTTTCAACACTAACGTGAAGGATAAACAATCAACACAACACGGTATCCAAGATGGAGTACCCCAAGGGAGCATCCTAGGGCCCATCTTGTTTAACCTGTACATTAATGACTTCCCAGCGACACAAAACACGACGTTAGCCGTCTACACGGATGACACAGCCATCCTCGCGCAAGACTGGAAACCATCGGACATCAATTCACGAATACAGACAGCACTCAGAACAGCTGAGCCTTGGTTGGAGCGATGGCATATTAAAGTAAACGTCAACAAGTGCGAAGCAGTTCTGTTCACACGCAGACTGAAACTACTGTGCAAACACCAACACTGTAGACCAATAACACTACATACACGCCCAATACGCTTCCGAGAGAAAGTCAGATACCTTGGTGTCTGGCTGGACCGGAAACTTACATGGGGGGACCACATCGAATACGTTGCCAACTGAGCGCACATGGGGCTCAAACAGCTCTACTCAGTGCTCAACACGGAAAGCACACTGAATAGGAGGGTGTCGGGGGCCATATACATGACACTGATTAAACCTCTGATGACGTACGCAACTCCCGTCTGGGGATATGCAGCTCCTACATGACTGCGCCGCCTGCAGATCATACAGAACAAGGTGCTACGAATCATTAGCAATGCTCCATGCTACACACGCATCGTGGATCTTCACCATGAATACCGCCTTGATACCCTCAAGGAAGTATTCAAAAAACATGCCACACGACTATACAGGAACTCGAGACACTCGAACAATCCTTTCATCCTCACTCTGGGAAACTACGATCACAACCACAGGTGGAAGCACAAGCGGCCAAAGACACTGCTAGCTAGGGTTTAGCCACCTGTGGTAAACTAACATATGCAAACAGTGACAAATGTCGGTAAGCCCCTGCATATCAGCAACACTGACTGGTAACTACCAGCTGCTATTAGAGCCGACCAACAGGCCACAGCAGGGACACCGGCGAGCTCGCCCACAGACGCACAAACAATCCGCCAACATTCCCTCACACTGTGCCTCCGGTATATGACCTATCGGACACAAGATCGATAACAAACCTAACTGTTGCAGGTTGCTGATGCTGAACGAGGACTCTGTACCAGCACCCAGCGCCAGCCGCCGAGCAGCTCAAATGCACAACGTCGAGGTATCGACATGCATGATACCCACTACTAACAAAGCCTATCCTTGCACAACCTATTGCAGGCAGCAAGACAACTGCTACTGCTCTTACCACCCGACCTAACTTTCGCAGAGGTTTTTTTTCCTTGGCTCTTGCCTTGGCACTTTTTTTCCTCTGCCCTTCAAACCGCTACCCTTCGTCAGATTTTGACCAATCTATCTCCGGATGAGTGCATATTAATGGTTAATCCTAACCAGACGTACGCAAACATCGCAGTACCCACATCCTGCGACACCTCACTTTAGTGAATATTAACCCTTATGCAGAGATGGCAGTAGACCTTTTCTGTTGGCCATCATGTCGGTGTGCGCATGGAGGGGCTCCACCTCTATTTTAAAAAAAAAAAAAATACAGAGCAGTGTTGTGACTTGCCGATCTTTCAAAGTGCCGCCGCGCAGTTACGCACATCCTCTACATGCGGTGCTGTCTGCCAGCCATGCAACAGCAGCACCACCTAAGCGGCCAGCCAACCAGCGGCCGCTAGACTAGGACTCAGTTATGATTTGACTGTTACCGTTTACACATGTCTTACTCTGTTTACTTGCGTTTTCCTTGAAATATATTTGTTCAACTTGAAGTTATTAAAATTGGCGACGAGGTAGTGAGTTTTCTTTTCCATTGTTGACCCACATGTTTCCATGGCTACTTTAGAGCAACTATTGCAAGGTCACATAGAACAGCAAATGCTTCTCACAAATGCGATTCGTGATTACGTTGCGGCATCAAATGTGGGGTATCTTTCGTCGTTGTCTCTACCTACTTTTCCTGCTTACGACAAGACGGCGGAAGACTGGTCTGATTATGAAAAATGTCTTTGACAGCACTTCTTGGCATTTCATGTCACGGACGAACAAAGATGTAAGTCTCTGTTCCTTTCATGGATTTCACCTCAAATGTATCGGTTCTTGTTGCAATTGGCTCCTTTGAAAGATCCTGTGTTTTTGTCCTTTGCTGAAATGGACTCACTTCTGTCCGTCTATTTTCAAAAGCAAACACATGTGGTAGCCTCTCGTGTTGTCCTTTATCGTTATCAAAATGAACCAAATCAATCCAATCGCACTTGGGCTGCTGAACTTCACAGCCTCAGTAGAAAGTGTCAATTTGTTACTGAAGTTCACAAATAATCCTACGCCGATTCCATGGTATTGGTTGCTATTATCCGATTGGCGTCCGACAAAGAAGTTAGGCAACGTGCCGTTCAGTTGGCAAATCCAACTCTAGATGAAGTCCTATCCATCGCTCAGTCTTTTGAAATTTCTCGCGCCGCTGGAGCACAAATAGAGGCATGGGGCGACGTTTGGGATGTACAACCTCTATGCGCTGTTGACGAAGCGTGCGGCATTTCCCCACCGGCCGACGTAGCCGCAGTACGTCCCCAAGCGCAGCCTCAGCCTAACCGTAAACAAACCTCTAAGAAACTGCAGCAAAACCCACGGCAACTTCCTTCATGTCCGCGGTGTTTTATGATACATTCACGAGAAGATTGTCCACAACGTTGGGCCGTGTGTTCAAATGCAAAAAAAAGGGTCATGTGTCATCCGTTCGCAAATCCGACTGCATACATGATGTTCATGAACATGATGCTGATTCTGATTCTGTGTTGTCTGTCAAGTTTACTTCTTCCCTTTCAGGGAAGTTATCCCTCACTGTCCAAATACTTGGTCGAGATGTTCGCATGCAGGTGGATACTGGTTCTGCTGCCACTATCATCAATTCTCAGACGTATCTTCAGTTGGGTTCTCCAATCCTGTCACCCGTCACTAGGCAATTACAGACTTACAATAAACAGAAGATTTCTCTCTTGGGACAATTTGATGCTGAGGTATCTTTCAAATCTGTCGTTCACACTGTTCCCATATTTGTAGTCAACCACAGTAATGTGGATAATCTTTTTGGTTTCGATGCCTTTCACGTTTTTGGGTTCTTCATAGATGACTCTGTCAATATCATCTCTGATGCTATTTCTTATGCTCAATTGGATTCCTTGTCGACAACATTTTCATCCCTTGTTTCTCCTGGGTTAGGCCGTGCAAACGACTTTGAAGCTCATATCATGCTCAAACCCACCGCTCGGCCTAAGTTTTTTCGGGTTCGGCCCATTCCTGTGACCCTTTGTGATCAGGTCAAACAGGAGCTGGATCGTCTCACTGCTTCAGGGGTCTTGCTTCCTGTCACTTCCAGCGAGTGGTCCTCTTCTGTTGTTGTCGTTGCTAAGCCAAATGGTGATATTCTCCTCTGTGGCGATTTCAAAGCCACTGTAAATGCTCAATGCCTTATCGACACTTACCCTATGCCTCGACCTGAAGAATTGTTCACTAGACTTGCTGGAGACAAGTATTTTTCTAAACTTGACCTGTCAGAAGCTTATCATCAACTTCCTCTCAACGATGCTTCCCAGCAGTTTCTGGTCCTTAACATGCCTTTCGACCTCTATCAATAACAACGATTGCCATTCGGGGTTGCCAGCGCCCCTGCTCTCTTTCAGTGATTCTTGGAACAATTATTGTTCACTGCCCGTGGGTGTATAAATTACCAGGATGACATTGTTGTCACTGGCTCCACCACTGCTGAACATCTTCAAAATCTCCGCACCCTTTTTCATGTCTTACAGACTGCCGGTCTTAAGTGTAATCTTCAGAAATATCAAAATTTTTTCAGGCATCTATCACGTACTTGGGGTTTCAACTCTCTCGGGATGGTACTCGTCCGCTTCAGCAAACTGTCGCTGCAATCGATGCCCTTCCTCGCCCTACATCTGTTAAGGAACTGCAGGCCTTCTTGGGGAAAATAGCATACTATCACAAGTTTTTACCGTCTGCTGCTTCGGTGGCTCAGTCGTTGCATCGCCTGTTGCATAAAAACGTGCCTTTGCACTGGTCCGCATCATGTGATGCGGCTTTCCAGAAATTGATGACTATGCTGAAACAGGCCCCGTGCCTGGCTACTTATTGACCTGGCCAACATCTTGTTCTTGCCACGAATGCCTCTCAATACGGGGTCGGTGCAGTCCTTGTGCACCGTTTTTCTGATGGTTCTGAACAACCCATTGCTTATGCCTCCAAAACGCTCATGGATGCCCAAAAGAAGTATTCTCAAATTGAAAAAGAAGCTTTGGCCATTATTTATGCTCTTCATAAGTTTGGTGTTTTTCTCTGTGGATCCAAATTTCAACTTGTTATGGATCACAAACCACTTGTTTCCTTGTTTCATCCATCAACATAACTTCCCGACAAGGCTGCACACCGCCTCCAGCATTGGGCTCTTTACTTGTCTCGTTTCAATTATGAGATTCATTTCCGGCCGACGGTGCAACATGCGAATGCTGATGCACTGTCTCGCCTTCCCATGGGTCCTGATACAGCATTTTATAGGGACAAACTTTTGTGTTTCCACTTGGATGTTGCCAAGCAGCGGGTTGTGGACGGGTTCCCCACCACCGGGGACCGGCTGGCAGCTGCTACGGGTTCTGACTCTACCCTCTCCCGGGTTTTATGCTGTATTCAGAAGGGTTGGCCAGATCGTCCGTCCACTAAGACTTCTGATCCATTGTGGAACTACTATGCTTTGCGTTACAGCTTCACGGCTAGGGATGGTGTTATCCTCCTTTCCACCGAAAATGCTTCGCCGCGTGTTGTGGTACCTGCGTCATTGCGTGCTTCGGTCTTGCGCCTCCTTCATGAAGGGCACTGGGCTGTCTCTCGCACAAAATCTCTGACGTGCCATCATGTGTACGGGCCTGGCATCGACTCTGAAATCGCACACACGGTCGCTGCCTGCGGCCCTTGTGCGTCACAGGCTGCCGCCCCGAAGTCATCTTTGTCACCTTAGCCTTTGCCTGAGTAGCCCTGGGAGTGTATTCATGCTGACTTCGTGGGACTTTTTTTAGGTACTTATTGGCTTCTCATTATTGACGCCTACTCTAACTTTCCTTTCATTGTCAGTTGCATGTCACCTACCACCACGGCAACCACCAATGCTCTAGATCGCATTTTCTCTTTGGAAGGCCTTCCCTCTACTCTTGTTACTGATAATGGTCCACAATTTGCCTCTTCTGATTTTGCAGATTTTTGTGCCCGTCACGGCGTTATGCATGTCGCGGCCCATCCGTTCCATCCACAGTCAAACGGTGAGGCTGAACGACTGGTCCGCACATTTAAGGCTCAGATGAGGAAACTCCTGACTTCTTCTGCTGATGATGCACTCCTCCAATTTCTGGCTTCTTACCGTTTCACCCCCAAGGGCAACCACAGCCCAGCTGAGCTCTTACATGGCCAACAGCCCTGCACGCTACTTCATCTTCTGCGGCCTTCCACCTCACGGCCGCGGGTGCCTTCGCTTGGCCGGTTCACCAGCGATGACCTTGTATGGGTACGGGGATATGGCAGGCGGCCAAAATGGAGTCCTGGCCGCATCTTACAACACCATGGCGGACGCCTGTATGAAATCCAGATGGACACGGGTGTTGCAGTGCATCATTCAAATCAGCTTTGGCCTCGTGTGCCAGCAACGCCTGTTCCGGATGCCGCTACACCACCTTCGGCTCTACCTGATCCTCGAGATACTGCAATCTCTCATTACTCACAACGCAGTCCTCTCACCATCATATCGGTGCCAGCCCAAGAACTGACACCACCAGGAGACATGCCCATGCAGAAACCAGATGACCATCATCTGTCGGAGCAACCCTACTCACCTCCTTCTCCTACGGATGCGAACACATCGCCCATGTCTCCTGTTATAACAACCGGACTTGCCGCAACGGGCAGATTGGTGCAAGGGGCCCCAGCAGATTTGACCCCCATGTCTCCTGTCATCTCGACCCATTATCATCGGGGACACTTCCATCTGTACGGGAAGCCTCCTCCTCGAGACTTTACGGCCAGTCAAACAACACCTATGGACGTTAGCAATCTACTGGCCACCTCCATCAAGACCTGTGCAAAAAATTCAAAGGGGGGAAAAAGTGTTTTGATTCGCCGATCTCTCAAAGTGCCGCCGCGCAGTTACGCACATCCTCTACATGTGGCGCTGTCTGCCAGCCATGCAGCAGTAGTGCCACCTAAGCGGCCAGCCAGCCAGCGGCCGCCAGACTTGGACTCAGTTATGATTTGACTGTTAAAGTGTACACACGTCTTACTCTGTTTGCTTGATCTGTGACTTTCATGTATTCCTTCTTCCTTGAAATATATTTGTTGAACTTGAAGTTATTACAAGCAGAAAAAGTGCTCTCATACTTTAAGTTGTGGTTTTACTCAAATAAGCTGTCCTTTAAAAAAAAAAAAAAAAATAAATAAAAAATAAAAAAAAAATAAAAAAAAACTAACTTTGTATGGTGTGGATGTAAGTGTCAAGAGGAAAATATAGGCATGATGCTGGAAAACAAACAAACATAAAAGGTGTATGCTATGAAGTTTCTGGGAATACAGACTGATCAACATTTAAACTGGAACGAAAATATTGTCTATCTAACTCAGTTCAGTGTGTTTTGCTTTAAGAATAACATCCTATGTGTGTAACTCAGAATGCACAAGAACTGTGTACTTTGGTTATTTCGTCATTTGCAAGCTATGGCATAAGTTTTTGGGGCAAAACCAAGTTACGATTAGAAGAAATTTTTATTATTAAAAAAAAAGAGCTATCCATATCACAACTCACAGCACTCAACAGACATACTGTAGACCCTTTTTTAAACATCAAAAGATACTAACAGCATCATCCATATATATTTTAAAATGCCTGGAAACTATCAGTAAAAATAACTGTTATCTTCAAACCAACTCTAGCTATCATAATGACAATACAAGGTATTGTAAAGACTTCCACATTCCCTATGTAGCAAAAACTAGAAGTCAGAATCATGTGACCCACTTAGAAATAAAGCATTTAAATGCACTTCCATCACAAATTAAAGAGTTGGAAAACAAAAGTAAATTCAGCATGAATTAAAAAGAATATCTGTCTCAGACAATAAGGTGACACTTGCTTTTAATAATTTAAATGATTTTAAACTTATTTTCAAATTATGTAATAGCTATAAAAATTCTGTTTAATGTCCCCAATGCATCATGTGTATAAGGCACAGCTTTATTTGTCATGAGCATGTGTTTTTCGTGTACTAAGTGTTTGTTCTCTATTGATGTATTATGGGTAAGTAATTTGCTTTGCTTGTTTATTATGTTATGCAGTTATCATGTTTTACATGTAAACTTTCTAATGACAAATCCTATATTACATGCGTGATATTTTGGATGATGAATAAAATAAAATAAATAAATACAGTATTGGTAGTGTGCTGCTCAAAGCAGTCATGTTGATTAAACATTTAGATACAACATTGCAAAGAAATATTAAATTGAATGACGACCTAAGGTCAGTAGCAGGGAAGGTGAATGGGTGAATTTGGCTTATTGGAAGAATTTTACGAAACTGTAGCTCATGTATAAAGGAAATCACGTACAGAACACTAATGTGACCCATTCTTGAGTGCTGGTCATGTGTTTGGGATCCCTATCAGCTCCGATTAAAGGAAGACATTGAAGTAATTCAGATGCATACTGTTAGATTTGTTACTGGTAGATTTGATCAATATCCAAGTATTCCAGAAATGCTTCATTAACTGAAATTGAAATACACTGAGGGTGAAAGACATTCTATTTATGAAACATTATTGAAAAAATGTAGAGAACCGGTATTTGCAGCTGACTGTTGAACAATTCTACTGCTGACAAGAAACATTTTGTGTAAATACTGCAAAGACAAGATAAATTACTGCTCACTTGGAGGTTATAGACAGTTGTTTTTCTCTCACCCCATTTGTGAGTAGAACAGGAAAGGAAATGATTAGTAGTGGTAGAAGGTACCCTCTGCCATGGACCAAATGGTGGTTTGCAGGGTATGTGTGTAGATGCAGATGTGTGTGACAAGGAGACCATTCAGTTTAGATATGAAAGTTTGGGGTTTCTTTCATTAAATTATCAGTTCTACTGGAAGGCTACTGAAAATGGAACTTGCAGAATAGTGCACATCTCTCTGTTCAGTATGTAGCTGGTCAAGGTGCAATGACTGCAACCGGGTGGCATACACTAGTGGCACAGAGCTGGGTGGTTTTCGATTCATGCCTCAGACTGTTAGGTGCCAGCAGTTGCTCGACAGGTGGTGACTGATGTGAGGCAGGGCCAATAACAAAGCCCTGCAATGCCGAAGACCCACTCTGCTGTGCCCGACACAGACTGTTTGTCAAAACACAACCAGCTGTAGGGAACAGTGACTGGCTGCTCCTGAGGGCTTTAATACAGCCATCTGGCACTGACCAAGTGGAAGACATAGCGCTGTCATGTTCCTCTGTGTTGATGGACTGTCTGGTTAGCACATAATCTTTCCAAAAGGTGGTCAGTGTCTCAGATCCAACTGTAACCTCGTGAAAGGGGATGAGACAGAAGCAGCTGACTTTTGTCAAATTGCTGTGTCAGCAAGTCACTTACAGTGGCTATCCGTTCTCCAGATACAACTCTCGGCCTTGGTTGTGGCCTGTGCTGTTACAAGTGGCTAAAGAAGTGTTGCGTACTAGCAAATCATTTTCTCTGTCTAGTGTTCACCGAGTGAATTTTGCAGTTCCTTTTAAATGAGTCAATATTATTAGATAAAATACCCAAGATGGACTATACAAACAGGAATGGCACAGTTAGATTATAAAAAAGGTCAAACAGTGGCCTACATGAAGTTAAAGACCTGACAGCACAGATTGTTCTGACTGGCCTATGAATGTTCTTCATTAATGCACAGATTTGTCCCAAAATTTCATAATATAGAAGTGTGCATCTTGGTGACACATTGAAGAGAAGGTTAAAGAGCAAAATTTGTGTCTAAAAATGTTCTTGAAAAACTACACAGAGTTTGCAGCAAAGACAGTCGTGAAAAAGGCATCCTGGGTGACATTTTCATCCTCACCAGTTGTGTTTTGTTCCAGCCCTTTCCTCTCTTTTGCTAATTATCATATTTTGATTGTGGTCTTTTGTTTTATAATGCATAGAATACAACACATTATTGAGACATAATCAATCCCAGTGGTTAACACACAGAGTACCACACATATAGTGATGAATGTATCACAGCATCAGGCATTAGGCCAGGGCTTAACAACTGGCCGGTTTTGAGCGCGAGTACTCGCGTCTGCTCAGGCCCGTGCTCGCGAGCAGGTGCAAGGTCGTGGAGTAGGGAAGGAGGGGAGGGAGGGGAAATGCGCGCGCACGTTTGAATAGGGCCGCAGCATGCCTATTGAATTCGCACCAACTGTGTAACGTTTAAAGTACTACGATCAGCTCTAACAGTCACTTCACTGGTTAAGAATCATGTCAAGTCGCCGTTGTGTAACCCCAACCATGCTTTCACAGTTCAACCCCCATTGGGAGGAATTGTATCTGTTTACAGAAAAAGATGGAGTTGCAAAATGTTTAGTATGTCACAAAAGGCTGAATTCTTTTAGGAAATTTAATTTGCAGTGACATTATATGTCGTACCACGTGAAAGACTATGGAAGTGGAAAATGTGATGGACCAGATCGTGCACAGGAAGTTATTAAACTTAAAAGGAAGCTATCCGAAGAAGATTGGACGACGAAGAAACATCACCTGAGGCAGCTCTCAGAGTGAGTTGTAAATTGCTTTGCTTTTAGCAAAATCCCTGCGCCCCTTCACTGATGGCGATTTAATAAAAGAATGTTTGGTAGCTGCAGCGGAATGTTTGTGTCCATCTCAAGTTGAACAGTTTCTGATTCGATTTAATAAAAGAATGTTTGGTAGCTGCAGCGGAACATTTGTGTCCATCTCAAGTTGAACAGTTTCTGATTGTGCCATTATCTAACACGACCATTATGCGTCGCATACAGGACATGGCAGACGACGTCCAGAGCCAGCTTGCAAATATCTGTAAAGATTTTATGGCATATTCTCTAGCTCTGGACGAAAGTGTTGATATCACTGGAACAGACAGCTTGCCATATTTATTAGAGGTGTTAATAGAGATCTTCAGGTGATGGAGGAGCTCCTCGATGTAGTATTCATGAAGAACACTGCAACTGGAGGTGATATTTTAAGTAGTGTTGAAGAAAGTGTTGAAATTATAGGATTGTCATGGAATTCTTTAGTTTCAGCGTCTACAGACGGTGCACAAGCGATGACAGGGAAAAAATCAGGTTTCATTGCGCTGTTGAAGGAGAAAATGCAAAAACTGACCGTGCCGAATGAAATAAGCGGCGTTCACTGTGTGATCCACCAGGAAAACTTATGTGCAAAGAGTATCACTCTAAAAAATGTGATGAGTGTTGTTGTTCGTACAACCAATTATATAAGGAAGCATGGGCTACAACACAGACAATTTAAAAGCTTTCTTGAGGATGTAGAAAACCAGTATGGTAGCCTGCCTTATTACAGCGAGGTTCGTTGGCTTAGTCGTGGCGAATTATTAAATCGATTTTTTTGCCTATTAGATGAGATAAATATGTTCATGGAAATAAATAACATGTGTGTTCCTGAATTGAAACAGCCTTCATGGAAATGTGATCTCGCGTTCTTAGCATATTTAACTAGCCATCTGAATGCTTTGAACATTTCACTACAACGTAAAGATCTGCTAATTACTCATTTCATAGATCGAATATGAGCTTTTAAAATGAAATTGACACTTTGGGTGAGTCAGCTGGAAACAGGAAATCTAGCTCATTTTCCTAAATTACCATCCCTGCAAGATGTTCACAAAAACTGTGAACATTATTCACATAGTTTAGTTGCCCTTAAGGAAGAATTTGATCAACGCTTTCAAGAACTGACAGCACTAGACAGTGATTTTGATCTGTTCTCCTCTCCATATTCAGCGAATATTGAAGAGATTCGTCCTGAGCTGCAACTAGAAATTATTGACCTGCAGTGTGACAGAGAATACAGAGACAAATTTCAGAACAAGAAAAACATTTTGGAATTCTACAGACACTTCCCTCAGCATAGATTTCCTCGTTTGCACAAACTGGCGGCTACAATAATATCAGTGTTCGGTTCCACGTATGACTGTGAACAACTGTTCTCTGCAATGAAATGTAACAAGACGCGCCTGAGAAACGCATTTTCTGATCGAAATTTAAACTGCACACTGTGCCTGCAATGCACAAGAACAATTACTCCGAACATAAACACAATTGTAAAGAGCAAAAAGTATAAGATAACCGAGAATCCCACACTTCAGTGGCACCTTTTATTGTGTAACAGTTCACAAATTAATACAAATGTAGAGGCATACACTAAGCTAATAAAATTATCTGGCACGTGTACATTCTCCTTTATTTGTTGCATTTGTCGCAGTATAATTCGTGAGTGATATCCCTGCAGGTGGCCGCGGATTTACATTTGACTGGCGGCAACTGTTGTGTGTCTCACATGACTCTCCCCACTCTCCGCTCTGGTCCGGTAGTGGGGGGTAGCGTGCTCGCGCTGCTCACAGCTTGCTCCGCGAGCATGTATGTTTTGAAGCCCTGCATTAGGCTCTGATATGGCCACATCATGCCATGTGTTAAAACATCTTGATTTCTTGAACTTGAGATTTAGTGTCAAATTCTTCATACCACATGATTTTCAATTTTGTGAATTCAGCTTCAATTTTTTCTGGATTTCATAATTTTAAACATTGTAAAAATTTGTATGTATACATAAAAATATTTTCTGAGTAGTATCTACTTTCTTTTTACAGTTTTCTGCTGTAATTACTGAAATTTTATTGCTTCTTTATTAATACTTATACTGATGAAAATTACATACATGCCACAGTCATCAGCTCAAATAAAGTAATCTGTGAGAAATTGAAACTAGAGATTTTCATTTTTTATTTGTATATACAGAGAGAGTGTTACATTATCATTATTTGTGCTGTGCAGTACTCTGCTGAAGGTCCCTGCTGCTATTGGGATTTTTAAATATTACAGTAACCACCAAATAAAGCAAGAGATATTTGAAAAGGAATATTCTGTCAAGTAAGAAGAGAGATTCTTTTGAATGACGGACAAAAAATAAAAACAAATAAATAAATAATTTGTTTTATTGAAGAAGACACTGTGTGTTGGTCAGCTATAAATTTATCTTTAAAGACTATTTTTCTGAAGTTTATATGTATTTACAAGTAAAACATTTTAAAAATACATGTACATAATGTTCTTAAATATAAATATCTTTAAATACAAACATTTCACAATCCCCCTCCAAGCCTTCTTTACTATTTATTGTGTTCTTTAATATGAAGAAATTGATAACAGTCCTCATGCTGTACTTAGCTTCGCACCATTGCTTACTAGTTAATAAATTGTCATTGCAAATTTTGATCTGGCAGTAACTAATACTGAAATATTTGCAACTGCAAGAAACCTCACTTTTAACTTATGAAATAGAAGATAACTTCTACTGCAATTTGCAGCTGAAAATATTTTAGCTTCCAGACTTGCAAAGTAAAAATACCATCCATTCTCATTCACAGCATGAAAAGTTATGTCTCGTTTCCACCCGGAAAAGATCTATGTGCTACTCTGCACAGCACATATTAATACAGAAATATAGCACCATCTGTGTTTTGATCATCTGGATTAATTGTTGGAGGTGGAGGCTCAATGCGTAGCAAGTACTCTCGGAAGCCCAGCACAGCTATGCTAGAAATGCTTATGAACATGGCCACAAGCACCAGCCTGAAATTTGAATTAAAGGAATTTAATATGCTTAGATAAATTAACAGATTCATTTAGAATAACAAAAATATGAAAAGAATCAATTTTTGAAAATATAATGTAACTGGATAGATAAAAAGTCTACTCACTAAGCAGCAGCAGGAGAGCACACATATAAAGATATTTAAAGTTGCAAGCTTTCAGAGCCATTGGTTCCTTCTTTTGACTGAAGGGATGAAGAGGAAGGAAAATGGGTGAAGGAAGAGGACTAGTGAGATTTAGAAAGTGGGAAGAGTTCATAAAAGTCGCCCAGAGTAAGGGAAGACTTACCAGACGGGAAGAAATTAATGTAAATTAAAGCCAGGTGGGTAGTGAGAAGCAAGGACATGTCATAATGCCAGTAGTGTTCTGAGAAACGTTTGTCTGGGGGAAGAAGCCAGATGACATGTGGTGAAACTGAGGTCATGACTGTCATGTTGCAAAGAATGCTCCACAACAGGATGTTGCATATTATGACTATCAGCCTCTGCCTATCTCATTCATCCTAAATGATAATTTGGTGGTAGTCACACCGATGTAAAAGCCAAATGGTGTTTTCGTAACAGCTGGTGTATGACACGTGCTGTTTCGTAGGTGTCTCTCCCTTTGATAGTATGTGTTTTGGCAGTTAGAGGGGTCATACAGATGGTGGTAGGAGGGCACACAGGGCAAGTCTACCAGTGGGGATGGTCAGAGGGGTAGGAGCCGTAGGGTAGGGAAATGTGTCCAGAAGGAGCATAGGGCCTGACAAGGACATCGCAGAGATTGGGTGGACAATGAAAAGCTATTTTCGGTGTTGTGGGCAAAATGTTGGACATAATGGACTTCCTAAAATGATGCCCTGAACTGTTCCCAATCTCTGCAATATTCTGGTACAGATGGACTCTCCACATTCAGTAGATATTGTAACATAAAGACAGTCTGGTGCACCTTAAGTGCACTAAAATGGTCCATTACCTTACTAAATACTGTTTATGTCTATTACTAACACTCAAAGGTTTTTGAATACTGAAGTTCTAAAAATATCTTCACTCTAGCTCTGGCTCATTTCAAAACTGCCCAATGATGCCAAGTTTTCATTTTTGCTCCTGATCACTTGAGCCTACTCAATGCACCAAGTTTCATGGAATTTTCTCCTAAAAGTTTGTATCCTTCATCAGCCTTCAACACCAGGTTTTGTTCAATATTTGGCACCAGGCACAACTCAGATTAGAACAGTAATGTTATGAAGTAGTATGCATAAACAGTGGTTCTCTTTACACTAGAAAGTGTCTCCAAAATCTACTGTCTTATGGAGGAAATCTGGTCCTAATGTACCAAAGTTTCCAGTCATGTGATGGTCACCAGGTGTACATGTATTACAGAAATTGGAGCTGCTTTTGGCTGTGATTGCTCTTAGCAAATTCCACTTGCTTTGAAACTTCCTGGAAGATTAAAACTGTATGCCAGACTGAGACTTGAACTCAGGACCTTTGCCTTACACAGGCAAGTGCTCTGCGAACTGAGCTACCCAAGCACAACTCACGTCCCATCCTCACAGCTTGACTTCTGCCAGTACCTTGTCTCCTACCTTCCAAACTTCACAGAAGCTCTCCTGCGAAACTTGCAGAACTAGCACTTCTGGAAGAAAGGATAGTTCGTTCTACCTCACTATCACTGGACAGCTTAAGTGGTTAATCAGTTAAGGTTAGTGAAAGTCCTCTTGGCAATAAGAATGTCCTATCTCTAGTTGCAGTGCTGAAGACTGACATCTAGGATGAGTGAGCTTCAATCCCCTCTCCCTCCTCCTCTCTCTCTCTCTCTCTCTCTCTCTCTCTCTCTCTCTCTTTCTCTTTCTCTCCCTCTCTCAGATGCAGATTTTCCTTCATTGCCCTAAAGATCTTCCCTGTAATAGGCTATGTACAGTTGATTTTCTTTTCAGTCTTATCCATATTTGCTTGTGTTCCATTAAATCTTTAATAACCATTACATCTAATATTGTTGTGTGTGTGTGCGTGTGTGTGTGTGTGTGTGTGTGCGTGTGTGTGTGTGTGAGAGGGAGAGAGAGAGAGAGAGAGAGAGAGAGAGAGAGAGAGAGAGAGAGAGAGAGAGAGATGGTGGGCATATCAAACATGTCATAATGTAAATCCAAGTATCTGTAGCGGCATTTACATGTTAAATAAACTGTGTGCATGCTATGATTTGTAAATAATTCACTTTTTTTTCATGTCGCTCACTAATTGTCACCATGTACCAACAACTCAACACACTGATGAACAAGTAGGGAAATACTATAAAAAGATTGAAGACATTATGGGTAAAGGAAAAAGAAATGCCTGCATCATCATAATGGGGGATTGTAGTACAGTGGCAGGAGGGGAAAAAGAAGATGGAATCTTTGGAAGATTTGGATTTAGAAATAAGAATGAGAGCAGTGAAAGGTTGGTTAATTTCTGCAGAGAAAATTGTCTTATGACTGGAAACACATTGTTTGAACATCAGAGAAGACGAAAATATACATGGATCTCTAGGTTGAATGACAACAGATACCAAAATGATTACATCATAATTCGCAAAAAGTACAAAAACTGCGTAAAGAATGGCATAGCATGTGACCTAGAAAGACTAAAGGAGGAAGATAATGATGCCGAGTTGGAAAACACATTTATGTCAAAATGGGATAGAGGGCCCAATGAAGAGAGTGTGGATGAAAAATGGAAGAGGATGAGCCAAAACCTTAAGGAATCTGCAGAATAAGTTATAGGGGTGAGGAAGTTCGAAAGAATGAGGGAAGAATGGGTAACAAAGACAATGCTGGATAATACGGAAGAAAGAAGGAAATGGAAGAAGTAGGACTGAGGAAGGGAAAATACTGTACAGAGTGTTGAATAATGAATAAAGGAGAAAAACAGAACAGGCAAGGAAGACATAGATGAAAGGGAGATGTAACAAAATAAAGAAATGAAGAGAAAGAAAATACTAAATGATGTATAGATTAGGTTCCGGCCTAGTCTTTGAAGCAAAGAAAAACAGGACAAGTATGGGAACAGAAAAAAGTAATGGTACAGTGGTTAATAAACCAAAGGAAGTGTTGTGAAGGTGGCAAGAATGTGTAGAGTGCCTACATCAGGCTGATCAAAACCCAAACAATATTGTATTAGAAGAGGAGATGAGAGCTATAGAAGACGACAAATGATGCTGAGTCATGGAAGGAGAAGCAGAAATGGCTCTAAGAGAGATGAAGAATCACAAAGCAAGTGGAATTGATGGATTACCAGACAAGTTCTTTAAGAGCCCTAGGAGTAGTGGTGCAAAATGACTCACTTATCTATGTAATGCGACATATGAAAAAGGTGAATAGTCATTGACTTTCTGTTGGCAATAATGATACCAACTGAGAAGAAAAGCAATGCCAAGAAATTAGAGGATTTTAGAACCATAAGTTTTATTTCTCATGTAGCAAAAGTTCTACTTTGGGTGATAAATACCATATTTACTCGAATCTAAGCCGCACCTGAAAAATGAGACTCAAAATCAAGGAAAAAAAAATTTCCCAAATCTAAGCCGCACCTGAAATTTGAGACTCGAAATTCAAGGGGAGAGAAAAGTTTTAGGCCGCAACCCCAAATCGAAACAAAGTTGGTCCATTGTAATATGAGACACAATTTAGGTCGAATGAATGACGATACAGCTACAGTAGTTTGGTTCGAGATGTAAGCTTAGCAGGTAGCCATTGCTGTGTGTCAGGCACTCCGTCCGTATTTATATGGGTGCCCTTCCTTTTTCACGTGCTTCGTCTGGTTTGAATTGATTGCTTATTTTTCTTTGATCTGATACGTGCCATTCTCTTTGTTATAAGTGTTTACTTCACTCTAAGCAGAAAATGCATTACTGTACTGTGTAATGCATTGTTTGTCACATTCTGATAATGAGTGTTTACAGCCTGTCGCCGCTCGCGGCATGGCTTGCTTTTTGTGCATGCTACCGCCGCTTACAAAAAAAAGAGAGAGAGAGAGAGGAATCGTCTCATTAGCGAAACAGTGGCAAGAGACTGCTATTTGTTGTTACTTACACTGCTGCTTTCTTTGACAATGACGAACAAGAACCAAATAATAGACTGCGTATGATAGAAGATGTTCTGAATGAGAGTTTAGCTAAAATTTTTCTCCGTTTGAAAATCTTTGCAGATGCCTCTTTCGTACATTACATTCTGCACAGAAATTAGAGTCATCTTAGATTTAAAAATCTAGTCAATTGCTGTGCTTCATTTCTGACTGTATCACCATTACGCATAAGAATAATACGAATATAAGCATGACATGATATGTATATACTTCTGCGTTTGCTGTTGTCTCACTCTCGTTTCTTAGTTTATTAGGCAGACAGAATTTAAATGAGATAGCAGCAAAAATGAAAGAATATGTGACAAAATGTTTATATTCGTATTATTCTTATGGTGAAGAGAATACTGCATGTGATTCACAATTCATAAAAGTTCCTATTAGCAAACATCTCTTCTCACAGGTAGGAAAAAATTCAGAACGCAGAGTTGGCCATATTGACAAACATCCCTAACAGTCTTGCCAGTCGGATTTTTGTAGTACATGAAATGCTGCAACATTAAAAGATGAACAACACGGAATTTGTATTTACTTTGACGGATAGTGTATGAAAACGCAGTGATCGAAGCTCGGGGCGGAGGAAAAAAAGCTCTTCTTCCACCTTTTTTTTAAATTTATTTACTGACACAGAGGTTTTGACGCCAGTATTTATCTTTGTGCCTGCAAAGCATGCCTGTGTAGCGTTACATATATTCGATGGCAGAAGTTAGTTGTGGTGGCACCTACCAACATTTTTCAGAACTTCCGCGTACTTTGCACTCGATTCTAAGCCGCAGGTGGTTTTTTGGATTACAAAAACCGGAAAAAAAGTGCGGCTTAGATTCGAGTAAACACGGTAGAAGACCTCACAGAAGACTTGAAAAAAAGTATTGCAGAGGAACAGTATGGACTTAGAAGAGGGAAAGACATAAGAGATGCAAATGGACTGCTGAGAATTCTAGATGTGAGGTACACTGAAAGAGGAAGAGAAGGTTATACTGTTGTCATAGACTTGGAGAAAGCCTTTAATAATTTACAGTGGAATAAATTAATGGATAGCTGTTGACTGATGGGATAGAATGCTGATTAGTAATCTATATCTGTTGTTGTTGTTGTTGTGGTCTTCAGTCCTGAGACTGGTTTGATGCAGCTCTCCATGCTGCTCTATCCTGTGCAAGCTTCTTCATCTCACAGTACCTCCTGCAACCTACATCCTTCTGAAACTGCTTAGTGTATTCATCTCTCGGTCTCCCTCTACGATTTTTACCCTCCACGCTGCCCTCCAATACTAAATTGGTGATCCCTTGATGCCCCAACACATGTCCTACCAACCGATCCCTTCTTCTAGTCAAGTTGTGCCACAAACTTCTCTTCTCCCCAATCCTATTCAGTACTTCCTCATTAGTTATGTGATCTACCCATCTAATCTTCAGCATTCTTCTGTAGCACCACATTTCAAAAGCTTCTATTCTCTTCTTGTCCAAACTATTTATTGTCCATGTTTCACTTCCATACATGGCTACACTCCATACAAGTACTTTCAGAAATGACTTCCTGACACTTAAATCTATACTCAACGTCAACAAATTTCTCTTCTTCAGAAACGCTTTCCTTGCCATTGCCAGTCTACATTTTATATCCTCTCTACTTCGACCATCATCAGTTATTTTGCTCCCCAAATAGCAAAATTCCTTTACTACTTTAAGTGTCTCATTTCCTAATCTAATTCCCTCAGCATCACCCAACTTAATGCGACTACATTCCATTATCCTCGTTTTGCTTTTGTTGATGTTCATATTATACCCTGCTTTCAAGACACTATCCATTCCATTCAACTGCTCTTCCAAGTCCTTTGCTGTCTTTGACAGAATTACAATGTCATCGGCGAACCTCAAAGTTTTTATTTCTTCTCTATGGATTTTAATACCTACTCTGAATTTTTCTTTTGTTTCCTTCACTGCTTGCTCAATATACAGATTGAATAACATCGGGGAGAGACTACAACCCTGTCTCACTCCCTTCCCAACCGACTCTTATAACTGCCATCTGGTTTCTGTACAAATTGTAAATAGGCTTTCTCTCCCTGTATTTTACCCCTGCCACCTTCAGAATTTGAAAGAGCGTATTCCAGCCAACATTGTCAAAAGCTTTTTCTAAGTCTACAAATGCTCGAAACGTAGGTTTGCCTTTCCTTAATCTAGCTTCTAAGATGAGTCGTAGGGACAGTATTGCCTCACGTGTTCCAACATTTATACGGAATCCAAACTGATCTTCCTCGAGGTTGGCTTCTACTAGTTTTTCCATTCATCTGTAAAGAATCTGTGTTAGTATTTTGCGGCCGTGACTTATTAAACTGATAGTTCAGTAATTTTCATGTCTGTCAACACCTGCTTTCTTTGGGATTGGAATTATTATATTCTTCTTGAAGTCTGAGAGTATTTCACCTGTTTCATACATCTTGCTCATCAGAACGTAGAGATTTGTCAGGACTGGCTTTCCCAAGGCTGTCAGTAGTTCTAATGGAATGTTGTCTACTCCCAGGGCCTTGTTTCGACTCAGGTCTTTCAGTGCTCTGTCAAACTCTTCATGCAGTATTATATTTCCCATTTCATCTTCATCAAGATCCTCTTCCATTTCCATAATATTGTCCTCAAGTACATCGCCCTTGTATAGACCCTCTATATACTCCTTCCACCTTTCTGCTTTCCCTTCTTTGCTTAGAACTGGGTTTCCATCTGAGCTTTTGATATTCATACAAGTAGTTCTCTTTCTCTGGAGGTCTCTTTAATTTTCCTGTTGGCTGTATCTATCTTACCCCTAGTGAGATAAGCCTCTACATCCTTACATTTGTCCTCTAGCCATGCCTGCTTAGCCATTTTGCACTTCTGTCAATCTCATTTTTGAGACGTTTGTATTCCTTTTTGCCTGCTTCATTTACTGCATTTTTATATTTTCTCCTTTCATCAATTAAATTCAGTATTTCTTCTGTCACCCAAGGATTTCTACTGGCCCTCGTCTTTTTACCTACTTGATCCTCTGCTGCCTCCACTACTTCATTCCTCAAAGCTACCCATTCTTCTTCTACTGTATTTCTTTCCCCCATTCCTGTCAATTGTTCCCTTATGCTCTCCCTGAAACTCTGTACAACCTCTGGTTTAGTCAGTTTATCCGGGTCCCATCTCCTTAAATTCCCACCTTTTTGCAGTTTCTTCAGCTTTAATCTACAGGTCATAACCAATAGATTGTGGTCAGAGTCCACATCTGCCCCTGGAAATGTCTTACAATTTAAAACCTGGTTCCTAAATCTCTGTCTTACCATTATATAATCTATCTGATACCTTTTAGTATCTCCAGGGTTCTTCCATGTATACAACCTTCTTTCATGATTCTTGAACCAAGTGTTAGCTATGATTAAGTTGTGCTCTGTGCAAAATTCTACCAGGCGGCTTCCTCTTTCATTTCTTACCCTCAATTCATATTCACCCACTACCTTTCCTTCTCTCCCTTTTCCTACTGCCGAATTCCAGTCACCCATGACTATTAAATTTTCGTCTCCCTTCACAATCTGAATAATTTCTTTTATTTCATCATACATTTCTTCAATTTCTTCATCATCTGCAGAGCTAGTTGGCATATAAACTTGTACTACTGTGGTAGACATTGGCTTCGTATCTATCTTGGACACAATAATGCATTCACTATGCTGTTTGTAGTAGCTTACCCGCATTCCTATTTTCCTATTCATTATTAAACCTACTCCTCCATTACCCCTATTTGATTATATCTACAGCAGAAAATATGAAGACAGATTGTGAACAAGATGATGGAGGAAAGCACAACTGGAAGGGGAGTGAGGCAAGGCTGCTGTGTCTTCCCAATACTGTTTAACATATATTTAGAGCATATTATTCAGAAATGTTTGAAATGCAAAAGAGGAGTGCAGGTTGGTGGTAGGAGGACAGAATGTATTTGACTTGCAGATTATATGGTGTTATTGGCAGAGAGTGAAGAAACTGACTGGAATGTTAAAAGAATTAAATAAGACTTGTGAGGAATTTGGAATGAGAATTAATAAGAAAAAGACAAAACATATGGTATATGGTGATAAGTGCAAGAAAAGTGAGAACAGCTATAAAGTTAGAATAGGAAGATAATAGAACAATTTATTGCTTTCAAAATCTGGGAAGCATAATTATGGATGGGACTGATGACCTTGCTGTTTGGTCCCCTTCTCCAAATCAACCAACCAATTACGGATAACATGAGATGTAATTACAAGGTGACAAAACAGATAGCAATTGCCAAGAAGGCACTTAATAAGAAGAGGAGGCTTTTCTGTGAGTCCATGGACAGAGACCTGAGGAAGAGACTGGCTAAGTGCTTTATATGGAACATGGTATTAAATGGAGCTGAGAGATGTACACTGGGGAAAGAGGAAGAAAGAAGAATATAAACATCTGAGGTGTGGGTTTGGAAGAGGATGAAAGAATAGACAAAGTAAGAAATAAGGAGGAGCTGAGAAGAGTGGGGGAAGAGAGAGAAATTTTAAAAGTAATCAGGGCACTGGATGAGAAGAGATTGATTACTAATGTATGCAATGGAGGGAATAGTGAATGGCAAAAGAAGAAGAGGATGCAAAAGATACCAGATGGTGGCTTGTATGAGGATAAGAAACAATTATCAGAAAATGAAGAGGGTAGCAAATGACAGGAGTCCATGGGGAACTATATGCTACATGCCATAGGGCAGAATACTGATGATGATGATGATGATGATGATGATGATGATTCAAGATTCAAGATTCAAGATTCTTTATTAGCCATTGATCATGCAAGATGAAATAGGCTTCGTCAGTACATAAAATAATATTAATATTCCAGACACTATTTATAAGGCATAGATATAATTAGCATATGAGTAACTTACAAATAACATAAACCTTAAGCAGGTGACTACAATGCTTAATACATATTCTTGTTTCAGATACATACAAAGGTACCAAAAATGAGTTACATTGTAGTAGCAAACACAGTAGTTACGTAACACATCATAACACTGGCAAATAAAGTAGTTACCTAACACAGTTGAAATACAAAGGTATTAGATATGAAATATTTTGTAACAGTATATATAGTAGTTAATTAAGTTAATTATGCAATTACAGGTTTATCTCTGTGCTACTCAGATCATAATATTCTTGCATAGAATAAAATGGATTGTCAGATAACCAATTGTACAAATTTTGTTTAAGAATTTTTGTGGGCATGTCCCGAGCAGATTGCGGTAGTTTGTTGAATATTTTTAAGGTATTCACTTTGTGTGAGTTACTACTTTTTGTTAGTCTGTGTCTTGGTATATCATAATCTGCCTTCCTTCTAGTGTTGTAGTTATGAATTTCTTCCCTGACAACACCTTCCATACCATTGTTTTTAATGTGTAACACACAGATATAAATATACAAGTTTACAATGGTCAACAGTCTTAGCCTTATAAAGAGAGGACGACAGTGCTCCGTGGGACCGACTTTACACATTATGCGCAGCATTCTTTTCTGCATCAACAAAATTTTGTTACTGTGAGAGCTGTGCCCCCATATGAGAAGGCCATATGTAATATGTGACTGGAAGAGTCCACAGTACATTGTTCTCAGAAAGTTCATGCTAATCATGTCCCTAAGTTTCCAAAGGAGATAGGAGACTCTTGAAAGCTTTTTGCAAACCTGATTTACGTGTTCTTCCCAATTAAGTTTGGAATCAATATGCATTCCTAATAGTTTTACAGTTTTGTTTTCTATGGTTTTGGGTAACCCTAAGAGAAGCTGTTGTGTTTTCTCTGAGTTACACAGTAATTTATTGGATGTGAACCAGTGGATGGCTGATTTGAGTGATTCCTGTGTGTTATTGTCCAAAGCTGAGATGTTCTGATGTGAGGTGAGGAGGGTTGTGTCATCTGCATAGCATATGGTAGTACTATTTATGTGATGAGGTAGGTCATTGATGGCTATGATGAAGAAGAAGGGTCCCAGAACCGAGCCCTGTGGTACACCAGTACTAACTGCTGCTACAGGGGAGTAATTATTTTTAACTGAGACAAACTGTCTTCTATTATGAAGATATGACTCTATTACTGCTAATGCTGGGTTACATACACCATAAAATTCTAGTTTTGCAACCAGGGTGCCAAAGGGAATGCAGTCAAAAGCTTTGCTCAGATCACACAAGACAAGTGACACCATATTCCGGTCTTCAAAGGCTGTTAATGTCTGGTCAACAATTTCCAGGATGGCCGCAGTGGTATTTCTGCCCTGTCGGAATCCGAACTGACTATTGCTCAAAAGGTTGTGTGTCTCAAAATAGCTACTTAATTGAGTGTACATAAGTGACTCAAATACTTTAGAAAATATTGGCACAATTGAGATTGGGCGATAACTTTTAGGAAGATGTTTGTCACCCTTTTTAAACACTGGAATAACTTTGGAAATTGTGAGGGAGTCGGGAAACACTCCTGACTGTAAACATTTATTAAATATGAATGCCAATGGTTTAGCGATCGAGTCTACAGTTTTTTTTACTATGTAATTGGAGAGCCAGTAGCAGTCCATACTTTTAGAATTTGAAAATTTTGTGACTGTTCTTTTAATCTGAGCAGGTGTGATACTATACCAGTTAAAGACATGATCTACTGGCGGAAGGGCATTAAGTAAATCGCTTGCAGATGTATCTGTTTTTTCTATCTTACTTTCAATTTCTTTAATTGAGCTAATGAAGTAGTCATTTAGTTCCCTTGGAGTGAGCTGAGTTTCATGTGTGTGACGTGTGGGATTTTCTTGTGCTACAATCTGCCATGCTGCCTTGCACTTGTTTGTTGCACCTTCTATGTACCCTTCATAAGCAGCCTTTTTTGTCTGTATCAGCTTAAGTTTGTAGAATTTTTTACATTTTTGGTATGCTGCATAAAAGGTGCCCTCCTGCTCTGATCTTTGTTTACATGCATTTTTATATGCTGTGTATAGTACGAGCATGTTTTTTCTTATCTGGACCAGTTCGTCTGTGTACCATTCCAGCTTTTTATTTTTATATGTTCCAGAAGAGTTGGTTTTAATTAGTGGTGAGCATGAATACCATAATTCTGTATAATTTTTAAGGAAGTTTTCAAAGGTAGTTTCAACATCAGACTTCTCAGATGAACACTTATAGACAAAGTCCCAACTTGCATCCTCTAGTATACGAATAAATGACATAATGTATTCTTCTTTTTGTCTTCTTACCCATGTCATATTGTGCACACTAGTGGAATTTGGTTGCTTACTAAAGAGATTGAGAAGCAATGGGTCGTGGTCTGCAAAGCACCCATTTGCAAGGCTAACAGTGTAGCTGCCACGGGGAAAATTCACAATAATATTGTCTATGCATGAATTTTTACGTGTTGGACACTGGATGGTACAGTACAGATTAAGGGACCTTAATAAATTAAGAAAAGTTCTTGAGGGCTCATTACTTGTGTTTACCATTTCTATATTAAGATCACCACATATGGCAATCTTTGTTTTATGCATTAGTATTTTTCTAACCAGTAGTTCAAATCTTTCAAAAAATGTTTCAATGTTGCCATTGGGAGATCTGTATAGGCTTACAATTATTAGATTTTCATCAGTCATTTTTATACAACTAAATTCTGCATCTAACTCTGTACAGTAAGATGATACATCTATTTTTGTAAAGTTGAAATTATCTCTGATAAAGATCCCAGCCCCACCATTTCGCCTCTGCTTTCTGCACATTATGTCTGCAGTGACGTATCCTTGAGGTACAAACATATCTACCTCATTTGCAACTAACCAATGCTCACATACACATATTACATCAACATTCTTAATCTTACAGAAATGTTCCAATTCTAACATCTTATTTCTAATACAACAAATATTAACTTGAAGTAATGTCAGCATATTATCTCCCTTTTTGTTTATCTGGATACAGTTTGACTTTGAATCACAGTTTATATTTTTTACATTACCTACGAGTGGTGTGCTTGTCAGATTGTTGATCCCCATGTCTGTTATGGTGTGCTGTTGCTGATCTGGGGCCAACAAAAATCCTGACTTCTCGCAGGTGGTTGCCTCTTGTGAATTGGTCGGCTGCTGCTGGCTTCATTGTATACAAAATCCTGGTCCTTTAGCTGTTTCTTTCTTCTCTCTCCTCTCCCATATCTTGGCTGCAGGATCTCTGAAGGTGGTGCTTCTTCTTCAGCTGGTGGTGTCACAACTTCTTCTTCTGGAGGTGACAACACTGGTTCTTCTGCTGGTAATAACACAGATTTTTCCTTTATAGGGCAAAGTGGTGACTCTTCCTTTTCTTCCTTCACTGGCAGTGTTATGGGTGGATGTATCTGTTCTTGTGGTTTGTCAATTTTTTCTAATATTTCTTTGCACAGAATTGTTTTACCAAAATTGTTTCTGTGCAACCCATGCTTTGTAAAATGATCTCTCTGAGAGCTTGTTGCATCAATAAATGTTACATTGGCGAAACTGCTACAGATCTTTCTAAATTTTCTATTTGTTCGAATAATTTCTTTATTTACGCATGAAGCTTCCATCAAGTCGTGTCTTTGTGGAATGCTTACAACATATACATCTGAATGTGTAATTTTCCCTAAGGTTTCACGTAGAGCCCTTGTTGCATTGACACTTTCGTTTCTATAAACGTCGTTACCTCCTCCAATAATGACACATTTCGGACCTTTTGTTACTGATGTTTCACAGTTTTTTAGCACTTCTCGTAGAGGAGCCCCAGGCTTGGTGGTTCCACTTACTTTTCGTTTATTTTGCATAGTGGCCATTTTACCTGCTAAGCCTCTTCCGTGGCTAGCTGAAAAAATGTAAACATCGCCCTTACTCTCACTTCGTGAACCATTTTGCGAAAATTTAGTGTTTTCTTCACTCTTCAGAGTATGCCCTAGAGACGTGTATTCATTTCTCTTATGTCCCTGGTTGTTCGTCTCTTCATACGTGTCTAGCAGCTCATATTTATTCCTTGTTTTTAGTTCGAAACGATTTCCACTTTGTTTCACACGCCTGTTTATTTTAGGCCTAAGAAAAGGCTCGTTTTCCACTTTTTGTTTTTGTTTGAGATCACTAATCACTGTTTCCAAATTATGTATATACTCTTTAGCGTACAATAAATCCTGTTCTAATGTGGAAACAACGTTTTCTTCTCGCACAGTATCTTGTTTTGATAAGCACATCGATCGCAAACAACAGCCAATTACACCACAGTCACATTTTGCGCTTACCGCGGCAGAACTCGAGATGCATTTTGAATGAATCCATTTTTGACTTGCTGAACATAGTCTGAAACCATTAAAAAGTCTTTCACTGCATAAGATGCACTTTATATCGGCAGTATACATGTTTTTCACGGAGCCAATTACTAAAACTTCTATACGAGCCGCCATGATGATGATGTCACATCCACTCTTAATTGTGTTCCAAACTTTTACTCACTCACATCACTTGTTGGCCAGGGATCTGTTAATTTATGTACTGCCTGAATTATGGTTGGTGCTTATTGCTGATGACATCCAGCTTTGGTCTCAGTAATGATAGGCACATTGACAGTCTTGGTAGCTATTGTGTCACTGACAACCTTACTCGGTCTGGTTATCGAGCATAATATATGTAGTTATTTGGACTAACCCAAACTGATGATGAGTTTGCTCACTTCATTTTGTGTCCACTTTGCTGCCGCAGCATTGGAACAGTGAATTTCAGAAGAACTTTCCATTCAGTGTGGAGGCATCAGTCATCCAGTTCCTTTGGGCAGCAAGAAGAATGTCACCAATAGCAAAGGGAGCAACATAAGCAAACAGAATTTTTCTTATTGCTGTTGTTTGACTTGATGGGCCACAGTAAGCTGCCATTCACTTCACTGCCCATTATGTCTCCATTATTTGATAAGGAAATTAAAGAGTGTGACATCTGCCAACTTCACGTACAAAGACATTTCCAGAAATATGAAGTCAAAGATTAAAATGTGCAATTTGCATCACTCTTGTCTTCAGGTTTTAATCTAAATGTGGTCTTTCATAAGCTGAAGGCTCTTTTGAGTGGTTTCATTTTGGTGCACTTTCTTAGTTGATAAAATGTAAATCAAATAATTCTCTGTATTTGCCTGTTTCCTGCAAGCCTTACTTCAGTTAATCAGTGATATTGGCAGAATTACAAACCATTCTGCAAGTTGAGTGTTCCACATACATCTGAACCTCAATTTTCAGTGCTGTGCAACATAGGTTTTCAGCACATTGTCAGTCATGACGGAATGATAGCACATATCAACACAACACTTATTCTTTCATTCACATAATTTCTGTTTTCTAGGTTCCTCTAAGAATGTGTCTCAGTCCTCAGTCTTCCATGTGCAGCAAAAACATACAATCATTAAGAAATATTGCATCTGTCAGTTTTTTCAGGGATTGAAGCTTCACTTAATATGTTCATCATGCAGCATTTTTTGCCATTCTGATATGTAATATGTAACAATACATATTTAGCTTTTGGATTTAGAATTTTTTTCTTCTGGGTGTTAAAATAAAATTTAAAAAGAATAACAGAATATTAAAAATAAGTAAAAGCAACAAAATCTAACCAAGAATTAGAATTTTAAAATCAGCTCTTCATAATTTTTAATGGCTGGCTGCTTTCACTGTCTTTTCTAATTCCATGTCCACTAAAAGCATATGTTTGTTTTAACTGATTTTTTTTCTTTCCTTCCATATTTCCCAGTGATAAATTTATTACTAATAACTATGTGTTTTAACAATGTTGTATTATGCTGCAAGGAATTGTTCAGGTGCTAAGGAGATGGTGCTGGGGCTTACTAAAGTAAATTACAATACTAGTAGTTACTATGGATGATTTCATACTGACCAATAGGAGTATCCAAGTGCTGCATGCCCATCTGATAAATATTGGCCAGCAATGACCTGTGCAAATGCTACATTGTCTGCCAGTGTAGCTGCGTACTGAACACCCCAGAGAATCAGGATGAGAAGATCAGCAACAGCTGTAAATAGAAGGTAACAGTCAGGTGAGCTGTAGACAGCATGTGTCTAGAATTCTAAATCTAATCTCTGTGGTTGAGGTCCATGCACTATTATATAAATAGATTTCTTTTTTTTTAATGACAGATAATTCTTTCCAATTTTTATAATAACTACCATTATCACTTAAAATGAACAGAGATGCTGAGTCACAGATAGGCACTGTCAGAAAGTGACCTTTCGGCCAACAAGGCTTTTGTTGAAAATAAGCAACACACACACTCACACAAACACAACTCACACACATGACCACAGTCTCTAGTAGCTGAAGCCAGACTGTGAGCAGCAGCACATGATGGAAGAGACAGCTAGGTGGTGGGCATAAGGAGAAGGCTGGGGCAGGGAGGGGGAGGGGAAGAGATAGCAGGGTAGAGATGGAGGACAGTAAAATGCTAATTGTAGGAGCATACCAGGATGAGGTGGAGAGAGGATAGGGCAGCTAGGTGCAGTCAGGAGGTTAGATGGAGTACAGAAGGGGGAGGGGGCAGGGGAGGATTGTGGGAAAGGAGAGAAGTAGAAAGAATGAGGGTGTGTTGGTGGAATAGAGGGCAGTGAAGAATTGGAACAGGGAAGAGGCTAGATGGTAAAGACAATGACTAACAATGGCTGAGGCCATGAGGGTTACGAGAACATAGGATATATTGCATGGAGAGTTACCACTTGTGCAATGCTGAAAAGCTGGTGTTGGTGAAAAGGATCCACATGGCATAGGCTGTGAAGCAGTCATTGAAGTGAAGAATGTCATGTTGGATGGTGTGCTCAGCAATGGGGTGGTGCATCTCTTTCTTGGCCCCAGTTTGTTGGTGGCTATTCATGCAGATAGACAGCTTGTTGGTTGTCATGTCCATGTAGACTGCAGCACAGTGGTTGCAACTTAGCTTGTAGATCACATGACTAGTTTCACAGGTAGCTCTGCCTTTGATGAAATAGGTGATGCATGTGACCGAACTGGAGTAAGTGGTGGTGGAAGGTTGTATGGGACAGGTCTTGCATCTAAGTCTGTTACATGGATTAGAGTCATGAGGCAAGAGGTGGAGAGCAGAGGCTGTGTAGGGATGGACATAGATATTGTGTAGGTTTGGCAGGCAGCAGAATGCCACTGTGGGAGGGTTGGGAAGGATAGTGGGTGAGATATTCCTCATTTCAGGGCACAATGAGAGGTAGTCAAAACTCTGGCGAAGAATGTGATTCAGTTGCTCCAGTCCTGGGGGGTACTAAGTCACAAGGGGACTGCTCCTCTGAGGCAGGATGGTAGGACTTTGGAAGGTGTTGTGTGACTGGAAAGATAAGGCATGGAAGATCTGTTTCTGTACAATGTTTGGAGGGTAATTATGATCTGTGAAGGCCTCAGTGAGACCCTCAGTATATTTCAAGAGAGACTGCTTTGTCTCTACAGATGCAACAACGGTGGTTGGCTAGGCTGTATGGAAGGGACTTCTTGGTATGGAATGAGTAGCAGTTGTCAAAGTGGACGTATTTCTGGTTTCTGGTAGGTTTGATAGGGACAGAGGCACTGATCTAGCCATCTTTGAGGTGGAGGTCAACATCTAGGAGGGTGGCTTGTTGGGTTATGTGTGACCAGGTGAAGTGAATGGGGGAGAAGGTGTTGTGATTCTGGAGGAATGTGGATAGGCTGGCCTCATCCTCGATCCAGATCATGAAGATGTCATCAGTGAATCTGAACCAGGTGAGGCATTTGGATTCTGAGTGCTTAAGAAGGATTCCTCTAGATGGCTCCTGAATAGGTTGGCATAGGATGGTGCCTTGCGGGTCCCACAGCTGTACCTCGGATTTCTTTGTAAGTAGTGCCTTCAAAGGAGAAGAAATTGTGGGTGAGGATATAGTTGGTCATAGTGACTAGGAAGGAGGTTGTTGGTTTGTAATTCATTGGGTTTTGGGAATGCCTATGGCCTTATCACTATTGAACACTGCCTTGTTGGCCAACAGCTCACTTTCTGACAGTCTTCGTTGTGCCTATCTGTGACTCAGTATCTCTGCTATATGGTGAGTGGCAACTACCCTTTTCATAATGTTGTTACATTCCATCCTGGATTTTTCCTTTGTCTAAAATGAACAGAAATGGATAGTAAATGCATACTAAGTAGAAAGAGAATTTTGAAAGTACAACTTGTACAAATGTTCTACATTATGTATAAGAATGCATTTTCCAACAGTGTGTTCACAATTAGGTCAGTATGATCCTGTCCTGTACTTCTGAGAGAAACAGATATAATTCTACATTTACTCAGAACACACTAAATATCAAACACTAAAAACATAATGTATGATAACCTATATTATTCTTTCAGTCGCCTGGTGCCTCTTAGGTCTGTGGGGCAGCATCTTATGGCACTCCCAAAAGTGGACCTTTTCCCACTTCCATGCCACTCCTCCAGCACATTGTATACATCTGTCGGGAGCATGGACAGGCACTTTATGGAGTGCTGTCAACTGTGGTCTGCATTGCTTCGGTCTCACACTGGCGGACCTGGAAATCTTTCCACAGACTGGCACAAGAACACAACATGCTGTGGGTACTCACACAATTATAAGTCAGCCATTATTCAGCTGATTGCAGTTTTCTAAAGACTACCTTCCAACTTGGCAGTCGCTATTTATGAATTATTTGGTCTATCAAATGTGTCTGCATGTTACTATCAGTTATTGTGACAACACTGTAGACTGCTAAGAGACAGCAAAACTTATGTAGATTTCATTGTATTAGGTTTAGGACATCAAGTGCCATGCATCAAATTGTACTGAAGCTACATGTCATTTTGTGACATACTCTTAATAAATGTTACTTGTTATTCCATGTTATGTTGCTACATTTCTGTTATAGTGTGCCCAGCATGTGCAAGTGTTTAATTATCAAGCATGTAATTGACCACCTTTAAGAAACTACAGCAAGTAAATATTCTTCTGCTATTGTGGATCTACAGGCTGAATTAATAGTAGCATTCAGTTACTACATTCAGAACAATTTCATCATATGAGGCACAGAATGTCTATCCAAAAGACAGATTAGCTACCACAAAAATGTTGTATCTACTGAGGTTGAAATTGAGTCTGAATTTACTGGACATGAGTAGCAGGCCTCGGTGAACTCAATTATCAGATATTTTTACCAACCACTTGATTCCACTGTAACAGTTTTAGAATTATTTAAAAAAATGTCTATGCTTAATAGTGCAGAAATACCCAGATCATACAGTATTAGTTGTATGAGACTTTAATCTGTTGAGTATAGACAGAAACATCTGTGGATTCAATGCAAGTGGTACAGACAGACAGTCTTCTGAAGTACTTTTGGTAACATTTTTTCTAAAACTGCCTTGAACAACTGGTAAGACAAACCAAATGCAACATAAGTATTTTAGACCTTGTAACTACAAACGGGCCTGACCTTATCAACAGTGTTAGTATAGAGACAGGGATTATTGTTCATGGTATCACCATAGCGACAATGGTTACTGAAGTCAAAGCAGTTGTTAGCATCCCACTTAGACAATGAATGTACATCATTTAGTTTCAATGTGACAGAGGTAGAGGAATTACGGGCAGAATTTAAACTGATTGTAAATCACACTCTGCAGATGTATGTGCCACATAAGTGGATTAAGGATGGAAAAGACCTTCCATGGTTTAATAATCAAATTCATGAAATGCTGAGGAAACAGATATTGATGCTGAGGAAACAGATATTGTTGCACTCACAGTTCAAGAAAGAAAGAGCAAAGGTTGACAGTCAAAAGTTAATAGAAAGTCATGCCTCTGGAAGAAGATCAATGTGTGAAGCATATAACTTCCACTGTAGTACCTTAGCAAAAGCTCATGCTGAGATCCCAAGAAAATTTTGTTTATACATAAAATCACTAAGTGGGTGAAGACTTCTCTCTTTCTATCTACTCACTCATCGACCAGGTAGAAGATGGCATAAGGAAAGCTGAAATTTTAAATTTCACATTTATGAAATCATTCATCAAGAGGATCATACAAATATACCATTGTTTGACTGTCACACAGACTCCATGTGGGAAACATAGAAATAGGCATCCCTGGCATAGAGAAGCAACTGAAAGAGTTGGAAACAAGTCACCAGGTCCAGATGGAAACCCAATTTGGTTTTACAGAGAGTATTCTGTGGCTTTGGCCCCTCCATTAGCTTAGCATTTATTGCGAATCTCTCTTCCTACGGAAAATACCAAGTGACTAGAAAAAAGTGCACATGACTTCCGTATATAAGCAAGGTGAAAGAATGGACCCTCTTAATTACAGACCAATGTCCTTAACACTGGTCTGCTGCAGAATTCTTGAACACATTCTGAGCTCAAATATAATAAATTTACTTAAGACAGAAAAGCTTCTGTTCACAAATCAGCACAGATTTAGAAAGCATCGCTTGTGCGAAACTCAGCTAGCCCTTTTTCACATGGTGTCCTGTTAACCATGGATGGAGGGCAGCAGACAGAGTCCATATTCCTAGATTTCCAGAAAGTGATTGACATGGTGCCCCACTGCAGGCTGTTGATGAATGTCCAAGCAGATGGATTAAGTTATCAGATATGTGAGTGGCTCAAAGAATTTTTAAGTAATAGAACCCAGTTTTTTTATCCTCAATGGTGAGTATTCATCAGTGAACAGGGAATCATCAGAGTCTGCCAGGGAAATGCAATAGGTAACAACACTATTATTTTCTGTATACATAAATTAACTGGTGGACAGGGTGGGCAGCAATCTGCAACTGTTTCATGATGATGCTGTGGGGTACAGGAAGATGTTATTCTTGAGTGACTGTATTAGGATATGAGGTGACTTAGACAGAGTTTCTAGGTGGTGTGATGAGCTGGCTCTAAATGTAAGAAAATGTAAGTTAATGTGGCTGATTAGGAAAAACAATCCAGTATGTTTGAGTACAGCATTAGTAATGTGCTGATTGACACAGTCACATTGTTTAAATATCTAGGCATAATGTTGCAAAGTGATACAAAATGGAATGAGTGTGTCAGATTGGTAGTAGGAAAGGTGAATGCTCAACTTCATTTTATTTAGGTAATTTGGAGAAGTGCAACATACCTATAAAGGAGATGGCATATAGAACATTAGTGGGACCTGTTTTTGTATACTGCTTGAGTGTCTGGTATCCCCTCCGGGTCAGATTAAAGGAGGATATCAAAGCAATTCAGAGATGTGGTGCTAGATTTGTTACTGGTATTACAGGAATGCTTCATTAACTCACATGAGAATCCCTGGAGGAAAGACAATGTTCTTTTCAAGAGGCACTATTGTGGAATTTAGTGAACTTTCTTTTGAGGACAACTGTAGATCTATTCTGCTAGTACCCATGTACATTTTGAGTAAGGACCACAAAGATAAGACGAGAGAAATTAGGGCTCATATGAAGGTGTATAGCAGTTATTTTTCCCCTGTGAATGAAATAGGAAAGGAAGTGACTAGTAGTGGTACAAGGTACTGTCTGCCATGTACCACATGGTGGCTTCCACAGTATGTATATAGATTAGATGCAGATAATGTTTTGTAGATCTCATCAGGAGGAGAGCCTTCAGGCATGTAGAATGAATCAGGTTGTATAGTAACAAAGTGAAGCACCTGTTAGAAACTACATTAATTATTAGTTATCCTTAAACTGCTATAAACATATACTTCTACACCCATACTCAGAAAATTACTGTGAAGACTGTGGCAGATAGTACATTTATTGTACAAGATACTGTATTAAGGTTTCTTCTTGTCCCACTCATGGACAGTGTGTGGGAAGGACAACTGCTTGTACAACTCCGTGCCAGCTGTTGTACATTTAATTCTGTTTGTACAATCCCTATTATAGAGATAGAGAGCTGATGAATATGTGTAGCTCATGTCATGAAATGTGGTTCTTGAATTTTTATAAGCAGGTTGTTGCAACATGCATGACATCTTCCTTTGAGTCTATGCTAGATTTTTTTTCCAACATTTCTGTCACACTCTCTCTGTCAGGCCATTATCATTTCCAGCAACTTTCTTCGTATATTTTTAATGCCCACTGTTCATCTGACCTGATATGGATTCAATAAATTTCAGCAATATAGAAATATGGGCTGTAGAAGTGTTTTGTATGTCATGTCTACCGTTGGTAGTTTCTCAGTATCCTACACATGATTAGATTAGATTTCATATTATATATATTTTTCCTTTCATAGATCCATTGTGAGAAGATACTGTAGGATGTACAACATGCCAGAAAACAAGAATACGTAGTAAATATTTACAGAGGAAAAGAATGACATGCTAGTGCACCTTCCACAGGTCCAAATGAAATGGATGTGGAATAAAGAAAAAAATTTCAAACGTATTTTCATTTAAAAGACTATAGCAAATTGTCTCAAAACACATAAATGTTCAATACACTGAGGAAGCTATGAAATTATTAGTCTACTGTAGCCACACATTGTTATATAGAAAAATTAGAAAAATCATTTTAAAACACTAATTTACATTGATCATGTTACAGCACTGAAGTTGTGCAGAAGTCAGATTTTGTGTAATACTGACGTTATTTCATATTATCAGTTATACACTGAATTACAAAAAAATGAAGCACTCAGAAGGAGAGGAGGAAGCAAAATGAAACTTAATGGTTTGAGAGGGTTTTAAATGTTGTTTCAGTAATTACAATATCGAGCCAAATTTGTAAAGACACTAGCAACGCGAGCCCACTTGGTATGACATTGTGCCTCCTCTGATCTGATTGCATCCACTGATTCAGTTTGGAAGAATCTCATGAAGCCATTGTATCCTCTACTGAAGCAAGCTATCCCACAGCTGTTGTAGCTGCTCCTCAGTATCCCATATACTGGCACTGCGATAAAGCCAATCTCTGAGCTGTTTACATATATGTTCAGTTGGTGACAGATGTGAGATTTTAATGGCCACATAAGTACCTCAGCATCATGCAGACAGTAAAAATAGACATGTACCATTTGTGTACAAGCATTTTCCTGTCGAAGAATGGCAGCATGATATTGTTGCATTAGAGGTACACTATGTGGTCAAAAGTATCCAGACACCCCCAAAAACATAGGTTTTTCATACTATGTGCATTGTGCTGCCACCTACTGCCAGGTAATCCATATCAGCTACTTCAGTAGTCATTAGACATTGTGAGACAGCAGAATGGGGCGCTCTGCCAAACTCACGGACTTCGAATGTGATCAGGTGATTTGGTGTCACTTGTGTCATACATCTGTACGCGAGATTTCCACACTCCTAAACATCCCTAGGTGTACTATTTCTGATGTGATAGTGAAGTGGAAACATGAAGGGACACGTCCATCACAAAAGTGTACACGCCGACCTCGTCCGTTGACTGAGACTGTCGATGGTTCAAGAGGGTCGTAATGTGTAATAGACAGACATCTATCCAGACCATCACACAGCAATTCCATACTGCATCAGGATCCACTGCAAGTACTATGACAGTTAGGCGGGAGGTGAGAAAACTTGGATTTCATGGTCGAGCGGCTGCTGGTAAGCCACACATCATGCCGGTAAATGCCAAATGACACCTCGCTTGGTGTAAGGACCATAAATATTGGATGACTGAACAGTGGAAAAACGTTGTGTGGAGTGACTAATCACAGTACACAACGTGGTGATCTGATGGCAGGGTGTGGGTATGGCGAATGCCTGGTGAATGTCGTCTGTCAGTGTGTGTAGTGCCACCAGTAAAGTTCGGAGGCGGTGGTGTTATGGTTTGATCATATTTTTCATGGAGGGGGCTTGCACCCCTTGTTGTTTTCCATGGTACTATCACAACACAGGCCTACATTGATGTTTTAAGCCCCTTCTTGCTTCCCACTGTTGAAGAGCAATGCGGGGATGGAGATTGCATCTTTTAACACGATCAAGCACCTGTTCATAATGCACGTCCTGTGGCGCAGTGGTTACATGACAATAACATACCTGTAATGGACTGGCATGCACAGAGTGCTGATCTGAATCCTATTGAACATCTTTGCGATGTTTTGGAACGTTGACTTCGTCCGGGCCTCACTGACAGACATCGATACCTCTCCTCAGTGCAGCACTCCATGGAGAATGGACTGCCATTCCCCAAGAAACCCAGCACCTGAGTGAACGTATGCCTGCGAGAGTGTAAGCTGTCATCAAGGCTAAGGGTGGGCCAACACCGTATTGAATTCCAGCATTAACGATGGAGGGCACCATGAACTTTTAAGTCATCTTCAGCCAGGATGTCCATGATGTACTGTTCTGCTGTCAGAATTCTCTTAACTACTACCAACCATAATATGAAGTCATTCCTGATGGTTCCTCACACCAATACACTAGGAGTAACACCACTGTACCTATCCAAAACAATGGAGAAGCAGGAGATTAGTGTTTAATGTCCCATTGACAATGAAGTCATTAGAGACTGGGTACTAGATCGGATCAGGAAACGATTGAGGAGGAAATCAGCTGTGTCCTTTGGAAGGAACCATCCTGGAATTTGCCTTAAGCAATTTAAGGACATTACAGAAAACCTAAATCAGGATGACTGAATGTGGGTGTGAACCGCCGTCATCCTGAATGTGGGTCCAGTGTGCTAATCACTGCACTACTCTGCTTGATCCAAAACAGCAGAAACACAGGACCTCTCCCAACATTGCTGCTGTACTCACCAACAACATTCATCCCGGTGGTGTAGTGCATTACCGCATTCATCACTGAACACATTATGGCACTATTCATCAAAATTCCCCGCTTTCTAGTCACGTCACCACTCTAAATGCAGCTGTTTGTGTTCTGGTGTTAACAGACAGCTACGTGGGGGGACTGTAATTGCCTAGTCGGTCTGCTGCAAAATTACACAGAATCCTGCAGTTAGTCTATTACGTGACCCTGGACGGCATGTGCAGATGTAAAGGGACTATGATGTGCTCGGTGCATAATACAGCAATCTTCCATTGTGGTGGTCAGACATGGTCAACCGGAACCTTGATGACAAGAATGCCAGCCCTTGTTTGTAGGTACAAACAAAACATTTAGGCTACAGAAAAAGATTGTTAGAATAATAGACCATGCTAAGTACAGAGACTCCTGTAGACCAATATTTAAAAATCTCAATATACTGCCTCTTCCTTGCTTATATATGTATGAAATATTAAATTTCACAAAATGAACTATTTTAAAAGATGGAAATATCTTCAAGTGTAACTGTGATTATCACCCTCATGATACTAGGCAGAAGCATTACTTGCATGTCAATACAGTAATACAAACATTTGTAAGAGAGGAGTGTATCATACTGGTATAACGCTGTACAATCACATGCCATCCTATTTGAAACAGATGCAAAATTTACGAAAGTTTAAAGTGAAACTGAAAGAGTACTTGCTTGACCACTGCTTCTATTCTGTTTCTGAGTTTTAAGAGTACCACAAAAGTGTAGTGTAACTGCTCAAATAGTCTTAATAAGTCTATCATTTTATTTAATTATATTAAATTTGTCATCAATATTCAACATGTATTGAATAATTTTTAATTATTTACCCTTTCAAAATAACAATGTGTATGATGTTGTATATACTGTTCCAACCTGACTTGTCCTACATCGTTTGTGTAAAATATGTACGTAAACATGATTTACGAGACCAATAAAGAAATAAAAATACAAATATGTTCCCATGCACTTAATAGTCAGGCTACTGTCACATAAGAATGCATTAAACATCTGGATATTGCATGATTTGAACAGGTGACGTGATGGAGGCCTCTTTCAAACTCTGTCAGGAGCTGATAAATCAGTACTCTTCATCTCCAAGTCCCAGCGTGATAACAACACTAATGCTTTCTTGTGACCATTCTGTCTGTCGCAGAGAATTCCAACTATGATCACTTATATACCTGCTCATTTGTTATTCAATATACCAATGTAACTTTCAGCATTTTTCTATAGTACTAAATTTCAAAATCTTTTATTCTCATCTCGTCTTAACTGCTTATCACCCACATTTCACTCCCATACAAGACTTCACTGATGACAAATACCTTCAGAAAAGACTGTCTAACACTTAAATTTATATCAGATGTTAACAAATTCCTCTTTTTCATAAATACTTTTCTTGCTACTGTCATGCACATTTTGTAGCCCCCCATTTTGGCCATCATCAGCTATTTTGCTGTCCAAATATCAAAACTCATCTGCTACATTAATGTCTCATTTTCTAAACTAATTAGCTCATTATCAAGTGATTTATTTCAACTACATTCCATTTTCCTTGTTTTACTGTCATTCATATTCATCTTGTTGTGGTCTTCAGTCCTGAGACTGGTTTGATGCAGCTCTCCATGCTACTCTATCCTGTGCAAGCTTCTTCATCTCCCAGTACCTACTGCAGCCTACATCCTTCTGAATCTGCTTAATGTATTCATCTCTTGGTCTCCTTCTATGATTTTTACCCTCCACGCTGCCCTCCAATACTAAATTGGTGATCCCTTGATGTCTCAGAACATGTCCGATCCCTTCTTCTAGTCAAGTTGTGCCACAAATTTCTCTTCTCCCCAATTCTATTCAATACCTCCTCATTAGTTATGTGATCTACCCATCTAATCTTCAACATTCTTCTGTTGCACCACATTTCGAAAGCTTCTATTCTCTTCTTGTCTAAACTATTTATCATCCACGTTTCACTTCCATACATGGCTACACTCCATACAAATACTTTCAGAAATGACTTCCTGACATTTAAATCCATATTCATCTTATAATCTCTTATAAAGATAATATCCATTCCTCCAACTGCTCTTTCAAGTCATTTGCCATCTGTGGCAGAACTACAATGTAATCAGCAAACCTCAAAGGTTTTACTTCTTTTCTGTGAACTTTAATTGCCTTTCCAAGTTTCTCCTTGATTTTATTTGTAGCATAATCAATGTAGAAAGGATTAACACTGGGGACAGCCTATAACCCTGTCTCACTCCCTCCTCAACAACAGCTTCCCTTTCATGTTCTTCAGCTCTAACTCCACTTCAGTTGTAAATAACCTTTTGTTCTCTCAGTCATCATTGTCAAAGGCTCTCTCTAAACCTACCAATGCTATAAATGTAGGTTTGCCTGTCTTCAACCTATCTTCTAGGACAAACCATCAGGATTAGTATTGCCACATGTGTTCCTAAATTTCTCCAGAACCCTAACTAATCTTCCCCAAGATCAGCTTCTATCAGTTTTTCCATTCTCCTTCAAATAATTAATGTCAATATGGTTTGGTAGTATTCATGTCAATATGGTTTGGTAGTATTCACATCTGTCTGCAACTTCTTCCTTTGGAACTGGAATTATGACATTCTTTCTGAAGTCTGGTGGTATTTCACTTATCTCATGTATCCTGAACACCAAGGAGAATAAATAATTTTATGATAGCTGGCTCTCCCAAATATCTAAGTAATTCTGAGAGAATGTCATCTATTCCAGAAGCCTTGTTTCCATTTGGTCTTTCAGTGATCTGTCATATTATTCTTGGAGTATCATGTTACCCATCTCATCTTGATCTGCTTCCTCTTCTCTTTTTATAATGTTGTACTGAAGTTTGTCAAAGGCTCTCTCTAAACCTACCAATGCTATAAATGTAGGTTTGCCTGTCTTCAACCTATCTTCTAGGACAAACCATCAGGATTAGTATTGCCACATGTGTTCCTAAATTTCTCCAGAACCCTAACTAATCTTCCCCAAGATCAGCTTCTATCAGTTTTTCCATTCTCCTTCAAATAATTAATGTCAATATGGTTTGGTAGTATTCATGTCAATATGGTTTGGTAGTATTCACATCTGTCTGCAACTTCTTCCTTTGGAACTGGAATTATGACATTCTTTCTGAAGTCTGGTGGTATTTCACTTATCTCATGTATCCTGAACACCAAGGAGAATAAATAATTTTATGATAGCTGGCTCTCCCAAATATCTAAGTAATTCTGAGAGAATGTCATCTATTCCAGAAGCCTTGTTTCCATTTGGTCTTTCAGTGATCTGTCATATTATTCTTGGAGTATCATGTTACCCATCTCATCTTGATCTGCTTCCTCTTCTCTTTTTATAATGTTGTACTGAAGTTTGTTTCCCTTATATGGACCCTCTATATATTCCTTGCACTTTCAGCTTTCCCTGTGGATCTCACAGATGAACAGGACAAGCAGAATTTTGCAAGATATTTTTTTGTAGAATCTATGCTGGTTTATGTAGGAGCTTTTTGTTCTCCAAAAACTCATACTCTACAAGCATAAAACATGTCCTACAACAGACTGACATCAATTATATATACCTGTAATAATGTGCACCGCTCTTGAAAACAAAATGATTTATGCTTTTTCCCAGTTGCTAGTAACAATTCATTGCTCCAGTGAGCTATGGCAAACTACTGTTAGAAGGGGAGTAGGTTCTTCCTCATAATCTCTAGAATCTCTCATGTATCTCATCCAGCCCAGTGCTTTTCCACTACTGAGTAGTTTTAGTTGAGTTTCCATTGAATGATCACGTATCTCAATATTTGCCATTTCAACATTCATGTGTTAACTGAAAGGAGGAACCTCATTACAAACTTCCTCAGTGAAACAGTTTCAGAAGATCAAATTTAGTATTTTCATCATCTCCCCATTTTCATATTTGATGCCAGAATAGTCACTGAGAGGCTGAACAAATGATTTCAGTCCCCTTACTGTTTCAGGTAAGGATTTGTAGTAAGAGCAGTTGGCTGAATTTTACTTTCAACATTGCTGTATGCTTCTTGCATTGCTCATCTTATGCTCTTTTTGGCGTTTTTCAGCTTTTGTTTGTGAATCACGTTTTGACTATGCTCTGATCTGCAACTAAACTCTCTCTCCTTTGGAGCAACTTTCTAATATAGCTATTTAACAGTGATAGGTTTTTCCACCCTCAAAATGCTGCTCAATGCTTACTGGTCTATGGCAAATTGTAAATGTTTGAATGCTGCATATTTCTGTTCTACATGTTCACCCTCAGAGCACTATATACTCAAAAATTAGGTGTACAAACACAGGAGCCAGAGACCTGTAAGTGAACAGTTGCTCAACACTTTCCATCTCAAATAGCCTTTCTCATGACCTATTTCTCCAAGATGAGCAATGATCAAGGGCTCGTGAAACACACACTGCATTTTTGTGCCCAGATGCGTGTATACTCATGTTCAGAAAAAACAGAACTCCTTGAATGACTAGAGAGAGTATGCTCGTATTCACAGGACATATACATTAGTATGTTCTGCAGAAATTATTAGCATTTGAACCATGTTGGCCCACAGGTTTGATGTCAACATCGTAACAAGGCACAAAACCACCTACCAGTAAAATGTGCCTGCGGCTCTTGTTGTCTCTATAAATTGATGTGTGACTTGACAGGACGTGCAGTATGCCTCGCAGATGTATGCATGAACCGCAACATCAAATCAGTGAGTTTGAAAGAGGGTGCATTATTGACATGAGAGAATGTGATGAATATATCCAGGAAATTGCTGCTTGTGTGGGATGAAGTGTTTTGGCAGTGCAACAGGTGTGTGCAGAATGGTTCATGGAAGACTGTAGAACACACAAGATGGGTCAGCTTGCACAACCAAGATCATCCTCCAAGAAGACTGACACCTCATCTGAATGGCATTGCAGGACAGATCTGCATACTCATCAGCTCTGGAACAACAGTGGAACAGTATAACACATTGTACACTAGAAGGGATGAAAGACCGTCACCATTTATTACAGCCTGGATTATGTGCACATCATACATTTCTCTGCCTACCTTTAACAAATCTGCAGAAACATGCTACACAGCAATGGTGTATGGAGTGACATCACTGGGAACAGGAATGACATCAGATAGTGTTTTTGGATGAATCCAAAAAGTTTGAAAATGATGGCCGCATTTTGGTTCACCACATACATGGCGAGTGGTATCACAGTGACTGCATTCACACAAGACATACAGCACTAACTCACGGCTTTATGGTGTGGAGCGCTTTTGGGTACAACCAAAAATCACAGTTGGTGCATGTCCATGGCACTATGACCAGTGTGACCTACATGAATGACATCCTGCAACCCAAAGCCATACCCTTTCTGCACAACACTCCAGATGCTATGTTTCAGCAAGGCAATGCATAATCACATGTTTTTGGACGAACACATGCCTTCGTGGCATCACAGGATGTCAGTCTTGTGCCTTGGCCTGCCAGATCATCAGACTTGTCACCAATCGAAAATGTGTGTAATTTGGAGAAACAATGGGTGCAGCACTGTGAACCAATACCAACCATCACAGATGAACTTTGGAATGAACTGAATGCATCATGGGTGGCTATATCACAGGACACCATTAAAGCCTAACATGCAATGATGCCATAAAACATGGAACAAGGTGTCAGGGCCCATGGTGGACCCTGTGCCCATTAGGGGACAGGGCACTTGCTGAACTGAGATGACTGAAATGCTAATCATTTCTGCAGAATATACTAATGTACATGTTCTGTGAATATAAACGTCATATCTCAAGTCGTTCAAGGTGTTCTGTCTTTTCTGATCATGAGTGTATTTGTTTAAGCAAATAGGTATGGCAACTAAGCCTTGCAGTACATTTATTCACCGATAACATTTATTATCAACAATCTATTATAGTTGTTAAGAGTAAAAGAGATATTCACAATGACAATACTAAAAGGGAAAATTATCTGCACATCTTTCTGCTGAATCTAACTTAGGAACAGAAGGTAGTGAAATATACAGTCACAAAAATCTTTAATAATCTTCCCGTGGAAATAAACTGTCTGACAGACAGCAGAAATGTTTTTACATGTACATCGTGATTGATTCTCATTAACAGCTCCTCCTAAACTAACACAAAATTCTTAAAGTGAAATGCATAGTCAACTGCAAACCTATAAATAGCCAGCCCATAGTCACATAATATATTTTTTAAATTGGCTGTGTAATCCTTTTTTCAGTTGACATATTCCACATTGTTGTGAATATGATTTATGGAATGCGAAACAACTGGCAAATGTCTTATTTGTTCATAAGTCATGAACTGTCAACTGCAACAATAAATGATCAGTGAATACATAAGCCTTAGAGAAAGGTTTTACGATGTTGACTGGAATACTGTCTTTGAAATTCTGAAGGTAGCAGGGGTAAAATACAGAGAGCAAAAGGCTATTTACAGCTTGTACAGAACCCAGGTGGCACTTTATAGGAGTTGAGAGGCATGAAAGGGAAACATTGGTTGAAAAGGGAGTGAGAAAGTTTTGTAGCCTATCACCAATGTTATTCAGTCTGTACTGTGAGTAAGCAGTATAGGAACACACAGAAAAATTTGGAGTAGAAGTTAAAGCCCAGGGGGAAGAAATAAAAACTTTGAGGTTGGCCAATGACACTGTAATTCTCTCAGAGGAAGCAAATTCTGCAAAAGAGAAGATTGTTAAGATCAAGTATAAATTTAAGCATCAGTAAGTCTTTTCTGAAAGTATTTGTAAGAAGTGTAGCTGTGCACGGAAGTGAAACATGGATGCTAAACAGTTTAGACAAGAAGAGGACAGAAGCTTTTCAGATATGGTGCTACAGAAGAATATTGAAGATTAGATGGGTCGATCACATAACTACTGAGGAGATACTGAATAGAATTGGGGAGACAAGGATTTTATAGCACAACCTGACTAGAAGAAGGGATCCTTTGATAGAACACATTCTGAGACATCTAGGAATCGCCAGTTTATTGCTGGAGGGAAGTGTGGAGGGTAAATGTTGTTCAGGGATACCAAGAGATGAATACAGTAAGTAGATTCAGAAGGATGTAGGTTGCAGTAGTTATTTGGAGATGAAGAGGATTGCACAGAATAGAGTAACATAGAGAGCTGCATCAATCGAGTCTTCTAACTAATGACCACAACAAAAATAAGATGTAATAGTGTCCTGCTGGAATAGGTACTGAAACATAGAAAGTTAGAATATGTGTGACTAATATAATACCCACTCTAACAGTGATCCGTCCTCCATGTACATATAAAATCTCCAGCTCATTTCTAAAGTGTATTTTTCTGAATATTATTATTCAGTGTATAATTTACACACAGCTGATGTTAATAACATAAATAGTTCAAGTAAAAACATTTTATTTACAGAAATAGTCAAACTTACAGTTGACAAAAACCAAATGAACTTCAAAACTTAGTTCTGCCAATAACTGTTGATGATAGACATACTTCATTTGATAGCTTTCATTTTCTTCTTTCTACCAAATATCACATATTTTCTTAAAAAGTTATTTCAAAGCTATCTCTATACACAATTATTATTATCTCCATAATTTCAGAATGTTCCAGTTTTAAAATCTAATCTTCTTGTAGCACTAATTTTTCTGTTTCCAAAAATGTGAATTTTAATAGAACAACATGATAGAGTATGAAATGTTTCAATTAGAAAATATAAGTTTCCAGCTAATTCTTGGTGGGCTTTACCGGACCTTGTGTTTTTTCCATTGGAAGAATACATAGCTCACAGTTATACAAAATAAATAAGTTCCCTAATGTGTGTCTGCATTCCTTACGTTTCCTGTGTTTTATGTTGTTGAGAATGTAATGAACTGATTTGATCAATGTGTGAGTGTTATGGAAATGCTTTGTGAAATCAAATGGGAATACTCGAAGGCAAGACATTCTTTTCACAAAACGCTAATGAGAAAATTTAGAGAACTTGCATCTGCAGTTGACTGCAGCATGATTCTACTTCTGCCGATGTAAATTTTGCTTAACGATTGTGAAGAGAAGACAATAAAAACTAAAGCCAGCACAGAGACATACAGTCATTTTTCCTTCACTCCATTTGTGAGTGGTACACAAAAGGGAATGATTAATAGAGGTATGAGGTTCCATCCACCACTATACAGTTGCTTGTAGAATATGAATGTAGATTTAGAACTTTCTGTTTTATCATTTTGTGATAACTGTCCTAAGTAAATCTAGAAAAGCCATTGTGGAAAATGTCCATGTACAGCTCTCACTAAGTAATGTTCATAGGCAGTAATACACAGTGTCTGTACTGTTTTAAGTCTGAGTTTAGCATTCATTAAGAAGAAGTCTGTGAAACTTATCAGCCTGTATATCCTTGTATCCAGAAAGTAACAGACATTTTAGTGTAAAAAATTATCAATATGGAAGAACCAAATTTTATTATACACATATTAAAGGTACCCTTTGAAGCTATTTTTCTACATAACTGCCTTTCAAATTGAGGCACATATCATGCTGTGGCACAAGTTTTTCAATGCTGTGTCTGAAAAAATCTGCTGTGTGCAGTTGTAACCATTGGCTCATACCAGCATGCAGTTCAGAGTCAGTGTCAAAGCATTATGTAGTGAGTCATGTCTACATTGCTGGAAAGGGGTGGTAGATGCTCAGTTCCAAATCTGGGCTGTATGGTGGGCGATCAGGCACCTCCTATACAAAAACCCCATAGGAGCTCTTGGGTACAATTGGAGTGTGTCGATGTGCATTGTCGTCAAAAATAAAACTTTTGCACTAAGGTTTCCCCGGCACTTGTTTTGTATCACTCGCCTTAACTTTGTCAATGAGGATCTTTCTTGCTGTCAGTGTTTGCAAATACTTCCTTCATTTATTGGCATAATGTGCATGTCCCAATTCCATCAACTGCCTTTTTATTTCACTACTGACATGATTGACCCAAGTCTCGTTCTCAGTTACAATACATTTGATAACTTTGTAACTCCTCTTTGAGGAAGGTCAGTGCTGCAGTCTTAGACAGTAAGAGCCCTACACCATTCCTATGCATCACATCCTCACCTGTCTGACCTGCATACAGCAGCACTCCACCATTTTGTGTTTGGAATTCCTCAGATTCTGGCCACTTTATTTCACTCAGTTCCAATATATCTAGTTGATAGTTCTCCATCTCTTTTTTAACCTGTCTTAGCCTCCCTACCTCTCTCAATGTCCTTGCATTCCAAAAACCAATACGGGTTTTCCTTTTCAGGCCAAAGGTTATATCCTTAAGATCCGTCTGGCTGTTTATCCTTTTAGTTTCTGTGATATGTGTTTTTTTTTTTTTTTGTGGTGCCGGTTATCAGCCCACATCGCTCGAGTGTCCTAGTGGGGCTGCCACCTCATGGCCTTAATGGATGACTTGAACGCAAAAGTTGGTTCAGAAAAGGAAGGGATTGAACATATCATGGGTGTGCATGGTGTGAGGGTCAGGAATGTAAATGGTGAACTGTTGATAGATATGTGCACTGAACATAACATAGGCTTCGGAGGCACATTGTTTCCACATTGTAACTGCCATAAGATAATGTGGGTTTCCCCAGACCATGTCACCGAAAATCAAATAGTCATAAGCCGCAAGGTCTGACATTGTCCGTTAGATGTCAGCAACAGAAGAGGAACAGACATTGGAAGCGACCACCACCTAGTTTTGGCAGAAATACAGACTGAAGATAGTGGCAAATAGAACCAAGCTCAGTCACAGGTGCAAGAAAATAGATGTGGCAAGGTTAAAAGGCCAACAGATCAAAGAAACATTTGCCCTTGAACTACAAAACAGATTCCAGGTCCTCTCTGAAGAAAACTTTATGGAAGAGGGAACTGAAATATGTTGGCAAAAAATCAAAGACAGTTACTTAGATGTGGGAGAAAAATCTTAGGATTTAAGGCACATGAAAGGAAGGAATGGATCTCTGATGCTACATGGAATGAAATCAGCCACAGGAAAGAACTAAAACTTAAGTTAAATCTTTGTAAGACAAGAGTGCAGAAGAGCAAAGTAAGGAAATGGGTAGATGAGCAAGCAAAATTAGCAGAAGAGACAGCAAGACAAGGAAATATGAAAGTTCCCTACAAAATAACTAGACAGTTGTCAATGAAGAACTTCAGAAGTGAAGGACCAGTTAAGAACAAGGATGGGGTGATGCTTACAACTCAACAGGCACAGCTACGGAGGTGGGAGGAGCACTTCAAGGAACTGTTAAATTGTGAAGACAACCAGGAGGAACAGGTGAGAGATGTTCCAGAAGAAGTCGAAGAAGATCAAGATATAAATTTGCAGTGCCCCACAATGGACAAAATTAGGATTGCTTTGAAAACACTAAAGAATACAAAGGCTCCAGGCCAAGACAACATAGCACTGGAGCTCTTAAAAGCCGATATTGAAAGTACTGTTAAAATGCTCCATCCCTTGCTGAAATATATTTGGCTTTAAGAGAAATCTCCAAAGGAGTGGAAAAATGATTTGGTGGTAAAGCTTCCAAAACAGGGGAATTTGTCAGACTGTAACAACTGGTGTGGTGTTACATTGTTGTCAGTGCCCAGTAAGGTCCCCACCAGAATTATTTTAAACAGAATTAAAGTGTCTCTTGAAAAGCGACTGCATAAAGAACAGGCCAGTTTTAGGGCACAATGCATTTGTGTTGATCTTATTAAAACTCTTAGGATCATTTTAGAGCAAAGCAAAGAATTCCAAGCAACCATGTACCCTGCATTCATTGAGTTTCAAAAGGCCTTCAATTCTGTGAAACACAAAGTGCTCTGGCAGGTGTTGTGGAAGTATGGCATACCACAGAAGATCTTAAACATCATAAAAGATCTATATGATGGCTACAAATGTTGCGTACTCCACAAGGGAAAGATGACAGAGCCCATAAATGTAACAACCTGAGTCCAGCAGGATTGCATTTCATCACCAACACTTTTTCTACTTGTTCTAGACTCAGTTATAGAAGAGTCACAGCAGGAAGGAGATGAGGAATCCAGTGGGGGATCCATGAATGTCTGGAGGATTTGGATTTTGCAGATGACATAGTTTTATTAGCTCAAAGGCTGACTGATATGCAAGCAAAATTAAACTTGCTGAAAGAAGAAGCAGAGACTGCTGGCCTCAAGATAAATACAGGAAAAACAAAGGAAATGAGAGTAAATTCAGGGAACAAGGAGGTGCCACTGTTAATAGGGGAGCAGCGAGTGGAGACTGTCAACTGTATCTGGGTAGTATAGGGACGGAAGATGGTGGAGCTGGAGATGATATGAAAAACCGCATTAAAAAGGCAAATGCTGCCTTCATACAATTGTATCCAATATGGAAAAATAGAAATATCACATACAAAACAAAAATCTGTATTTTTAATACAAATGTGAAGGCTGTCCTTCTGTACATCAGTGAAAGCTGGAAAACGGATAAAAAGATAGCATCCCAGTTACAAAGCTTCATAAATAGATGTCTTCAAGGCATCATGAATATCTGATGGCCAGAAAAAAATATGTAATGAGGAGCTCTGCTGAATAACAAACCAGATACCTATAGAAGACCAGATATAAGAGAGAAAGTGGGGTTGGTTGGCGGACACCTTGAGAAAACCAGATGGAGCCATCGAGAAAGAAGCATTGGAATGGAATCCCCAGGGAACAAGGAAGAGAGGAAGACCTACGGGCACATGGAAGAGGGCAGTGGAAGGGGAAGCAAAAAGAGTTGGCAAGACTTGGGTAGAATTGAGGCAAATGTCCAAAGACAGAGATGGATGGCAAGTTCTCCTGGATGCCCTATGCCCCCATAGGGGCCAAAGGAATTAAGTCAAGTTAAGTCAAAGTGCTGCAGTCAATTGCTATTCTTGGTGGTCATCTGTGAGGATTTTGGGAACCCACCTAGCACAAAATTTGTGGTAATCATGCTCCTCTGCCACAATTTCATACACCAAGCTCTGTGAAATAAATTTGGGAAAAATGCTGCAGAAGTTCCATGATCATGAAATGATTTTCACAAATTTCATCACTGATTTTCGTCACCAGTTCATCAGTCACAAGGCTAGGCTTACCACTGCAGTCCTCATTGTGAACAATGGTAGGGACGTTTTTAAAATCAGTGCACCATTGCCTCACTCAGCTTTCACTTATTATTCCTTTTCTGAACACATCACAAAGGTTGCAATAAATTTCAATTGGTTTGCAGTTTTTTTGCCAACAAAAACTTAATCATAGAAAACACCTCGAAAGTGGTGGGATTTTATATTGTAGCACACATTTTATCACATCATATGAAGCAAAGTAGCAGAGAAATAGACCACATGCTACCACTACTGGATGCATACTGAATGTAGGAACATTAAGCACTCTGGGTTTCTATTGATGCTGACAAATTACATGGATAAAAATGACAAACATTTACTGCCAAATACACTTTAAACACACACAGTCACATGAAACAGCTCACAGCATTTGAAAACAACAAAAGTCACAACATTTCCCAAAGTTCACTGAATCTGAAGATAGAGCACTCCTCATCCCAGAGTCATTGGCAATTGATGATCATCACAGAGACCCCCCACCCCCTTTCCCCACACCTTCCCCCCAGGAGTGTGGAGTACTGGGGAGAGGAGATGAATGGATGTTGTCAGATATGGTGGTGTTGTAGGCTACTCAACAGGTATTGGTTGATCGTGCAGTGTAGCTTGACCACCCATGCCATGGCTGATCAGAATGCAAGGATTGGGAGGACCATTTCTTGTGGAATCTGGGAGATCCATGCAGGATACACTGGAGAAGGTATAGTTTACCATCCAGTAAGGAGGACTAACCGTTGACTTGCATGTGTGAATTGGACAGGCACAACAGGTGATGGTGTTGGAGGAGCGACGAAGAGGGGGATGCATACCTTGAGCATTCTGTTGGTGCCGAGTGACACTGTTTTTCCAGCTGCATCCAACTCATCTGGAACAGGGACTGTGCACTGGTTACATGTGATGCGGGTGTGGCCTCGTGTTAAGTGTCTCTCACATAGAGGATGAAGAATGATCCATCTTGGAGCTGTAAGGAAAGCTCAGCACATGGGCACCAAGAAGTGTTGATAGAAAGGCAAATCTCATCCATTGTTGACGTAGGAGGCACTGTAGGAAAAGGGGGTGAAAGATATTGTAGCTTGGGAGAAACACTAGAACAGACTGGGGGAACAGCAGGTGACAGCACTTGCAATGATGTAATGTCACACACAGTGTGTGGTTGAACCTGAGGCAGTGGATCATCACATGTAGTCTGGGTGAGACAAGGGAGGAGGACTGTGACACACAATGACTGAGCGATTGATGGACATAGGCTCAACGCACACAAGATATGGTTGGTGCACAGGCAGAGAGGTGGTATGTGCAGGTTCAGGGCCATCGCAAGGTGGTGGAGAACTCGATTCAAGAGGTTGTGGGATGGATTTCTCGATCACCCAAGCTGGTTTAGCCCATTGAAATGAAACTGTCTGACACCAGCCATTGGTGAGGATGTCCATAGTATGAGCCATGTGTGCCAATAAATGATGCGGATGGGGGCAAGGTGGCTGTGCCATCCTGTAACACAATAAACTCGCATGAGTCTAGGGCCGAATGCAAGGAAACTGGGGGACAGATATTCAGTTATGGAGGAGGCATATGGCTAACAGCTATGTGTGACTGGACATGCTCAACAAGAGGAGAGAGGTCAGATAGGCCAACAGTTGCAGCACTGTCAATGATCTCAGCTGGGAGGACTAATGTCGCACCATACAGGACTTCTGCTAGTGACAGCTGGAGGTCTGCAGATTCCTAACATGACCCAGGAAAATGTGTCAAATCACTCACCACCGTGGCACATGAGGATCACTTTCAGAATCCTGTGCCAATGCTCAATGAGCCCATTGCTCTGAGGGTGGTACACTGTAGTGCAAAATTTTGCCCACACCACAGAGTGTGCAGAGTTTTTTAAATAACAGTGATTTGAACTATCTACCCTGAACAGTGTTGATGGATGTTGATCACTCGAATCTAGCTATCAAGGAAAATACAAATGCTCATGCTACAGAATCCACCATAATGTCCACAAGAAGGATTGCCTCCACCCACTATGTAACATGGTTTATGATGAACAAAATATTTCTGAAACCATCAACGTGGATAATGGGCTGATGAGGTCTAGAGGTCTAGGTGCACATGTCATACACGGCCTCTAGGGATGTCAAATTTGCCTGGGGGGGGGGGGGGGGGGGGGGGGGGAGGGGGAGTGTGGCTGCTACATATGTCTGTCAACTTTTCTGCACTGACACAGCATCCAGGCAGGAGCCCACACATGGCTGTCCTTCTTCATGCCTGTCTGCACAAAGCATTTCATGATGAGCGGTGTAATAGCCTTAACACCAGTGTGTGGAAGATTATGCAAAACAGCAAAAACTTGGTGATGTAAAGCAGGACAATAAGCTGACTGATGACTATGGACGTATCACACCATAAAGGCTTGACCAAACCCAAGAAACTATCTGTAGGGAAGTGGAAGAGGCCTAACACAGATTCTGAAGTTTGATACCATGTCCTGTAAGTGCACCAGTTCATCAGAATTGATAGGAGCTGAGATAGCATTGACACATGATAGATAATCAGGCATAAAATTTTCTGACGCATGGATATACTAGATGTCTGTCGTGTACTGACAGATCAGATCAGTCTACCAAAACCTGCATGGGGTAGGGTCAATTGTAGGATTGCAAATAGTGTCTACAAGGGGGGGATGATCTGTGAAAATTGTTATGTTCCTTCCTTCAATGTATGTGTGGAAATATTTGACAACCTTGTGCATCACAAGAAGTTCGCTGTTGAAAGCCGACCACTTAAGTTGATCCATAGGTACTTTATTGGAAAAAAAAAAAAAAAAAAAAACGGAGTGGCTGAGTTGTGTTACCAATGTGCTGTTGGAGAACTGCGGCGGCAATCTGTCATGATAATTTTGTGTGTCATCCTGTTTGTAATAGCATTCATCTGGACCAATGAATATGAGAAGGGGACATCTCAAGTAAGAATTAGTAGCACATAGGAGTCACAACCTGAGGTTCCATTGGCTCAGGCGAAGGCATGCACATTAGAGTTGTAAGAGGCACGCTGCTGGTGTCAAGATACGGAGGTATAGACAGTCAGTGTATGAGGTGTCGCGTATCAGCAAGAGCCTGCTTAGCCATCAAGATGGTGCAGTCCAGTTCTGCATTGTGAGTGTGAAGGTCATCGACCACAGAGTGCTCAGATTGGAACCAATTGATGGAAATGGTGAGGCAGTTCATCAGAAAAGAGTACTCAATGAGAGCTGTGTTAGTGTTGTTGGAGGGCTGATGGAGAGCTGAGGGAGCAACTGAACATGCATTATATGTGCCCGAAGCGTGGTGCACTGAAGTAGACAACAGGAGTTCAAGCAACAGGCTGAAGTGAAGCAGAAAATCAGTTCCAAGTACTGGGTCTTTGATGTCAGCCATGTGGAAGGGCCACATGAATGGTTTGCCAGGGATGAGTTTCATAGGTAACTTGACCATGATATTGACACAAAGTGTCAATTTATTTGCTGCTTGAAGGGAAAGCGTGGTTGGTATCACAATTGCTACAGTGAATGAGAGCATGACAACAATAACACCAGCTCCAATGTCAACAAGGAAATGACGACATGAGCATAAATCTGAGGTGTGCAGACAGCCTCGTGGAGCAAAGGATCGAATAGAGTGCATGTCTGTAGGTGACCTTTGTTGTCCTCATGAGCTGTGGCACCTACTGTGCCCCAATGAAGCATTTGGGAATGTGCAGGGAGGTTGGAAATCATGGGTGGCATCCCTGATAGTTGTGTGTAATCAGCATAGTGGATGTGCTGGGTGGGGGGGGGGGGGGGGGGCTGCATGTGGTTCAGCTGGGACTGCTATGCCTCCTACAGTGATGGGAGAGGGTAGCGAATGGATGGCCCTTGCTAGTTCAACTGTAGTCAGGGAAGTTCCGCAAGAAGTGGCTGGTGGTTCCCAGTGCTGGCCACAAGATCACTGCAGTTCATTGCACTGCCCGAGGCAGATCTGTGCCCAGCCTCTACCAGCCAATGGAAAAATTATAGGCACTGCCAATACCAACCTCAGTAGTAGACACTGTACTGCACATGGTAAGTAAGTGGCGGTGTTGAATAATGGCATACGCCTGGTATGCCAACAGTATTTTATCTTCCTGTGATGATGAGGTATGAGGAAACAAATGTAACTGTAGTTCTTGTGACAGTTTAACTAATCACAATGCACAGAGTGCAAAGTCTGGCGTGAACTCTGCCGTAACCTGAGCACATAGGTGTTGCCATAGCTGGGAAGGGGTTCTGTCACTTAAACTCTCATTGTAAATGGTACTTTGGATTGCATAGTTTGGCATACATGAAAAATGCTTGATGAGGAGTGCACAAGCAGAAGCATATTTGTTATGCTCACGTGGGTTTAACAAGTCACTAATGGGTGGTCATGCAGATGGTTCACCAATCAAACAAAATAGGTGCCACCATCTGTAATACCATTTTTGTTCAACAAGTTGTCCACCAAGGTACATCACATCACAGCATTGTCCATTTGTATCATTGGCAGCTTCAGAAGATGACCTGTAGGCAGAGATTGTGGTGGAATGTGTAGGGAGCAGACCATCTGAGGTTTCAGAGAAGTTGCATCCACTGGCATCGACTGTGCAATGGTGTTGGGTGCAATTTTCTGATGTAGGTGTGACCCATGTGTTGGTGTGGTATGATGCTCAACAGTCACAGGTCATGTGGAGAAGAAGGCTGTATGACCATGTGATGAACACAGCACGGCTGGAGCAGTAGAATTGTGATGCGAAACAGGTGAAATGAAAGCAACAGTGCCAAGGTGGGCCGCCGGTGATCTGTCATCTGTGGTCTGTGTAGGAGGAAGCAGTACATGACCACAAGAGAAACCCATTGTGGCAGCTGTGGAAGTATTGCCAACCAACGCGGATGTGTTTCCGAAGTAAGGTGTGTAATCGTGCCGAGTGTCGAGTGGTGGGGTGGAACATAGCTTGTATGTCACCTGAGGTCTGCAGAGTGCGGTAGGTCAGGTAGACACAGGTGTATCCCACCCTGGTTGACTCAAGTGTCCCATTGGCCAGTACGGAAGGGGGCACATTAAATGGCAGAGCGTGGTTGATGAGAAAGCCAGCATCAAAGGTACACGATGCGTGTAATGGTTGACCACACTTGGGAGAGGGGAGCCGTGCATGTGGGCCAAAAACTATACAGCTGAGTGGTCCACAGTTGAGTGAGGTAGAAACTCTGGACAGACGAAACCAGAATCTTGAGTAGAAGAAACTTCCTGGTGAACAGAGAATCCAGTAGCAGGCATCAGTGCAGGTGTGTGCTGCACACAATGTGGTATGACAAAGGAGGTCAGAGTTGTTTGTTTCGGAGGAGTAGACACTGGAGAATGAGCATTCTCATTGTATTGATAGCACGCACTGAAAAAGGTTGTGCTTCACAATCAAAAGTTGGTTCTACTATAGTGATGTCCTGAACTGTTGGGAAGGTTGTAGTTTGACACTTTGCTTGAGCTAGTGTGAAACTGATAATGAGTAATGCACAAACTGAAGCATATTCATGCAACTCGCAGTCATAAGTGTAGCTTTCCTATCAATTCTGACGAATTCCTTGGATAGAAATAACCAACATTTACAGTCAAACACACTTTGCTCATGCATGAAAAAACCATAGCATTAAAAAACAACCAAAGTAAAACGTTTCCCAAAGCTCACTGAATCACAAGATAGAACATGCCTTTTTCCACAGTCATTGGCGACCGATAATCGCCACAGCACCAAGATTGTGGATGTAGCCCCATCTACTGCTGTGAAAGACCAAAATGTCTGTTACTTTCCTGATAGCCCTTGTATAAAATACACAGTTAGCCGTTATCAAATAATAGATCTCAATCTGGGTAGATTTTTGAATAAATAAATTGTGTATAGATCTTGTATTACAGCCAGTTGTTTAATTTAGACTTCTCAGAGTTTATGTAGTTAATAGACCTGTTTGTTACAAGTACGAAGTTCATTGTATTGACATATGTTAATATATGTTAACAATGTTAAATGATATTTTCCGACATCTGCAACACACTGTGTACCATCAGATCACATGGAATGAGTAAATAAATAAATAAACTGATCAACAGTTTGGTCAGTGACAGTAAAGACGCATAAATATGAAATCCTACTTTGATGGTATTGATAAATGTTATTTAAAATTTACTCATAGCTCATTGCAATCACCAACTGCACATTGTAAGAAGAAGAAGATGGCTGAGACATCCATCCAACTGGTCAGTAAATAAACAGTACAAAGATCTAAAGAAGATCAGTGATTGTTGAAACTAGTCTGTACTGAAAAGATGAAAGTGACTCTGCTATAAACATGTTGAAACATTGTGTTTATCATAGAACTCTACTTTGGCAGTGTGTGTTTCCAGTATTATAGCATTCAGTGTGAGTCATGAGAAGAGACTGTAAAGGTTTTAGAGGTACGAGAGTTGTTTTGTTTGTTACTGGTTTCTTCATTTGTTATTGGTTCCCTTCTGAAATAAAAATTGTGTAAATAACAATTGTGCATATGTTTCAGTCACATCCAAATTAGTAATGTAATAAACTTTAGTCAATCTGTGGGAAAAAATAATCTAAAAAATATTTCATTTTAAAAAATTATTTTCTGTAAATTCAAATTATTGTAACAATATACAAAAAACTTAAAAAGTTGTTGACTGTTTTCTGTCAGTTCATTTATATGCCAGTGTTTTACTGTCTTTCTATGTTAGTTACATCTTTGAAGAACATCATGTTGAAATTATTTGCAATTATATCAATGCAAGTTTAAGTATAGAATTGTATGAGACCAGATTTAAAAGTTAATTAACAAATATGACTATAATTAATAAACTGAGGTATTTAATAAAATTATCAGAATTATATTTCTGCTTGCAGCATGTAACAATTGAAATGAATCCAGGATAAAAGAGAAGGCCTGCACTGAAGTTTCGTCAAGATCAAAACACAGAAAGTAAGTGAAAATATGTTGTACTTTCTATTTTTGAATATCTTTTAAAATATTGCAATATATACTCTATTTTCATGTAATAAGGAACTCAAAATCAACGTTGAACATATTTAGTTGTCAAGAACAGTAGACAAAGCATTTCGAGACGCACCTGCACCAGCGTTCCAGTAGAAGAGCCCCGAGACGGCGAGGGCGGGCAGCGTGGGGTTGGCCGTCGTATTGATGAGTCCCAGCACTGCAGACGCAGCAGACAGCAGTAGTGAGATACTCAAGAAGAGCTGCGTGCTCACCCACAGGCCCATGTTGATGAAAGGGAAGTCACTAGTAGATGAAGAAGATGTGGTTGTATTTGTAGAGTCATCTTCTTCTAGCCGTGGTGGATCCTCTTCTGTGGCTCTGACTGGAGACAAAACCAATGAGTGTGTGCAAATAATATCAAAATCTGCACATTCCACATCTTACAGAAACAGATTCAGATATCTGCAACTGCTTATCCACTAATTTGGAAGCAGCTGATGGTAAACAGCAAACAGAAAGTATAACGTATTTCTCCTTTCTTGATACACTTTTCCCTCTCCAGCAAAAATGGGCTGTTCCAGTAACAACCCATGTCAAGTTAGGGATTTTTTCAGGCAAATAGTGGGTGGGCTATTAGTGGGGCAGAAGGAGCCACAATTGGGGATGTCATTTGTCTTACAATATGGGGAATCTTCTGAATACCTTCATCAGAAATGGAACAGTAGTATGAGAAGGAAAGTTGCTACTCACCACATAGTGGAGATGCTGAGTCGCAGATAGACACAATAAAAAAGACTGTCATGAATATTTCATTCTCTATTTCATTGTGCCTCTGCTTGCATTTTCACAAGTGTGTTCATGTGCATGCCCACAGTGGTTAGACAGAGGGCATGGGAGAGGTAGAGAGAGGGGGGGGGGCAGAAAAGGCGAGAACTAAAAAGACTGAATGTGATGACAGATTGAGGGCTGTGTAGTGCTGGAATGGGTACAGGGTAGGGACTGGACAATGACTAATGAAGGTTGAGGCCAGGAGGGTTATGAGAATGTAGGATGTATTGCAGGGAAAGTTCCCACCCGCATAATTCAGAAAAGCTGGTGTTGGTGGGAGGGATCCAGATGGCACAGGCTGTGAAGGAGTGACTGAAGTGAAGGATATCATGTTTGGCATTGTCTTCAGCAACCAGGTGGTCCACTTGTTCCTTGGCTTTTGTTTGTCGGTAGCCATTCATGCGGACAGACAGCTTGTTGGTGTCATGTCTACACAGAATGCAGCACAGTGGTTGCAGCTTAGCTTGTAGATCACACAATTGGTTTCACAGGTAGCCCTGCCTTTGATGAGATAGGTGATGTTTGTGACTGGACTGGAGATGGTGGAGGTGATAGGATGTATGAGACAGGTCTTGCATCTAGGTCTATTACAGGGGTATGAACCATGAGGTAAAGGGTGGGAACAGGGGTTGTGTAGGGATGGATGAGTATATTATGTAGGTTCGGTGGATGGCAGAATACCACTTTGGGAAGGGTGGGAAGGATAGTGGGCAGGACATTTCTCATTTCAAGGCACAATGAAAAATAGTAGAAACCCTGGCAGAGAATGTAATTCAGTTGCTCCAGTCTTGGGCAGCACTGAAATACGAGGGGAATGCTCCTCTGTGGCTGGATGGCGGCACTTTGGGAGGTGAAGGGAAACTGGAAAGATAAGGCAATGGAGATTTGTTTTTGTACAAGGTTGGGAGGATATTTACGGTCTGTGAAGGCTTCCATGAGACCCTCAGTATATTTTGAGAGGGACTGCTTGTCACTGCAGATGTGATGACCACAGGTGGCTAGGCTGTATGAAAGGGACTTCTTGGTATGAAATGGGTGGAAGCTGCCAGAGTGGAGGTATTGCTGGTGGTTAGTAGGTTTGATATGGATGGAGGTATTGATGTAACCATCTTATTTATTTATTTATTTTATTTACACATCAAGTTCTGTAGGACCAAATTGAGGAGCTAATCTCCAAGGTCATGGAACGTGTCAGTACATGAAATTACAACATAAAAGCAATAACAGCTAAAACTAAAATGTTTATAAATCCAAAAAAAGTCAGTCCATAAGTTTAACTAAACACAGTCAAAAATACAACAAGAATCAGCTTAATTTTTCAAGGAACTCCTTGACAGAATAGAAGGAGTGACCCATGAGGAAACTCTTCAGTTTCGATTTGAATGCACGTGGATTACTGCTGAGATTTTTGAATTCGAGTGGTAGCTTATTGAAAATGGATGCAGCAGTATACTGCACAACTTTCTGCACAATAGTTAAGGAAGTCTAATCCAAATGCAGGTTTGATTTATGCCGAGTATTAACTGAGTGAAAACTGCTTATTTTTGAGAATAAGCTAATGTTGTTAACAAGAAATGACAGTAAGGAATATATAGGGTGAGTCAGGAGGAAATGTAGGTGCTTTGAGGGGTGATAGTATTAGTGATTCTGAACAAAAACGTCATATGGACATACGCCCTATTCCAAATGGTTTCTGAGATACAACACATTTATTATCACTTTTGTACACTTTTCTTGAGTAACTTGAAAACCTCACCCTCCAGTGAAAACGTGTCACAATAAAAAATTAAATGATATTAAATTTCCTACAAAAAAGGTCCTATTCATTTTTTTCTCTAGAACTAATGGTTTGTGTGAAGAGAGTGCAAAAATATTGAAAAACTCACTTGACGTGCATGCACTGTAGCTAACGTGGATTTTGTAGGCCAATTTAAGATAGCATATTGAGGTAGCAAGTTGACATGAGCAGTTTGATATGGGACACTTGTGGTCCATCAAGTCAGGAAACTACCTCAAATTGGCCTACAAAAATTACGGAAGCGACAGTGCAAGCACGTTGAGTGAGTTTTTCAACATTCTCATACTCTCTTCACAAGAACCATTAGTTCTAGTAAAAAAAATGAATAGGATCTTTTTTGTAGGAAATTTAATATAGTTTAATTTTGTACTGTGACGCATTTTCACTGGAGGGTGCAGTTTTTGAGTTGTTCAAGAAAAACATACAAAAGTGATATTAAATGTGTTCTATCTTGGAAACAATTCAGAATAGGGCATATGTCCATATGAAGTTCCTTTTTGTTCAGAATCACTAATACTATCACCCCTCAAAGCATGTACCTTTCCTCCTGACTCCCCCTGTATATATTGAAAAGCCAATGTCAAAATATTCAGACTTGTGAACAGGGGTCGACTTACACCACAGGGGTGAACTTACATCACTTATTACCCGAACTGATCATTTCTGAGCCAAAAATATCCTTTTAGAATGTGAAGAGTTAACCCAAAATATAATACGATACGACATAAGTGAATGAAAATAAGCAAAGCAGATTCATTTTCATGCTGAATGATCACTCACTTCAGATACCTTTCGCATAGTAAAAATGGCAGCATTAAGTCTTTGAACAAGATCCTGAATGTGGTCTCTCCATGACAGTTTACTATCTATCTGAACACCTAGAAATTAGAAATTTGAACTGTTCAGTTTCACTAATCATTTGCCCATTCTTTGAAATTAAAATGTCTGGTTTTGTTGAATTGTGTGTTTGATACTGTAAAAACTGAGTCTTACTGTGATTTGGCATTAGTTTGTTTTCTACAAGCCATGAACTTAGGTCATGAACTGCACTATTTGAAACTGAGCCAATGTTGCACACAACATCCTTTGAGATAGGGGTCATCATCTAGGAAGGTGGCTTGTTGGGTTGGGTTGAGTAGGACCAGATGAAGCAAATGGGGGAGAAATTGTAGAGGTTCTGGAGGAATGTCGACAAGGTGTCTTCACCCTCGATCCAGATTGCAAAGGTGTCATCAATGAATCTGAACCAGGTGAGGGTTTTAGGATCCTGGGTATTTAGAAAGGATTCCTCTAGAAGGCCCATGAATAGGTTGCCATCAGATGGTGCCATGAAGATGCCCCATTTGTTTGTAGGTAATGCCTTCAAAGGAGAAGTAATTGTGGGTGAGGATATAGTTGGTCATGGTGACTAGGAAGGAGATTGTTGGTTTGGCATTGTGAAAGGTAGTGTTCGATAGCAGTAAGGCCATGGGCATTAGGGATGTTAGTGTAAAGGGAGGTGGCATCAATAGTGATGAGCAGAGCACTGTGTGGCAAAGAGGCAGTAACTGTGTAGAGCCAGTGGAGGAAATGGTTGGTATCTTTTATATCGGAAGGTGGGTTCCTGGTAAAGGTTGAAGGTGTTGGTCTATGAGAGCAGAGAGTCTCTCAGTGAGGGCACAGTAACAAGCCACAATGGGATGTCCTGGGTGGTTGGGTTTATGGGCTTAGGAAGCATGTAGAATTTAGGGGTGTGGGGAGTGGTAGGGGTGAGCAGAGAGATGGACTCTGTGAAAAGGTTCTGGGATGGGCCTAAGTATTTGAGGAGTGACTGGAATTCTGGAATGGTATCACTATGGCAAGGCTTGTAGGTGGAAGTATCTGACAGCTGGTGGAGTCCTTCTGCCAGGTAATCCTTGCGATTCAAAACAACAGTGGTAGAGCCTTTGTCCACAGGTAGGATTTAAGATTGGGATCAGTTTTGAAATGGTGGACTGTGGTTCTTTTTGCAGATGTAAGGTTAGTTTGCATGTTGAGGGATTTGGGGAATGAAGATGAGGCAAAGTGTGAGGTTAAAAAATTCTGGAAAGTTAACAGGTGGTGATCTGGGGTCAGTGGAAGTGGATCACAGTTGGATGGAGGAGTGAACTGAGTTAAGCAGGGTTCAACATTGGTCTTTGGTTGTGTCTGATTGGTAGGGTTGGTGGTGAAAAAGTATTTCCACTGTAGCAACTGGGAGAATGAAAGGAGGTCTTTAACAAGTCCTGAATGATTGAATCTGGGAGTGGGGCAATAGGTGAGGCCTTTGGAAAGGATTGATATTTCTGTGGGGCTAAGATTTCTGGAGGAAAGGTTTATGATTGTGTTGTGGGTCTGTTTAGGTTCTGGATTTTGTATGGTGGCGGGAGGGAGTTTTATGGTGGGGTAAGTGTAGTAGGTCTACAAGACAGGGTTTGCCAGCTATGAGGGGACATGGCAGAGGTTTGGAGGATGTTGTAAAGGTGGTGGACAGAGGTACACCGAGGCGGCAAGGATATGAGCAGGGTGGAGAGCTTCTTGAGGTGGTGTTGTCCATGTTGCCCTAGTTCCTTGAGGGCAAGAGTTTCAGTGTGTGTTATGGGTTCCAAGAATTTTTGATTGCATAGCAGGAGAATTTTGTGGATGGAGAGAATCTACTGCAATGAGGTTTGGGCTTGGTTCATCAGAAAAGGGAGATTTGAACAGTTTATTATTTAATTCTGATACAATTCATCACATACAAAAATCTGTGAAAGTTTAGTGTGTATGAAAGCATATTTGTTTAAATGTTGTTGTTGCAGTCTTTGGTCTAGAGACTACGTGATACAGATCTCCAAGCTAGGCTGTCCTGTACAAGTATCTTCTTCTCTGCATAACAATTGCAACTTACAAACCATTTGTATACACTTATTTATTCAAAACTTGCTCTTTCTCTAGAATTTTTACCTCTACACTTCCTTCCATTGCCAAACTGACTATTCCTTGATGACTTAGGATGTGCCCTATAAACTGATCCTGATGTTCATCAAGTTGTGGATGAACTTCTTTTATCCACAACTCAATTCAGTACATTCTCAATAGTTATTTGAACTACCTACTTTCACTGTTCACAAGCCCAAAAATTACACAATTATATGACCAGTTCACTATTGATAAATTTGATAAGCCTCATTAATAGGTTGCAGGCAAACATCAGCATACTGCTACAATAGTTTGCTGTTGAACGTCTATGAGCAGTAAAAACCTAACCACAAAGTTCACAGTTCTTGCAGAATAATAAGGTACATGTGACACTATTTCTCAAATAAATTGAACAGACTATTGTCATTACTTGATCTAACACATGGCCTATTTGTGTTACACTTATTCCACTGTTAAGCTGATGCATTGTTGTTAATTTAAGCAATACATCATTCCTGTCTGAAAATCGGCTGAGGACTGACGGTCTCAGACCAAAAATCCATCCTTCATATATCCTCACAATAATACTTACTGAAACTATACACTGTTTGATGTTTAAGTTACAGAAATTACAATTACAACATGACTCATTCAATGAACTGAATATGTCAAACAATTCCTCCTTTTTTAATAGTTCCTTCTACCACAAAGGTTAGGCTAAATTATTTGTTTAAATAAAAAAAATTAACAGATATAGTTATACAAACAAAACTTTTGGCAAACTTTTTACTTATTTTGGAATTAGTTAAGGGCTGGCTTTGCTAATATGTTTTCAACTAGAGCCAAATAAATACTTTTAGAATACTATTAGTTCTTCTTCCAAATGTTTATAATCAGTACAGAATTTATGTGTGTTTATAAGTCAACAACAGAATCTAAGTCACGAAACAATTACTGATTTTACCCTATGATGATCTGTAGCAAAAGATATTATCTAGAAATGGTCAAAATAAATTAGGGAATTAAATATACACACAAAACTAAGCACAAAATTAGACCTGGTGCTATATTCCTTAAGACCGAGGGCCAACCTCTCTCTTTTATGGAATGCAGATTATACTCATGCATGTTAATAGTAATTAGGCAAAAGTGAAAATAGAATGAATTTAAGGAGTCAAATGGCAAAACAAAAGATGAAGTAAAGAGATCCCAGCTTGCTTCATCACAATGTGTTAACAAATCCTCTTTTTCATAAATGCTTTCCTCAGTATTGGCAGTCTGCAGTTTGTATCCTCTCTACTTTGCCCATCCTTGGCTATTTTTCAGCCCAAATAAAACTCATCTACTACTTTTAGTGTCTCATATCCTAATTTAATTCCTGAAGTATCACTTGATTTACTTTGACCACATTCCATCACTCTTTTTTTCTTTTATTGACTTTCATTTTATAATCTCTTTTCCAGACACTGTCCACTCCATTCCACTGCTCTTCCAAAGCCTTAGCTGACTCTGACAGAATTTCTCCCTGGAGTTTAACCCCCTTTCCAATTTCTCCATGATTTCCTTCACAGCTTGCTCAATGTACAGACTGAGTAACATAGAGGATAGGCTAGAAACCTGTCTCACTCTCTTCTCAGCTATAGCTTGCCTTTCATGCCCCCTGACCCTTATAACTGTGGTCTAGCTTCCTTACAAGTTTAACATAACTTTTTTCTCCCTGCATTTTATCCCTGCTATTTTCAGAATTTCAAAGAGTGTAGTTCAACCGACATTGTCAAAAGCTTCCTGCAAATCTACAAATTCTATAAATGTAGGTTTGCCTTAAATGTGAATGTAGTTTCTTCTTGCATATATTGCTGATGGAATCTTCTTGGGCTCCCATCGAGGTAGCTATATTGAACTTCTGCAATGTTTCAATGGGTGTCACTCTCATTATCTTCTGGCAAAGTGTCGAGATTGTGTGGACATCTCATATATATACCTGAACAGCAACCATCTCTCCCCCACCTTTCCCCAGGCTCGAGATTCGATGACCTGTGGTGGGTGCACGGACTGCCATTTGACTCTCAGTACATTCAGTCTTGCCCAGACTTGCAAAGTGTCAACTACCGGGTGCATTCTCAGCATATTGATGCTAGTGCAGTGTTCCACGATGTGCTTAGTTGGTAGCTCACGTTCCTATCAATGAGACTGTAGTAGAGTCTACCAAAAGCCACTAGCTTGGCACAACATTTTTCCTCTTAAATTCAAATGTATATCCCTCATTCTGCCACTGTTGATTTATCTTTATGCCCCCAACTTTCACTTCTAATGTGTTATATGCAGTGTTTTTGAGATGCAGTTCTGTGTTTGCCTGATGTAATGGTGACCACACTCACAAGGAATGCTATATATACCAAGTATTTGTGGTTCTAATTTGTCCTTCACTAAAAGAAGCAGATATTTTGTCTTTCATGTTGGTCAAAAGATGGCCTCAGTGGTGTTTTCTCTGAGAATTGCTGCAACTGTGACTGAGTACAGGAGATGACAGTCCAAAGAGATCATAGTCAAAGATAGGGCACTCTATGCCAGAGGTGCCACAAGTATGTTCTGATAGCTTGTTCCATGCATGATGGCATCAACATGTATAATGCATGAATGGCGTCCTGTGGTATAGCCATCCATGCTGCATTCACTTCCTTCCGATGGTCATGTGTGGTGGTTGGCACTGGGTCACAGTGTTGCACCATATTCCACACATTTTCAATTGGTGACAAGTCTTGTGATGTGGTGGGCCAGGGCCAAATGCTGACATTCTGTGATACCAAGAAGGCATGTGTTCATGCAGCAACATGTGGCCGTACATGGCCTTGCTGAAAAATGGCATCAGGGGTATTGTACACAAAGGGCATGGCTGTAGGTTGCAGGACATCATTCACGTGGCCACACTGTCACAATACTTTGGACACCCACCAACTATGATTTGTGGCTGTACCCAATAGCATCCAACACAATAAAGCCTTGAGTTTGCACTGTATATTGTGTGCAAATACAGTCTCTGTGATGCTGCTCTCCTGTCTGTAGCAAACCAAAATGCAGCCATCATTTTCAAACAAACAGAACCTGAATTTGTCCAAAAAACTGTCTGATGCCATTCCTGTTCTCAGTGAGTCATTCTATACACAATTGTTTTCTAGCATATTTCTGCACATTCATCAAAGGTAGGTGCCATGATAAACAGTGACTTATTGTCATCCCTGATAATGTACGGTGTGTTACACTTTTACTGTGTTGCACCAGAACCAAGAAGGACACAGATCTGTCCTGCAATGCCATTCAGATGAGGTGTAAATCTTATCACGGGATGGTCTGGGTGGTGCGACCTGACACATCTCATCGTGTTCTACGGCAGTCAGTGAACCATTCTGCACACATCTGTTGCACTGCCAAAACACTTCCTTCCACATGAACAACAATTTTCTGGATGGATGTATCAATTTCTCTCTTGCCAATAATGCAACCTCCTCGAACTCAATGATTTGATGGTATAGTTCGTGCATACATCTACAAGACATCTTGCAATTCTGCTCAAGTCACACTAATCCATTACCTACAGTTTATAGTGACAACAAGAGCCACATGCACATTTTACTGGTAGGTGGTGTTTTGCTGAAATATTGATGCTGGTGTGGTTCAAATGCTAATCATTTCTACAGAACATGTTAATTAACATGTTTTGTGAATATGAACATCCTATCTCTAGTGGTCCAAGATGTTCTGTTTTTTCTGAGCATGTGTGCAATTTGTAAACTGTTATAAACTAACAAAGTTTGGTTATATCCTGGAGTGAGTCTCTATAAGGCCAATACTCAGGCCATTTTCAGTCAGTCTACTTTTAGCTGAGAGTGCTTTCATTGTGCTCTTAGTCTTTGTGTCCTCTAGCTTTAGTTTAGCTAGTTTGTATTTTAGACCAACATCGAGAACTGTCTGTGTTACTTCTCCATGTGTTTAAATCAAGCTGAGGAAACATTTTTACAATTATGAGCAACAGATATCAGAATGTGTGATTTGGATCATTTAAATAATTTTTGTGATTGTGGTAAGAGTTCTGTGCTTTCTTCTGCTTAACTGTGTGTGAAAGAAAGTGTGATCACTTCATCTGTACTGTGTGAAATTTTACTTTTGAAGAAATAAGTATTATTATGCTCCTCATATGTATGTCTTTCCTACTTACTTGTGTGTAAACATTATAGAGACTGTAAGAGTCTTGGTCATCACCAGTAAGATCTTAGAAACATGATTAAAGATTGCTAAACCTCCAATTTTGAACATTTTAAGGATAAGACTTACAATAACACTTTCAGGTAGCGATCCAATGAAACTGCGCAGCCAGTGAGGCTTATTCCATTACAGGTAAGGCTAGTTTAAGTGACAGCAGCAAGCCCCATGAGGAGCTGGCTACAAGAGGCAGTGTGGTACTCACTGGTGCGGCTCCTTTCAGTGATGGTGGGGCACCAACTGGAGATGAGGGACCGGTTGGCCAGCAGCCACAGTATCTCCTCCTGGCGCTCCTCTTCCGTCTCCTTGCAGCTCCAGGCACACGCATTCTGCTCCACCACGCACGTGACTGCAGAACAACAGCAGAGGGCACCAGTGTCTAGCTCAGCATGCACAGCAATACGGCAAAGAGTCCTGTGAATTCATCATCACTAGGCAGCTACTGAGTCAAAGAGGGAAGCGACCATTATGTTGAGACAGGGAGTGATCGCCACCTGACACGGTGAATGGGAACAGTACATCACCAGGAATCCGTGCCTCACCACAGAATGCAGAGGTCTGAGGCTTGCCCACTCTGCAAAGCAGGATAGGCAATGATCTGTGGGAGATCTGGTGACAGAGTACAATACTGTTGGAGGTACAAGTGTTTTTCATGTTGCTCAGTGAAAGATCTGTACCCAAAGACTGGAAAGTTGCACAGGTCACACCAATATTCGAGAAAGGTTGCAGGAGTAATCCACTAAATTACAGGCCCATATCATTAACATTGATATGCAGCAGGATTTTGGAACATATATTGTGTTTAAACATTATGAATTACCTCAAAGAAAATGGTCTATTGACAGACAGTCAACATGGCTCTAGAAAACATCGTTCTTCTGAAACACAACTAGCTCTTTACTCGCATGACATGCTGAGTGGTATAGACAAGGGATTCCAAATTGATTTCATATTTCTGGATTTCTGGAAGGTTTCTACACTGTACCACACAAGCGGCTTGTAGTGAAATTGCATGCTTATGGAATATCGCTCAGTTATGTTTTTTTTCTACCATGTTACAATGCATTTTTGTAAAGTTTTCATAAATTCTTTAATATTTAACCCATCAATGCTCCTTTACTCGTTCTTCCTTGCAGAATGTCACATTGTCGGATTTCCAGCTTCCGTCACCAATGACAATGTAGGTCAAGTTTTTCCAACTGTTGTGTCATGACATTTTACTGTGTGACATGTCATGAAACTTGGTTCTGTCCGTAAATCTACCCTTCACATGATTTTAATGTGGGTCATTTCAGTTTCTAACATGAACTGTAATAATTTATAATAAATATAGAGACAATATGTGCAAGCCAACACCTTCAATGGCAGGGAGTTAACATTTTTTAATAGCAATGAGAAATACCTGCAGAAATTCCAGACACTCAAAGGCACGAAAAAAGGCATTGGTCCAATGTCTGCGAAAGGTCTGTAGAAGATGGTTATGTAATTCGAAAAGACAGGTTCTTTTGAAGTGTAGTGTGGCAGAGGGATGAAAGTAATTAATCCGACGTCTGTTGAAGATGTGACCACAGCACAACAGGAGGGGTCAAGCAGTGGTGTGCAAACACGCAGTGCACGGGGAATTGCCTGAACGCTGGACGTGCCTGCGATGAAGTTACATAAAATCCTAAAAAACACATTCCGCATTGCTATCCATACAAAATCATCCATGTTCAGCAGTTGCCGGCCTGCTACGAAGACAAACGATCACACTGGAATTTCTTTCTCATGTGCAAGTGGACAATGAGTGACCAAGGAACATTCTGTGGACAGACAAAACTCATTTCCATCTCCAAGAACATCTCAATATGCAGGATGACAGAATATGGGCAATAGAAAATCCGCACGCACATCAACCGGTGCCACTTCATTCTGCAAAAGTGACTGTATGGTGCGAGTTGACGGCATAGTTTATGACGGAGACACATTTTTTCAAGGAGACAGGTCGTGCGAGTTCTGTTACATGCACCGTCACCGGTAAACAGTATGAGAGTCATCTGCGCCCCAGCGTCGTTCCGATGTTTCGATAGCGCCGATGTCTGGACACACACGATGGCGCTCCTCTGCACTTGGCACAGCTAGTGGAAGGGGCTGCTGCACAGGCGTTTCGGAAATGCTAGAATTATCAGACATCATTTCCCTACAGCCTGGCCATGAAGATCAACTGTCCTCAAGCAGTACGACTTGTGGCTGTGGGGTTATCAGAAAGACGTTGTGTTCAGTACTCCAATTACACATGTAGCTGCATCAAAGGCACACATTGCACAGTGCATTCTGAATGTGACCTCCGAGACACTCTGATCTGTCATGGAACATACTGTTTCTCGATTTCAACCTGTGGCAGTAACGCTGGACAGCATATTATCCACGTCATTCGCCAGTCTCACGACAACTGGAAGCTGTTATCATTTTGCTTTTTACACAGTTTTTGGTCTCAGGACAATTGAAAATCAGTTTTTTCCATTCAATGTAGTACAGTCTTTCCATGGCAGATGGGCTTACATAAAGTACTGCAATTAATCTTTCATTTGTAGCCGGCCCCATTTACCTTAAGACACTTACAGAGCCATCTATTGGTGTAATTTCGTTAATTCTTTTTGTTGCATGACGTTTCCCACTGTGTCAATTATAAAGTGCTTCAATTGTGCACAACGGTTCTCTTTCTATAGCATTTTGAAATTGAAACTTTAATTATGGAGACCATAAAACTTATGGGCGAGCTGGATACAGTAAAATACGTGTGTCGTTCAATACGTAATGCCCCACATTTTTTTCTTAGAAAGTATTTATTTTTAAGAGTCAGAATATGGTAACAATTATACATGTCCTGTTTTTCTATGTAGTCTCCATCACGTTCTGTGGTCGTACACCAACTTTGTGGAAGAGCATTTACTTCCTGCTGGTAAAAGCTCTTGTCCTGTAGATGCAGCCATGTTTTCACTGCACAACTGACACTCTCGTCATCTTCAAAGTGTGTTCCCTGTAGAGAATCATTAAGCGGCCCAAAGAGATGGAAGTCCGAGGGTGCAAGGCCTGGACTGTATGGTGGATGATGAATTGATGTCCAGTCCAATTTGGCGATGTGTTCCCGGTCCTCAAACTTATGTGTAGGCGTGCATTATCGTGTTGGAGCAAGATTTCTGGTGGATTCTTGTCTGATGGAACACGTTGGAAACGGTTCTTGAGTTTATTCAGAGTCTTCACGTATGCCTCTGACTTGATGGTTGACCCTCTTGGCATCACACCCACGAGAATGACGCCATCTAAATCCCAGAAGACTGTCACCATGAGTTTTCCAGCTCAGGGGGTTGTCTTGAATTTCGTCTTTTGTGGTGAATGAGGATGATGCCACTCCTTTATGTTTCCAGCGAAAAGTGGTGCAGCCAGCTTCCTCCACCGTGAAGATCCATGACAGAAAATTTGGAAATTTGTGGTAACTTCCTATGGGACCAAACTGCTGAGGTCATCAGTCTCTAGGTTTGCACGCTATTTAATCTAAGTTAAACAAAATTATACTAAGGACAACACATACATCCATGCCCGAGGGAGGACTTGAACCTCCGACGAGGGGAGAAACGAGATCCATGGCAAGGCGCCTTAGACCATGCGGCTACCCTGCACGGCTCTGTGACAGAAAGGCCTCTCTGTCGGTCTGAAAACGCTCCAACAATTCAGATGAAATGGCCTTTCTTTGAATCTTGTTGTCCGCTGTGAGCATTCGTGGAACCCATTGTGAGCACCTCTTGGAATATCCAAGAGCTTAGATCATTGCAGACGCGTTTAGAGTGCTGACCGACAACTGTAGAGCCAATTGTCGAGTTGTGATGCACCGGTCGGCACGAATAATGGCATACGCACGATTCAGCATGTCTAGAGCAGTGGCTGTGACAGGACGACCTGAGCGTGGCTGATCATAGACTTCTGTTTCCGCATTTCCTCAGGCTGTAAATTTCTTTACCCATCGCCCAGCTGTATTCCCATTAACTGCAGGATCGCCATACCCTGTACACAAACGTCTATGGATGTTCACCACGATTTCTATTTCTGCACACAATAATTCAGTAACAGCAACCTGCTTGTAACGTGAGTCGTATGTAGACGCCATTTTGACGTCGTACTACGGCTCTGCCATCTGCCAGAACGGTTCGAAACTTCACCAGCGTACAGAACGAACATCAAATGTGAAGCACCAACAACAACGTTTGTCTACGTATGTCAATGGCTTTTTTTTAAAAAAAAAAATGTGGGGCGTTACTTATTGAACGACCCTTGTAAGACATTAACAACTTGGTGTAAATGAATGAAAGTGCAGCAGTATGTTGCCAGATGCCTCCAGTCGTGCACTGCAAGTCGGACGTCACACGGCGTGAGACTAGCAAGACTACCGGGGCAATGGGGTCCGGCCCCACAACGCGAGACAGTTGAAGGAAGAGGAAAAGACAGTTGAAGGAACGGGAAAAGACAGTGTGTGTGAATCAGTGAGCTGTTACAGTGCACTCTGGTGGTGGTGTTCTTTATTACAACACGGTCCGGAGGCAACATCTGGGTAACTTCCAATGTGGAAGAATCATCGAGAAACTGGGATGAGGATGAAATGTGACCATTGTAGCCCAGGAGTGTCATATTGATCACAACATTGTTTCAAGTGCACAGAGAATGTTCTGAACCGCATGCATCACACCCCAATGGAGAGTACGTAGTCGACTACAGCAGCAGGTGACCGCTACATTGTGCAACAGGGGTGCAATTGGAACCACATTTAACAAGGCTGAAATGCACTCAACCACACGCTTCACAGTGGCATGGCGAGTGCGTAGGGAAGGGCTCTTCACCCGATGACCAGTACATTACGTTCTGCTGGCACCCACATGTAGGCAGCACCATTTGCAATGGTGTTTAGAGCGTAGAGACTAGACAACAGACGGCTGGGGTTGCATGCTCTCCTCAGTTAAGAGCAGATTCAGTCTGAGTAGTGACTCCGGACACACGCTCATACAGTGAGAGGTGGAAACACTCAACACACGCAGGGATATTACCGGGCATGATCGTTTGGTGGTCCAGGTGATACCTTGTGAGCAGGCAAACTGTTCCACAGGCGTACAAGGTACACTAACCAGTCATCTTCCTTGTGACACTGTACTCCTCCCCCATGCGCGTCTTTGAGGGGCCCATTCAGCGCTAAATTCATTTTTAAGGATGACAGTGTGTGACAATACTGATCCCTGCGGGTGGAGGAGCTCTCAGAACAAGAGGATATTCGGCGCACGGACTGGCCTGCCATTTCCTTGACTTAAATCAATTCTAGCACATGTGGATGCGTTGGGAAGATGTGTTACACTGATGACCATCCAGCAGTAGTCAGTGCACCACAAGAACTCCTTTATACTGTGACCGGCATGGGAGCTTGATGCAGAGCGTGAATCGCCGTCCTTGGTGGTCACACACCATATTAAGAACCATGTACCGACTTTTGTAATGTCCAGGGCCCATCACAAATCACAGTGACTCCAGTGTAATTATTGTCATCTATGTTCGTCTCTCTGCGTATTTCTTTCAGTTAACTTATACAGTATACTAAACAAAAAAACTACAAAGAACGAGACTCGTCTAGCTTAAGGGGGAAACCAGATGGCGCTATGGTGTGCCCGCTAGATGGCACTACCATAGGTCAAACGGATATCAACTGCGTTTTTAACCCCATTTTTTTATTACATATTCGTGTAGTACGTAAAGAAATATGAATGTTTTAGTTGGATCACTTTTTTCGCTTTGTGAAAGATGGCGCTGTAATAGTCGCAAACAGATGGCTCACAATTTCAGACGAACAGTTGGTAACAGGTAGGTTTTTTTCAATTAAAATACGAAACGTAGGTACGTTTGAACATTTTATTTCGGTTGTCCCAATGTGACACATGTGCCTTTGTGAAATTATCATTTTTGAGAATGCATGCTGTTACAGCGTGATTGCCTGTAAATACCACATTAATGCAATAAATGCTCAAAATGATGTTCGTCAACCTCAATGCATTTGGCAATACGAGTAACGACATTCCTCTCAACAGCGAGTAGTTCGCCTTCCGTAATGTTCGCACATGCATTGACAATGTGATGACGCATGTTATCAGGTGTTGTCGGTGGACCACGATAGCAAATATCTTTCAACTTTCCCCACAGAAAGAAATCCGGGGACGTCAGATCCGGTGAATGTGCGGGCCATGGTATAGTGCTTCAAAGACCAATCCACCTGTCATGAAATACGCTATTCAATACCGCTTCAACTGCACGCGATCTATGTGCCGGACGTCCATCATGTTGGAGGTACATCGCCATTCTGTTATGCAATGAAACATCTTGTAGTAACATCGGCAGAACATTACGTAGGAAATCAGCATACATTGCACCATTTAGATTGCCATCGATAAAATGGGGCCGATTATCCTTCCTCCCATAATGCCGCACCATACATTAAACCGCCAAGATCGCTGATGTTCCACTTTCACAGCCATCGTGGATTTTCCGTTGCCCAATAGTGCATATTACGCCAGTTTACGTTACCGCAGTTGGTGAATTACGCTTCGTTGCTAAATAGAACGCGTGCAAAAAGTCCGTCCCGTAATTTCTCTTGTGCCCAGTGGCAGAACTGTACACGACGTTCAAAGTCGTCGCCATGCAATTCCTGATGCATACAAATATGGTACGGGTGCAATCGATGTTGATGTAGCATTCTCAACACCGACGTTTTTGAGATTCCCGATTCTCGCGCAATTTGTCTGCTACTGAAGTGCGGATTAGCCGCCACAGCAGCTAGAACACCTACTTGGGCATCATCATTTGTTGCAGGTCGTGGTTGACGTTTCACACATGGCTGAACACTTCCTGTTTCCTTAAATAATGTAACTATCCAGCGAACGGTCCGGAAACTTGGATGATATCGTCCAGGATACCGAGCAGCACACATAGCACGCGCCCGTAGGGCATTTTGATCACAATAGCCATACATCAACACGATATCGACCTTTTCCGCAATTGGTAAACGGTCCATTTTAACACGAGTAATGTATCACGAAGCAAATACCGTCCGCACTGATGGAATGTTACGTGATACCATGTACTTATACGTTTATGACTATTACAGCGCCATCTATCGCAAAGCGAAAAAAGTGGTCCAACTAAAACATTCACATTTCTTTACGTACTACACGAATATGTAATAAAAAATGGGGGTTCCTATTTAAAAGAACGCAGTTGATATCCGTTTGACCTATGGCAACGCCATCTAGCGGGCCAACCATAGCGCCATCTGGTTTCCCCCTTCAAGCTAGACGTGTTTCGTGCTTTGTAGTTTTTTCGTTAGATGCTTATTTCGTGAGATATTTGGCCTGGTCACTATCAATGGACCACCCTATCAAAAAAAGTTTTGCATTGCCAGAACTCCTGTAGGTAGACGTTGACTGTGGATATTGTATCACAGACACAGTCCCTTTGACTGTTCAGAGATGTCACTAAGCCCGCCAAAAGATGCAAACAACCGTACATGAGCAGTGCCTGTTAGACGGAGGGGGTCCGACAGCCGATCAGTTCCAGTCATTCCACCAGGACGGTTGTACACTGCTCTTGTTGTCTGTAGTTTAACCATGCCTAGATGGTCAATACCGCGGTTCGATCGCGTCCGCATTTTTACTTTGTGCCAGGAAGGGCTCTCAACAAGGGAAGTGTGCAGCCGTCTCGGAGTGACCAAAGCGATGTTGTTCAGACATGGAGGAGATACAGAGAGACAGCAACTGTCGAGGACATGCCTCGCTCAGGCTGCCCGAGGGCTACTACTGTAGTGGATGATCTCTACCTACAGGTTACGACTCGGAGGTACACTGACAGCGACATCACCATGATGAATAATGCTTTTCGTGCAGCCGCAGGACGTCGTGTTACGACTCAAACTGTTCGCAATGGGCTGCATGATGCGCAACTTCACTTCCGACGTCCATGACGAGGTCCATCTTTGCAACCATGACACCATGCAGCGCGGTATTGATGGGCCCAACAACATGCTGAATGGTCCGTTCAGGCACCGATGAGTGTCGCATATGCCTTCAACCAGACAATCGTCGGAGACATGTTTGGAGGCAATGCGGTCAGGCTGAACGTCTTAGACACACTGTCCAGCGAGTGCAGCGAGGTGGAGGTTCCCTGCCGTTTTGGATTGGTATTATGTGGGGCCGGCGTACGCTGCTGGTGGTCATGGAAGGCGCTGTAATGGCTGTTCGATACTTGAATGCCATCCTCCGACCGACAGTGCAATCATATCGGTAGCAGCATATTGGCGAGGCGTTCGTCTTCATGGACGACAATTTGCGCCCCTATCGTGTACATCTTGTGAATGACTTCCTTCAGGATAACGACATTGCTCGACTAGAGTGGCTAGCATGTTCTTCAGACATGAACCCTGTCAAACTTGCATGGGATAGATTGAAAAGGGCTGTTTATGGACGACGTGATCCACCAAACAACCTGAGGGATCTACGCCGAATCGCCATTGAGGAGTGGAACAATCTGGATCAACAGTGCTTTGATGAACTTGTGGATAGTATACCACGACGAATACAGGCATGCATCAATGCAAGAGGACATGCTATTGTGTATTAGGGGTGCCGGAGTGTACTGCAGTCTGGACCACCACCTCTGAAGTTCTCGTTGTATGATGATACAACATGCAATGTGTAGGAAATGATGTTTATGTTGATCTGTATTGCAATTTTCTGTACAGGTTCCAGAACTCTCGGAACCGAGGTGATGCAAAACTTTTTCGATGTGTGTATATGCAAACTGCCAGAAGAAATAGCAACACCAAAAAATATTTAAGGGGATACGGAATCACCTATCCCCGCAATGTTAATATATGCCTACTATAGGGAACATTTTCTCACAAACTACTGGAGACAGAGAGGTAAAAATTTTACTGTATGTGCATTCATATGTTACAACAATACTGAAACAACAGTTTATTGTCAAAGTATTTTCTTACAGAGATATTGTACATTTATTTTTAAGTAAATTTTTTCCATCGCTTTTTACTAGACTATCACCCCTAAGTCTTTTGTAAATCAAGTAATTAAAAAATCGTTGTTTCAGTATGTAATAGGGACCTATGTCACTACGTCATAAAAATTTCAGACTTCTAGGTTGACCAGTACCTGAGATAATGTTCCTAGATGAAGTAAAATGTAAACTTACGGGAAACGGAGAAAGAAGATTAAAACATTCCTGATCCGTAGCTAATACCCCCTTCACAGTCTTCATAATCATCTTCAAGTCTTCTTTTGGCACCCCTCTGCACCTGTCTTGCTTTTTTCACTAATGTCTTGATTATATTATCAGCATGCCTTAGTCTGTGCTGATCTAAAAAGAACATAGCACGTACCGTACGGGAACCAACACACATACCCAACTTTTGAAGGACCTGGCATTTAGTTATATTTCCAAGATTGAAGGTTGCCACAGCATCATACACACCAAAATGTAGTGTATTAATTCCGACAAACACTGTTTTTGGGAGACGATGCCATATCACACTATTCAAGCACTCGTTGGGGTTCTGCGTTTTTCCGTGAAGACATTTCATCAGAAGACTTCTGTCAGCCAGATCTCTGAAAATGGGCTTTATTTCTGCCATGATGGCTGATGGTAGACTGTGGTGGTGAATGTATTTCTCTCCTGTTGTTAGTCCCCTATTGCATTTACACCAGCTGTTTTCACCTTTGGGGCACAAACCATGCTGTGGATGCTCATCCGTGGATGCGGTGTGGAAATATAAAGCCCATATAGCTCTCCTCATTTCTTCAAGATTGCCTGTATTTTGCCTGATTGCAAGGCCATAGCAGTTCTGAATGTGGTCTATTATGGAATCAGTCAATCTTCCTCTGCCATCCAAGGTTTTCCCATCATCTAGTTTTTTCCCTTTCATAATTGATTTTAACCTTCTCAGCCTGGCACCCATTCTCTTCTGCACATGTCCTATACATTCAAGTTTGCTTATATTTACACTGTTCCCATATGGTTTGCTTTCCAAAACTTCTTTGAATGCTTTAGAGTCACCATCTCCCAGATATTTGACATAGCGAACATTATACCACTGTGAAGAGCGATGAAAAATTTTCTTCACCCCAGCAACCTCCATGCCACCACTACTACCATAATAATTAGCAATACAGTCATCACTGTGTTCATTTTTCAGCCTGCCTGTGCACCTACAGTATTTAGACATTATTGCAACATCAATAACCTTGCCAGTATCAACACTAGTTGCTGTTACAACACCATTGTTGGAGGTGTGGCCCCTTTTCTGCCACGTGCCATCAAACGCCACTGTGAGGTCACGACTGCCGTCATTTTCTTCCACTGCTTCTTCCACATCAACCTGCATTGACTTCTGTGCTACATCTTCAACTGCAGATCCTAGTACATAATTGTAAGCTTCAAACTTTGAAGGTGCACTTGGAAGATTTAGAACACCACATAGCATATCACCAGCTGCTTTGCCCTTACCAATTGCTCGCAATCCATAAACTAACCTAATATTTACACTATTAAGTTCAGTTTTCTTGTATCCATTATTTACAGTTACTGAAACCGAACTTGGAAACTTACAGCTGTATTTACAAACACTGCATATTAAATTAAACTGGGCAGCCAGGCCAACATGGGATTCTACTTTCAGAGAAACGTTTCCATGACATTTTTTGCAGCACAAACTGTTTTCAAGAGCTTCACACAATATATTCGTATCAATGAGTTCAAAAACTTCATTCCCTCTATCAAGTAAATTATATTTCTCTTCCAAATCTCTTAGTTTTTTATGAGAAGCACTGTTTTCATTTGGTGTAAGTTCGTTCGGCAAATCAGTAATAAGTGGATTCACATTTTCCAACAGTGATGATGATGAACTGCTTTGCTTTGCTAATGAATCATTATTTCTTTTCTTTTGCCAGTTCACACGCTTTTTAAATACTTTTGCTTTAGCTCTAGGCATTTTCACTGCGAAAAATGAAGCACTAAATACGAAATAACTCAACAACAACTACTTTCTTATATCACACTGTTTACAAAACAGTCCCGCCACAAAGTCAAAGAGTAACTTGAGGAAACCAGAGAGAAACATTTTCGGGCAACTAGTGTATAAATAGTCGCTGGAAACCGGGATATTTGAATTCATGTCACTTTAAAGGTACTGCCAAAAAGTTCATGGTCAGCCACGAGAGACGTGTATAACTAAAGCGCAATACCCGATCTCACAAATATATAAAAATAAAATAGTTATAATTGTAGTAGAGCTATGTATGATACGTCATTTTAAAGAGGAAACATGGCAGAATATAATACGCCAATAAAAAAAAATTCGATTTTTTAACCCAAAATCCGATTCCGTATCCCCTTAATGTGGAGTAATGGAATTTCGGGAATACATTTGTCTAGCTAAAATATTTACGTCATTCACACTGCAAGATCGCAGGTTAACGTATGCGCGAAGTAACTCATTGCAAATGTGAAATGCTGGTACATTAATAACTACTGTATCCTCCAGAAGGTTGAATGAAAGCATGCAAACGTGCATGCATTGTGTTATACACGTGCCAGATGTCAGTTTGTAGGATGGAGTTCCATGCCTGTTGCACTTGGCCTGTCAATATAGGGACGGTTAATGCTGGTTGTGGATGGAGCTGGAGCTGTCGTCCGATGATGTCCGATATGCGCTCGATCAGAGATGGATCTGGTGATCGAGTAGGCCAAGGCAACATGTTGACACTCTGTAGAGCACGACAACAGCGGTATCTTAGTGAGCCTTATCCTGTTGGAAAACACCCCCTGGGAGTCTGTTCGTGAATGGCAACACAAAAGGTCGAATCACCACACTGACGTACAAATTTGCAGTCAGCATTTGTGGGACGACCACAAGAGTGCTCCTGGTCTCTTACAAAATCGCACCCCTTATCATAAACCCAGGTGTAGGCCCAGTGTGTTGGAGGCAGGTCCTCAACTGACCTCCTCCTAACCGAGGCACAGTCATCACTGTCACTGGGGCAGAACCAGCTTTCATTAGAACACACAACGGCTCTCAACTCTGGCCTCCAATGGGCTCTCGCTTGACACCACAGAAATGGCAAATGGCGACGGTTTGGTGTCAGTAGAATGCACGCTACAGGACGTTTGGGTCTGGGCTGTCCTTGAAATAACCGGTTTCCTAACAGTATCGTATGCTGATGACATGACAATACTAAATAGTGAACAAAATATGGAACAGCTTGAGAGAAGAGCATACATATCTGCAAATATCACAGCTCAATGGCTGTTGGAAAATGAACTGGTTATAAATCTAAAAAAGACTATGTATGCAGTGTTTAAAAACAAGGAGAAGGCTGTAGACATGGATTTAGAGGTTGATGGAACAAGGCTGGAAGAAGTAGAATCTGCTAGATTCTTAGGTATTCTTGTGGATAATGAATTGAAATGAAAAAAAAAACATATTAGTAATGTCTGTAAGAAACTGAGCTCTGTCATATTCTTAATGATGCAGCTATCACACTATTCAGACAAGAACCTTCTGTGTACAGTGTATCATGGTCTTTTCGAACCTTACTTACAGTATGGAGTGACTGTGTGGGGAAACTCAAACAAAAAACAGACAAAACGAGTGTTCACATTACAAAAAAAGCAATTAGGACCATTTTAAGAAGAAAGACCTCTGAAACGTGCAGAAGCTCTTTCAAAAAGTTAGGTCTCTTAACTTTTTCATCGTTGTATATATACAAAACAATAATGTACATCACAAAAGGTAGTGAGGACTGGATTACAAATGCTAGTGTACACACCCACAATACAAGAGGGAAGAATGAAGTACGGAGCATACTTCACCGACTGGCAACGCTAGAAAAAGGACCCCAGTACTCTGGTATCAGACTACTAAGAAGTCTGCCTAAAAACCTGCAAGATAGTGTACTTGGCAATGACTTTACAAAGAAATTTAAAGACTATCTCATTGAAATTATATAATGGTAAGACAGAGATTTAGGACCAGGTTTTAAATTGTAAGACATTTCCAGGGGCAGATGTGGACTCTGACCACAATCTATTGGCTATGACCTGTAGATTAAAACTGAAGAAACTGCAAAAAGGTGGGAATTTAAGGAGATGGGACCTGGATAAACTGAAAGAACCGGAGGTTGTACAGAGTTTCAGGGAGAGCATAAGGGAACAATTGACAGGAATGGGGGAAATAAATACAGTAGAAGAAGAATGGGTAGCTTTGAGGGATGAAGTAGTGAAGGCAGCAGAGGATATAGTAGGTAAAAAGACGAGGGCTAGTAGAAATCCTTGGGTAACAGAAGAAATATTGAATTTAATTGATGAAAGGAGAAAATATAAAAATGCAGTAATTGAAGCAGGCAAAAAGGAATACAAACGTCTCAAAAATGAGATCGACAGGAAGTGCAAAATGGCTAAGCAGGGATGGCTAGAGGACAAATGTAAGGATGTAGAGGCTTATCTCACTAGGGGTAAGATAGATACTGCCTACAGGAGAATTAAAGAGACCTATGGAGATAAGAGAACCACTTGTATGAACATCAAGAGCTCAGATGGAAACCCAGTTCTAAGCAAAGAAGGGAAAGCAGAAAGGTGGAAGGAGTATATAGAGGGTCTATACAAGGGCGATGTACTTGAGAACAATATTATGGAAATGGAAGAGGATGTAGATGAAGATGAAATGGGAGATATGATACTGTGTGAAGAGTTTGACAGAGCACTGAAAGACCTGAGTCGAAACAAGGCCCCCGGAGTAGACAACATTCCATTGGAACTACTGACGGCCTTGGGAGAGCCAGTCCTGACAAAACTCTACCATCTGGTGAGCAAGATGTATGAAACAGGCGAAATACCCTCAGACTTCAAGAAGAATATAATAATTCCAATCCCAAAGAAAGCAGGTGTTGACAGATGTGAGAATTACCGAACAATCAGTTTAATAAGCCACAGCTGCAAAATACTAACACGAATTCTTTACAGACGAATGGAAAAACTAGTAGAAGCCGACCTCGGGGAAGATCAGTTTGGATTCCGTAGAAATACTGGAACACGTGAGGCAATACTGGCCTTACGACTTATCTTAGAAGAAAGACTAAGGAAAGGGAAACCTACGTTTCTAGCATTTGTTGACTTAGAGAAAGCTTTTGACAATGTTGACTGGAATACTCTCTTTCAAATTCTGAAGGTGGCTGGGGTAAAATACAGGGAGCGAAAGGCTATTTACAATTTGTACAGAAACCAGATGGCAGTTATAAGAGTCGAGGGACATGAAAGGGAAGCAGTGGTTGGGAAGGGAGTAAGACAGGGTTGTAGCCTCTCCCCGATGTTATTCAATCTGTATATTGAGCAAGCAGTAAAGGAAACAAAAGAAAAATTTGGAGTAGGTATTAAAATCCATGGAGAAGAAATAAAAACTTTGAGGTTCGCCGATGACATTGTAATTCTGTCAGAGACAGCAAAGGACTTGGAAGAGCAGTTGAACGGAATGGATGGTGTCTTGAAGGAAGGATATAAGATGAACATCAACAAAAGCAAAACAAGGATAATGGAATGTAGTCGAATTAAGTCGGGTGATGTTGAGGGTATTAGATTAGGAAATGAGACACTTAAAGTAGTAAAGGAGTTTTGCTATTTGGGGAGCAAAATAACTGATGATGGTCGAAGTAGAGAGGATATAAAATGTAGACTGGCAATGGCAAGGAAAGCGTTTCTGAAGAAGAGAAATTTGTTAACATCGAGTATAGATTTAAGTGTCAGGAAGTCATTTCTGAAAGTATTTGTATGGAGTGTAGCCATGTATGGAAGTGAAACATGGACGGTAAATAGTTTGGACAAGAAGAGAATAGAAGCTTTCGAAATGTGGTGCTACAGAAGAATGCTGAAGATTAGATGGGTAGATCACATAACTAATGAGGAGGTACTGAATAGGATTGGGGAGAAGAGGAGTTTGTGGCACAACTTGACCAGAAGAAGGGATCGGTTGGTAGGACATGTTCTGAGGCATCAAGGGCTCACCAATTTAGTATTGGAGGGCAGCGTGGAGGGTAAAAATCGTAGGGGGAGACCAAGAGATGAATACACTAAGCAGATTCAGAAGGATGTAGGTTGCAGTAGGTACTGGGAGATGAAGAAGCTTGCACAGGATAGAGTAGCATGGAGAGCTGCATCAAACCAGTCTCAGGACTGAAGACCACGACAACAACAACATCTCATTGAAAAAGAATTTTACAGTGTTGCAGAATACTTATGCCATTAAATTTGTATATATTGTTATTCATTATCAGTGATGTAAAAATGTAAGCTAAAGGGGTAGAAAAATAAGTGATAATGAATTTTACTACTTTGACATGGCCTATATTACACGTACATTTACTGTACATAAGGTAATCTTCCAGGATCAAATAAAATTCAATTCAATTCAGTTCGTTGTGTCTCTGTGAGCTCGTGGTCTTGCGGTAGCGTTCCCAGGTTAGATTCCCGACGGGGTTAGGGATTTTTCCTACCTCGAGATGACTGGGTGTTGTAGTGTCGTCTTCATCATCATCATTCATCCCCATTACGGTTGGAGGAAGGCAATGGCAAACCACCTCCACTAGGACCTTGCCTAATACAGCGGTGCAGGTCTCCCACATCGTCCCCTACGCTCCTCGGAGTATGGGACCTCATCATCATCATCATCATCATCATCATCATCATCATCGTGTCTCTGTGGTGCCAAGTGCTCCTAAATTGCTGCTGTAGCTGCAACACGATGCGCCCGAGCCATACACTGAACACAATGGTCTTCCCTTTCGGTAGTGCCATGCGGCTGGCTGGAGTCCGGTCTTCTTGCGACCATACATTCTCGTGGCCACCGCTGCCAGAAGGCATGTACAGTAGCTACATTCCTGACAAGTCTTCTTCGCAGTATCACAGAAGGAACATCCAGCTTCTCGTAGCCGTATTAAACGACTTCGTTCAAGCTCAGTGAGGTGTTAATAGTGGCGTCTTTCTAGCCTTAAAGGCGTTGTTGACCAACATTAACTCACCAGGTCCTGTCTCAAAGATAACTAACGCTCAGCCGCGCGGGATTAGCCGAGCGGTCTAGGGCACTGCAGTCATGGACTGTGCGGCTGATCCCGGCGGAGGTTCGAGTCCTCGCTCGGGCATGGGTGTATGTGTTTGTCCTTAGGGTAATTTAGGTTAAGTACTGTGTAAACTTAGGGACTGATGACCTTAGCACTTAAGTCCCGTAAGATTTAACACACTTTTGAACATTTTTGAACTAACGCTCACGACTCTTACGGCGTGTATTTGAAGCAAATCTGATCCACACTGGCGCTACTAGCGTCATTCTTATGCGAAGTGTAAGTAGACATCATCTTCCAGATACAGAAACTCGCCCACCAACTTCCATTTGTGTCGCAGAACTCCTTCTTGTTGTTGGGATGTACATAAAGATTGTTTAAACTAAACAATATTCATTGATAACTGACCAGTCACTGCTCTTACCAAAGGTTTCGTGCATAGTGGCCATGCCGTAATTTCCCAGTTACACTTGCGAATCTGTGTAGTTGCTCACCTTCTTGCGATGGTGTAGTACATTTGTGCCAACGACCTTGCTGCAGTGGTAACACCGGTTCTCGTCAGATCACCAACCTTAAGCACTGTCGGGCTGGGCTAGAACTCGGATGGGTGACCATCCGGTCTGCCGAGCACTGTCGGCAAGCGGGGTGTACTCAGCCATTGTGAGGCAAACTGAGGAGCTACTTTATTGAGAAGTAGCGGCTCCACTCTTGTAAACTGACATACTGACAGAAGAGCGGTGTGCTGACCACATGCCCCTCCGTATTCGCATCCAGTGAAGCCTGTGGGCTAAGGATGACATGGCGGCTGGTGATGACATGGCGATCCAAGGCCTATTCGGACCGAGTTAAGTTTAGTTTAATAGTACACTTATAACTGGCAACAAACTCAACTGATGATTTTTCAGTTAAATGGGTAGTGCAGTGAAGGCAAATGAATAGAGTCTGTGAGATGGTAAGATTGGAGATGACGTCATAGGATCCGCTGACAAGTTCAAACCGAGTATACGGAGATCACTTCTTATCTGTAGTAGCTAGTTACGATGAACTTTCCTCACACCTCTGGTGCGCGGCATTGGTCGGCTAGTCGATTCAGGGAGGGGACCAAATGGCGAGGTCGTCGGTCCCACTGGATTAGGGAAGGATGGGAAAGCAAGTCAGCCGTACCCTTTCAAAGAAACCATCCCGGCATTTGGCACTAAGAACCTAGATCGGGATGTCGGGGCACGTGTTCGAGCCGTCATCCTTCCGAATGGAGTCCAGTGTATGTGTGAAGCCTGTGGTGCTACACTGTGCAGTACAGAGATAGCGACTAGAAGGCGAAGTGTGTAGGTCGGCAGGTGATTGTCGGCCGAAGTGGCTGCCCCTTAACTACACTACTGGCCATTAAAATTGCTACACCAAGAAGAAATGCAGATGATAAACGGGTATTCATTGGACAAATATATTATAATAGAACTGACATGTGATTACATTTTCACGCAATTTGGGTGCATAGATCCTGAGAAATCAGTACCCACAACAACCACCTCAGGCCGTAATAACGGCCTTGATACGCCTGGGCATTGAGTCAAACAGAGCTTGGATGGCGTGTTCAGGTACAGGTGCCCATGCAGCTTCAACACGATACTACAGTTCATCAAGAGTAGTGACTGGCGTATTGTGACGAGACAGTTGCTCGGCCACCATTGACCAGACGTTTTTAATTGGTGAGAGATCTGGAGAATGTGCTGGCCAGAGCAGCAGTAGAACATTTTCTGTATCCAGAAATGCCCGTACAGGACCTGCAACATGCGGCCGTGCTGTAATGTACGGTTTCGCAGGTATCGAATGAAGGGTAGAGCCGCGGGTCGTAACACATTTGAAATGTAACGTCCACTGTTCATACAGTGCCCTCAATGCGAAGAAGAGGTGACCGAGACGTGTAACCAATAGCACCCCATACCATCACGCCAGGTGATACGCCAGTATGGCGATGACAAATACACGCTTCCAATGTGCATTCACCGCGACGTCACCAAACACGGATGCGACCATCATGATGCTGTAAACAGAACCCGGATTCATCCGAAAAAATGACGTTTTGCCATTCGTGCACCCAGGTTCGTCGTCGAGTACACCATCGCAGGCACTCCTGTCAGTGGTGCAGCGTCAAGGGTAACCGCAGCCGTGGTCTCCAAGCTGATAGTCCAAACTGTTGCAAACGTCGACTAACTGAACGTGCAGATGGTTGTTGTCTTGCAAATGTCCCCATCTGTTGACTCAGGGATCGAGACGTGGCTGCACGATCAGTTACAGCCGTGCGGATGCCTGTCATCTCGACTGCTAGTGATACGGGGCCGCTGGGATCCAGTACGGCGTTCCGTATTACCCTCCTGAACCCACCGATTCCTTATTCTGCTAACATTGGATCTCGACCAACGCGAGCAGCAATGTCGCGATACAATAAACGGCAATCGCGATAGGCTACAATCCGACCTTTATCAAAATCGGAAACGTGATGGTACGCATGTCTCCTCCTTACACGAGGCATCACAGCGTTTCACCAGGCAACGCCGGTCAACTGCTGTTTGTGTTTGAGAAATCGGTTGGAAACTTTCCCCATGTCAGCACGTTGTAGGTGTCGCCACCGCGGCCAACCCTATGTGAATGCTCTGATAAGCTAATCATTTGCATATCACAGCATCTTCTTCCTGTCGGTTAAATTTCGCGTCTATAGCGCGTCATCTTCGTGGTGTAGCAATTTTAATGGCCAGTAGTGTAGCCGTGGGGATGCAACCGCGCAGCGCTCACAGGGGCGCGGCGTTATCTGGCGCAAGCCGCGTCTACTCACTGTATATGGTGGACTGGGCGGTGGTGCCGCCGAGGTCGCCCTGGGCGCGCCTGCGGAAGGAGCCGGTGTAGAGGCCGTAGTTGATGTCTCCCTGCAGGCCGAACTGTGCGTCCGGCGGCAGCAGCTCCGCCGTGAGCCATGCGCCTGTGGAGAAGGCGGCCACCACCAGCGCCGTGGCGGCGCACGCCAGCCAGAACGTCGCGAACACGTACAGCCGCTTCGTCGTCGCCATGCCCGCCGATGCTCTGCTGCTGCTGCTCCCGTGTGGCGCTGCTAGCGGGCCGGGCGCTCTGCGCGGGAAACAGGACACTGCAGTGTTGTTGTTGTTGTTGTGGTCGTCAGCCCAGAGACTGGTTTGATGCAGCTCTCCGTGCTACTCTATCCTGTGCAAGCCTCTTCATCTCCCAGTACCTACTGCAACCTATATCCTTCTCAATCTGCTTAGTGTACTCATCTCTTGGTCTCCCTCTACGATTTTTACTCTCCACGCTGCCCTCCAATACTAAATTGATCATCCCTTGATGACTCAGAACATGTCCTACCAACCGATCCCTTCTTCTAGTCAAGTTGTGCCACAAACTCCTCTTCTCCCCAATCCTATTCAGTACCTCCTCATTAGTTATGTGATCTACCCATCTAATCTTCAGCGTCCTTCTGTAGCACCACATTTCGAAAGCTTCTAAACTATTTATCGTCCATGTTTTGGCTACACTCCATACAAATACTTTCAGAAACGACTTCCTGCCACTTAAATCTATACTCGATGTTAACAAATTTCTCTTCTTCAGAAACGCTTTCCTTGCCATTGCCAGTCTACATTTTATATCCTCTCTACTTCGACCATCATCAGTTATTTTGCTCCCCAAATAGCAAACCTCCTTTACTACTTTAAGCGTCTCATTTCCTAATCTAATACCCTCAGCATCACCCGATTCAATTCGACTACATTCCATTATCCTCATTTTGTTTTTGTTGATGTTCATCTAATATCCTCCTTTCAAGACACTGTCCATTCCGTTCAGCTGCTCTTCCAGGTCCTGTGTTGTCTCTGACAGAATTACAATGTCATCGGCGAACCTCAAAGTTTTTAAATTCTTCTCCATGGATTTTAATTCCAACTCCGAATTTTTCTTTTGTCTCCTTTACTGCTTGCTCCATATACAGATTGAATAACATCGGGGATAGGCTACAACCCTGTCTCACTCCCTTCCCAACCACTGCTTGTCTTTCATGCCCCTCGACTCTTATAACTGCCATCTGGTTTCTGTACAAATTGTAAATAGCCTTTCGCTCCCTGTATTTTACCCCTGCCACCTTCAGAATTTGAAAATGAGTATTCCAGTCAACACTGTCAGAAGCTTTCTGTAAATCTACAAATGCTAGAAAGGTAGGTTTGCCTTTCCTTAATCTATTTTCTAAGATACGTCGTAGGGTCAGTATTGCCTCACGTGTTCCAACATTTCTACGGAATGCAAACTGATGTTCCCCGAGGTCGGCTTCTACCAGTTTTTCCATTCGTCTGTAAAGAATTCGTGTTAGTATTTTGAAGCCATGGCTTATTAAACTGATAGTTCGGTAATTTTCACATCTGTCAACACCTGATTTCTTTGGGATTGGAATTATTATATTCTTTTTGAACACTGAGGGTGTTTCGCCTGTCTCATACATCTTGCTCACTAGATGGTAGAGTTTTGTCAGGGCTGGCTCTCACACAGCTGTCAGTAGTTCTAATGGAATGTTGTCTAGTCCCGGGGCCTTGTTTCGACTTAGGTCTTTCAGTGCTCTGTCAAACTCTTCACGCAGTACCATATCACCCATTTCATCCTCAGCTACGTCCTCTTCCATTTCCATGATATTGTCCTCAAGAACATCGCCCCTGTATAGACCCTCTACATACTCATTCAACCTTTCTGCTTTCCCATCTTTGCCTAGAACTGGGTTTCCATCTGAGCTCTTGATATTCATGCGAGTGGTTCTCTTTTCTCCAAAGGTCTCTTTAATTTTCCTGTAGGCATTATCTATCTTACCCCTAGAGATATACACCTCTACACTGGAGTATTTCACACAAAAAGCTCCCCAGCTCTGTAACGAGAGAGCTACACAATTTTACTTTAAACTACATTTACCAGTTGCTTCACTTCCTGTCAACAAGAGAATAGTATGCTGTCACTGACTCATTTGGTGACGCACACAGTTATATCTGGCGTACTAAAATTTAGTGTGTTTTTCGTTCTTGACCTACCGAACTGGCCACTAAAATAGCGACACCGAGAAGGCAGCATGAAACTAATGTCAGATTAGGATGAAATGCATATGCAACTCATTCACAAGATTAACTCTATCTGCATCGCACATACAATCTAGGAAAAAGAAAAGATGCACCACAAAGGATTTATCTGAATGAAAAGGAAATTGGTAGACGACATTTTCATGTACAGGCAAACAAATGACTAAAATTTTAGAAAAAATTGGATGATTTTTTCGAGAAAAACAGCTTCACAAATTGAGCACCTCAGTAACTTTTTGGTGCATCTCTGACCCCCTTGAAAGCAGTTATTTGGCTTGGCATTGTCTGATAGAACGGCCTTGCTGCAGTGGTAACACCGGTTCCCATCACAATACCGACCTTAAGCGCTGTCGGGCTGGGCTAGAACTTGGCTGGGTGACCATCTGATCTGCCGAGCACTGTTGGCAAGTGGGGTGCACTCAGCCCTTGTGAGGCAAACTGAGGAACTGCTTGATTGAGAAGTAGCGGCTCCAGTCTTGCAAGCTGACACACGACCAGGAGAGCGCTGTGCCAACCACATGCCCCTCCGTATCAGTATCCAGTGATGCCTGTGGGCTGAGGATGACACGGCGGCTGGTCAGTACCGTTGGGCCTTAATGGCCTGTTCAGGCGGAGTTTAATTTCAGTGACCGATAGAGTTGTTGGATGTTTGAAGGACATCATGCTAAATTCTGTCCAACTGGTGCATTAGACCATCAAAATCCCAAGATGGTTGGAAGGCCCTTCCTATGATGCTCCAAACGTTCTCAATTAGGGAGAGTTCCAGCGACCTTCTTGGCCAAGATAGGGTTTGGCAGGCACGAAGAACAGAAGGAGAATTTTTCAGTGTGTGCAGATGGGCATTGTCATGCTGAAGTGTAAGCCCATGATGGCTTGCCATGAAGGTCAACTAAACTGGGCGTAGAACGTTTCTGACGTACTGCTGTGCTGTAGGGGTGCCACAGATGACAACCAAACTTGTTATGAAAAGAAATGGCACTTCCGACCATCATTCCTGTCTGTCGGAATGTATGGCAGGCGCCAGTTGGATTGATACTCCATCACTGTCTGGGGCATCTCCAGACGTGCCTCTGGTGGTCATCAGGACCCAGTTCGAAGCCGTACTCATCACAGAAGACAATTCCACTGCAGTCAAAGAGATTGTAGGCCACAGATGTGTCTGGAGACGCCAAAGACAGCAAAGACAGCAGTGAGATAGTAGCCTCAGTCTCACCTATCATACAGGCCGACAACCAGGAGTAATAGTTGGGGATGTCATTTCTTTTCATAGGTAGACCGCTTTCGTTGTCATCTGCGGTACCCTTACAGCACAGTAGAACATCAATGATATTCTATGCCCCGTTTTGTTGCCTTTCAAGGCAAGCCATCTTGGGCTTACATTATAGCAATATAACGCCCACCCGCACATGGCGAGAGAATATCTGCTGGTTGTCTTTGTGTTTGCCACACTCCACCTTGGCCAGGATCACCTCTCGTTCGCAGAGCCGGTAATATGGACAACAGTCGTTCCTTTTCTGACGAGCTGAAGCTGGTGGCTGTGCTTTGTCTTCAAGATTCGTGTGATCTTATTTTTCAAAAAGATAACACGAGACCGCATGTCGCCAGTGTTTGCTTACCCACCTCAGAAGAGAGGATGTTCAACTGTTGCCCTGTGCAGCACGTTGTTCAGATGTCTCACAAGTTGAAAACATCTGGTAAGAGACCACTCCCCAGCCACTGTAATAGATGAACTTTGGCAGAGAACTGAAGCAGCAAGGAATGATGGACCCGTGTCTATCATCAAAACTCAGTTCGACTCGGAACCCAGCTGCAGCACAGGTGGAAGCCATGTGTACTGAATTTCGCAAACTATGTACCCCAAAACCAGCCAGATATTCAATCACATATACTTTCTACTGTACCGTATATACCTAATACAGGGTGACAGTTATTGAACTGTATGAAATAAAATCGTCATAAGTTCCAAACGGTTTGCGTTAGGACATTCAAACTGCATGGTTGGCCGCCGGAGAATTATGGGAATTAGTATGCTCATGCATGGTATGATTTAGCGACAAAACCCACTTTCATTTGGTCGGGCTCGTCAATAAGCAAAATTGGTGCATTTGGGGGAATGAGAATCCACATTTCGCGATCGAGCAGTCTCTTCACCCTCAACGGGCGACTGTGTCGTGTGCCAGAACAGTCAGTGTGATATTCCTTGATGACAGTGACTACTGAGCGGTATGTGAATGTTTTGGAAGATGATTTTATACCCATTATCCAAAGTTACCCTGATTTTGTCAATACGGGGTTCAGACAAGAGGGAGCTCGACCCCATCAAAGCAGGAGAGTGTTTGATGTCCTGGAGGAGTACTTTGGGAACTGCATTCTGGCTCTGGTGTATCCAGAGGCCACTGGCATGGGCATCAAATGGTTCAAATGGCTCTGAGCACTATGGGACTTAACATCTGAGGTCATCAGTCCCCCAGAACTTAGAACTACTTAAACCTAACTAACCTAAGGACATCACACACATCTATGCCCGAGGCAGGATTCGAACCTGCGACCGTAGCAGTCGCGCGGTTCCAGACTGAAGAGCCTAGAACCGCTCGGCCACCGCGGCCGGCGCATGGGCATCTACTGTCCGCCATACTATCCGTATCTGAACATGGGCGACCTCTTTTTGTGGGGCTATATTTACGACTAGGTGTACATCAATAACCCAAAAACCATTGCTGAGCCGGAAACAGCCATTCAGGAGGTCATCGACAGCATCGATGTTCCGACACTTCAGCAGGTCACGCAGAATTTCGCTATGCGTTCAGGCAACACCATCGCCAATGATGGCAGGCATATCGAATATGTCATAACCTAGATCCGATTACCTGTAGTGACGTTTACATGATGAATAAAGTATAGTTCAGTAACTGTCACCATGTAAGTAAAACCTACAAGAAAAAGAAGCCCAATGTTAACTACGTTTCCTGGCGAACACTGTAGATAAATAACAGACTGATTGTAGATTGTACCGTAATTTACCATTAAGTGATGCAACAATAGATGAAACCAGCTACAAAATGATTTAGCTAAGATAACTGAATCGTGCCAGAAGTGGGACTTGGAGTGCAAAAACATCCCTTGTTACTCTATGATCTAACAGGTGCTCCTTTTCAGTAATTTTCAAGTAAGTTAAATAAAATACCAGCGGAAAAATGCGAAAATGTTCCTGTTTATTTAAAAGACTCTCACTGAAAAGTGGGATACCAGCTGCCACTTTCTGCCTTCCTCAGGTCTTTAAAATTTTCCCAAAAATTTTGGTATGTAAACATATTCGCTCTCTTTTTAACCTGCAAGTCACCTCTCCCTCCCACAAGCTCCCCTAACTGTAATTCGCCCACACGACTGGTCCATCAGTGTAAGCCACTCATTGCCATCCACTGCCAGCTGCCCTTTCTCACTCACTTCATTGCCATCATCTCTTCGCGTCTCTCACTCATTGTCCCCTGTGTCACAGCCACTGTCTCTTTCGTTCTGTCCTACTAATATAGTCTCCTCTCGCTGTCACTGTCTCCATGTTGCTCTCTCTTACTGCTGCTATCTCATTCCTTCCTTTCTTCCTTCCTACTGTCTCTTCTCACTGTCGTTATCCCTCTCTTCCTCGTTCTCATTATCATATTCTCTCTCTCATTATCACTGGCTCTCACTCACTTCCACTTTCTATTTATTCCCCCTCCCCCGCCACTGGCACTTCCTCCTCCACTCTCTTCTTAGCACTGTTCTGTCACTGTCAACTATGTTCTTCCACTGCTACTGTGTCCCTTTCTTTCTCTCACACTGCAACTGTCTCTCACACTGCAATTGTCTCTCACACTCCAATTTGTGGGGAGGGGGGGGGGGGCAGGTGGAAAATAATGTTATTATTTCTATTTGTATTGCCGTTCTCAACACAGGCTCTCTAACTACAATGTTGGCAACAAGAAGGTGATCAGCAAAACGTGATGCTTGCAATTAAAGTTCACTGTGCCCACTCTGATGGAGAATAAAGTTATTGATTATTGAAGTTCATTACTCTGAGGATTTAGGATGATGTCTGGGATTCATAGAAAATGCAGTTTACTATATCAATTTCCACTATATTCTGAAAACGATAAAGTGTAAAATTCCAGACAAATGATTACCCATATCAGCTATTTTACTATCAGAGCTGTTCAGAGTCTATTGCGCGGATCCTATTATCCCTAGATAACGAAACTGTTCAGTAACTGTTATCGATGTAAATGTTCAAATTGAATGCTCGCCAAAATTTGATGTTAATACTCATCAAACGCCACGCTAGTAATGGTAGAAAGTCTGTCCTGCGGCGACATGTGAAAATACGACATACGAAAACTGAGACTAAATCACTGGAGTCGTTCCGTAATTAACACTTTACCGCAATGCGAACTCACTGTTAAGTGCATATCGAGTTACGTAATACGGCATCCAAGGCTGTTCCTGGCAGCTGCACAAACGCGATGCGGCTTCCGACACAGAGTGCGCGCTGATACGAATCTAGAAGAGAACTGGGGCGTTACTGTAGCTTTTTTTTTTCTTTATTGTATTTCAATTCCCCATCGGGGCGGGCTGGCAGCAGCATATGCGCTGCTCTTCAGCCGAAAGACATAGAACAAACAATAGAAGACATTTAAAAATAACAAAGGAGAGAATATGGTGAACATCGACATAAAAAAGGGGGAACATCATGGAAGGCAATAGACAAAAAACGGGGTGACCGTAAAATGGAGATAAAAAACTGTTAAAACTGTTTAAAAGTAGCACACACAAAAAGCCACACACTGCGACAATTAAAAGAACACAAGACACAGTATGACTGGAGCATAAAAGGTATCGACGGATGGCGTCGCACATAACAAACTCTGACGGCGAACCTCAAGGCAGTACACAATTAAAATCACACCTCTTGACGCACAGGAGAAACAGCACTTAACACAACACTGATGTGACACACTGACGATGATCAAAACAGAGGATCTGCCAGGTGCATGGAGATGAGGGAGACTGGAAGAAGGGAGGGAGGGGAAGAGATGGGGGAGATGAGCAGGGGGCGCGCTGAAGAGGGCCAGGTAAGGAGGGATGTGGGAAGGAAAGAGGCAAGTATGGGGTGCAGGGGCTCAGGGCAGGGGGGCGGGGGGAAGGAGGAAAATCCGCTCTAGGAGAAGGGGGGGGGGGAACAAGGCCAGGTTATAGTTGGAAGGAAGGGTAGATGTCATGGCGAAGTTCGTCATCTGGGAGGGGGAGGCACTGGAAATTGCCCTGATGAAGGAGATGGAGGGTGTGGAGGTGGAGAGAGGGAGGGATACAGCAATAGAGGCGCGGCAACGGGCAGGAGGTGGAGAGGAAGGAGGAAACCAGAGGGTGGGGGGATCAAGCCTGCGGACAATGTAAAGGATGCAGATATGTTGGAGGAACAGGAGGAGGTGGGGGAAGGGAATCAGTTCATACAGGAGCCGTGTGGGGGAAGGAAGGTGGATACGGAAGGCAAGGCGGAGCGCATGGCGTTCAAGGATTTGGAGGGTCTTGTAAAAGCAGGTGGGGGCGGAGATCCAGGCAACGCTGGCATAACAGAGGATAGGACGGATGAGGGATTTGTAGGTGTGGAGGATGGCAGAAGGATGCAATCCCCATGTCCAGCCAGACAGGAGTTTCAGAAGGCAGAGGCGGGAATTGGCTTTCCGCTGGACGGTCTGGAGATGAGGGGTCCAGGTGAGGTGTCGGTCGAGGGTGAGGCCAAGGTATTTCAGGGTGGGGGTGAGTTGGATGGGACAACCATAAAGGGTGAGGTAGAAATCATGGAGGCGAAAGGAGCGAGTGGTGCGGCCTATGATGATTGCTTGGGTTTTGGAGGGGTTGAGACGGAGGAACCACTGGTTACACCAAGGGGTGAACTGGTTAAGGTGGGTTTGGAGGGTACGTTGAGACCGTTGAAGGGTAGGATAGAGAGCCAGGAAGGCGGTGTCATCAGCATACTGGAGAAGGTGGACTGGTGGGGGTGGCTTGGGCATATCAGCTGTATACAAGAGATAAAGGAGAGGGGAGAGGACAGAACCCTGGGGGACGCCAGCCGTGGGATAAAAGATACGGGAGTTGGTGTTGTGGAGGGTGACATAGGAAGGACAGTGCGAGAGGAAGGAAGCGACCAAATGGACAAAATTGATAGGCAGGGCATAGGTTTGGAGTTTAAAGAGGAGACCGGGATGCCATACACGGTCATAGGCATTTTGGAGGTCAAGGGAAACAAAAATGGCGGAGTGACGGGAGTTGAGCTGGAGGGACAGAAGGTGAACAAGGTTGAGGAGTTGGTCTTCAGCAGAGAAGGAAGGTCGGAAGCCACACTGTGTAAGGGGGAGGAGGTGGTGTTGAGCAAGGTGCTGATGGATACGGTGGGAGAGGATGGATTCAAGGACCTTACTGAAGACAGAGGTGAGGCAGATGGGACAATAGGAAGAGGTGGCAGAAGGGGGTTTGTTGGGTTTGAGGAATAAGAGGACGTGGGAGGTCTTCCACAAGTCAGGGTAGAAGCCAGTAGAGAGGATGACATTATAGAGATGGGTGAGGACAGTCAGGAAGGAATAGGGGCTTTCTCAAAGGTGACGGTAGGTGACACAGTTGTGACCAGGGGCCGTGTTGCGTTTGGACCGGAGGATAAGGTTAATGTCTTGTGCTGTGATGGGAGTGTTTATGTCGGAGGGGGGCAACTGCCCCAAGTCCTGGACACTAGGAGCAAGTGGAGCGACCGAGGTATCGGCACGTTCCATGATGGTGGGGAAAAGAGAATAATCAAAGTGGGGATCATCGGGGATGAAGAAGACCTCGGAAAGGTGGGAAGTGAAGTGGTTGGCCTTACTGAGGTTGTCAGGAAGGGGGCGCTCATTATGGAGAAGGGGGTAGTGGGGAGTGGAAAGGGAACCAGTAAGGCGATGGAAGGTGGACCAGTACTTGGAGGAGTTGATAGGGAGGGTGGCGTTGAGTCGTGTGCAGGTCTGGCGCCAGTCTCGGCGTTTCATTGCAGTAATAAGGTTCCGTACGTGTCGCTGTATTTGCCGGTGGCGTTGGAGTGTATCCCTGTCATGAGTGCGCAGGAAGGAGGGATAGAGGCGGCGCGATTCACGGAGGAGGACAGCCCTCGGAGGGAGAGTGGGATGGTGTGGGTGGATGGTTTTAGTAGGAACATGGGCCTCCACGGCGTCAGTAATTACCTTCTGAAGGAAGGACGAGGCGTGGATGATGTCGTCAGGATGGCGATAGGTAAGAGGGTGACTTTCGACCTGGGTGGAGATGGAGTCCTGGTAGGCATCCCAGTTGGCACGGTGATAGTCATGGACGACCTTGGGAGGGGGTGCAGGGTGCGGAGCCGGAGGGGGGTGGTGAGCAGACGTTATGGTGAGAAGGAGGTGATCGCTAACTGTGGCGACAGCGATACGCCCAAGGAGGTTGGCGGAGGCAATGACAACATCGGGGGTGGTGTCACTTTCAGGTCGGGTGTGCTGGAGAAGGGGAACAAGGTCACCTTGTATCGTGTCAAGGAACTGATGCCACCGCCGAAGGGCAGCAGGAGTGCGGCTATGGATGTTGAGGTCGGCGGCAATCACATAGGTGGAGAAGGTGCAGTCAATGTGCGAGATGAAGTCATAAGGAAGAGGAGCAGTGGAGCGGACATAGATGGTGGCACAGGTAATGGTGAGGGAGGGGAAGAAGACGCTAAGGATAAGGTGTTCAGTGGGGTCATTGAGGAGAGGTTGTGGCCGGACGGGGATATGCTTAAGGTGGCCAATCACGACTCCACCCTGCGCACGAGGACCAGGAGCGTCAGTCCAGTGGAGGATATAGGGAGAGGTGTGAATAGAATGGTGGGGCTGGAGAAAGGTTTTGTTCAAGAGGAAGGTGTCGACCTGGTGGTGGGAGAGGGTGTGCATGAGGAGGTATTTGTTGGAGCGGAAGGAGCAAATGTTCTGGAAGAGGATGCGATACTCGTGCCGCGCCATGGCGGGAAGGAGGGGGGGAAGAGAGGGAAGGGAAGAGACTTAAACTAGGGTGTCGAGGCGGGTGAAGGTGAAGTGGGCTTGGTTGTGGGAGTAGGTGACGAAGGTGTTCAGGTGGAAAACGGAGCGAGCAGCAAGGGAGATTTGTTGGAAGGTGTGGGGGTGCTGAAAAGGATGAATGTTTTGGAGTACAACGGTAAGGAACCGCATGATGTCCTTGGTCGTGAGGGGTGGACGGACGGAATTGTTGGAATGGACAGGGGGATTGATGGGACGAACTGGGACTGTCAGCTCAGGCATGGCTGGAGGGGGTTTAGCTTTACACTTGTGGGAGTAGGTGGGATGGGGGCCATTGCAGGTATTACAGGAAGGAGGAGCAGTGAGGTTGGGGCAGTTCCTAAGAAAGTGGGAGGCCTTGCAATGGGGACAGGTGGGGGGGGGGGGGTTTGCAGTTGGGAGTCAGGTGGTCATTGTACAGTACATCAGGCACCGCTGGCAACGGTAGGATTGGGGAGGGGATTTAGAGGATTTGACAGGGTGGCGACGGTGGTATATCAGGGCACCCTGGATGAGGAGATGGTCAATGGATGGGGTGGACTCAGAGAACACCCGCATGAGGTAGGTGGGACCAGAGGGATTGTGGATACGGCGGGCAGAGTGGATTTCCAAGTCCGGGTGGGAGTTCCGTTCTGCCAACACTTCATCCTCTGTGATCACCCGGCTGAGCTTGGTGATCACAGCGGTGTAGGTGGGGGGGGGGTGGGGGGGGGGCGATGGGGAGGCTGGGGCTGACGAGGAGTGGAAGTGGAAAGGAATGGTGTCAGAGAGGCGTGGGGGCCAAACATAACTCGTGGGAGTTTTTGCAGGAGGTCTGTGTTAAAGGATGGGGACGGGGACTTGATAAGGACTGAGTCCCTGCGGGGAATGAGTTAGGAAATGGGAGCACCAGGTAAGTACTTTCGTATCTCCATGGTGAGGGTACAAGCATCGAGGAACTTAGGATCGGGAGTTGACAAGACAAAGGTGTGGAGGGTGGGGGCTGAGGTATGGGTGGCAGGAGGAAGGGTGGTGTCCATGGAGACAGCAGGGGGAGGGGGAGTTGGCGTTGACTTTTTGTGGGAAGTGGCGGGAGCAGAGTGGTAATGACGCGCTTTTGGGGTTTTTGGAGACGGGACGCTGGGAGGAGGGGAGAGGAACGAGGAGGAAAGGGAGGTGGCATGTGGCAAATCGCTGTGGCGTAGTGGAGGTGCCGGGAGAAGCAGCCGGTTCAGTGGTGGCGATGGTGGCTCGGCGCAACGTGATGCGTGCGGGAGATGCAGATGACAAAGTGACGGGGTGGGTGAGAGAGGGGAAGCCGACCACCTGAGGGGCGGCAGCAGAGGCGGCAACAGAAGCGTACGTGAGGGCGGGGGTAGTAGTGGGAGCTGTTGAGGGTGTGGAGGCTGGAGGAAGGGTGTAGAGGTGTGGGTATACAGCAGGGGAGGAGATAGGGGGATGGGTAAGTGGGGGAAGGGGAGGGGAAGTGTAAGGAGGGAGGCCAGGGGCGGCACTCCAGGAAGTGACTGTGGGAGAGGGGGAGGGGGAAGTGTAGATGGCAGTGGAGGTGGGAGTACTCATTGCAGACGAACGGCGACGGACAGACGGACGGGCAGCAGGCGGCGGCGGCGGCGGAGTTGGTCGGCGATGAACAGACGGACGGACAGCAGACAGCAGCGGCGGCGGCGGCAGCGGTTACGGCGACGGCGATGGACAGCGAGCAAGCAGGCGGACGGACGAACAGCTACAGCAGCAAGCGGCGGGCGGGCGGGCGGACAGACAGACAGACAGATAGACAGACACAATCTTCGAAGACGCAGATTCCACCCTGAGAGTAACCCAGGCTTTGCAATCTGACGCTTTCGAAGGAGGGGATCCAACCCTCTAGATGTACTGTAGCTCGCACGCTCTTACTGATATAGCCGCGGTGCAGACTGCCGAAGGAGCAGCCGACAACATTTGCCTTACCGACTAGCCGCTGGGCTAGCAAAACACCACCTCAATTTATTAAATAATTAATTGCTTCATTCACTGAAGGCCAATGAAGTTCTCGATTTAATTGTGATATCAGCACACAGGTAAGTATCTATAAGAAAATTCTAATGTGGCTAGGTTAAATACTTTTGGCGAGAGAAATAATTTAGTTGTACTGCACGCAATAGATGAGCTCTGAACTTGCCCTTTGGAGAGACGCTACAGCCATAGTTTTATAGCTACCTCTTTGAAACTTCTCACATCTTTGTTATTATAGCGTATCTCCATTCTACCTAATTCTAAACATCCTAGCTTTATCCAATCTTCCTTCCAAACTTTTAGGACACAAAAACAGAAAATCATGAATTTCAACCAAAATATTACTTTGTGAGCTCCTGCATGCTGTTTCCATTAAATTACAATGAAAAAGGAGTCAGAATATAAATTTTGAAGTTTCTAGCTCCTTCCTGTTGCGCCGATGACTTTTATTTAAAACGTCTTAATTCCGAAAACTGTTTAAGTTACCAAACTGAAACTTAACACATTATTATTATAGCATCACTCCTGACATGCCATTAACTTTTCAGATTATTTATTTCATTTTTAAGGTATTGCGCAACATTCGTGACGTCGTAGCTAGTTACAGCGGACTAGGCTGGCACACAATGGAAAGCATATGAATTTTATATGGCGTGAGTAGGCTGCTTCCCTACAAATTGTCTCCTTCGCTCTTTCTATAACACAGCTACTATCTTCCAGTATTTGTTACTTTTCCGTCTCTTTGCCACTCCCGTCATCTTCTTCTCTCTCAGCATAAAAAAGTGCGAATACGTTCGTGTGCCAAAATTTTTGGCAACATTTCTAAAGGCGCTGAGGAGGGTAGAATGAGTCAGCTGCTACCCAACTATTCAATCAGTCTTTTAAATAAACAGGAACATATTCGGATTTTATTATGTTACAATAGGAGCAATTTTCCGCTCGTTCCTATCTTTTCCCTGCTGCAGCAGGGAATGTAACTCATGTAAAATAAAATGTATTGTTCAGTAAAAATGAGATAGTTTACTTATGTGAAATTTAAGAAACGCGAAACTAATTTTACACATTATATCGGATTTTATGTGCAAAAATTGTTTTCCGTATGCTTTAGTACTACAACGTGGAGTTCACAGATGATAACGGATACACTTTACGGTGTATTTCTCCCTCCTACGTCACTTTATAAACTACGTTTTCGCCTCATACCGGTGTTGATGTGGGTGGCGGGGGGGGGGGGGGGCTACTTTGAACTTCTGTATATTGAAATGGGATACAGGTACCGAGAAAATTGTCAAAGTTTTTTGATATCGGAATCTTAGGAATAAATCGTGAAAATCTCAGCCATTTGCTGTGCATAGCCGTCTAGCAATCCTCGGCTGTGTTTTGGTCCGCTGGTGACTGTGAAAATGTAATAATTTTTTTTTGTGGGGGGGGGGGGGGGGGGAGGAGTTTCGGAGGAATCGCCACGAAGTAATGGTTCCTGTATAGCTCCCATCAAATCCACCGTAGACAACATCAAATCCAAAAAGTCAACCGCGCTTTATCCTCCGCTGCTGACAATACACTGACCATTGTGTTGTGCGACAGATCAATTGTTTATTTTTCTCAATAACTATTTTATTTGCAATCGCACATTGTCAGTTTGGCATGCCGTAGGTGAGTAACCAATATCTGGCATGTGCTTATCATTCCGCCTGATGGAATACTCGTCATTGTTTTAATACTGCTCAGATCAAGAGAAGGAATAAAATCCTTTGGTAAGTTTCCAGTCCATTCGCTCAGTGTTAGAAATACGATAAGTTACGGGGATTCCACCAAAATTCCAACAGAATTGGAAATCTGTTTTTGTGTGATTTGTTAATCTTTTCCCATTCGAAGAAGCATCGCCGTTTGTGAGTAACGGCCACATTTCTCTTGGTGACTGGTTTAACTGTACTTCCTTTGTCACAATGTAATTTGCCTAACTCATCTCACAGCATCTGTTGTTGTGGTCTTCAGTCCTGAGACTGGTTTGATGCAGCTCTCCATGCTACTCTATCATGTGCAAGTTTCTTCATCTCCCAGTACCTACTCCAACCTACATCCTTCTGAATCTGCTTGGTGTATTCATCTCTTGGTCTCCCTCTACGATTTTTACCCTCCACGCTGCCCTCCAATACTAAATTGGTGATCCCTTGATGCCTCACAACATGTCCTACCAACCAATCCCTTCTTCTAGTCAAGTTGTGCCACAAACTTCTCTTCTCCCCAATCCTATTCAACATCTCCTCATTAGTTATGTGATCTACTCATCTAATCTTCAGCATTCTTCTGTAGCACCACATTTCGAAAGCTTCTATTCCCTTCTTGTCTAAACTATTTATCGTCCATGTTTCACTTCCATACATAGCTACACTCCATACAAATACTTTCAGAAACGACTTCCTGACACTTAAATCAATACATGATATTAACAAATTTCTGTTCTTCAGAAACGCTTTGCTTCCCATTGTCAGTCTACATTTTATATCCTCTCTACTTCGACCATCATCAGTTATTTTGCTCCCCAAATAGCAAAACTCATTTACTACTTTATGCGTCTCATTTCATAATCTAATTCCATTATCCTGGTTTTGCTTTTGTTGATGTTCATCTTATATCCTCCTTTCAAGACACTATCCATTCCGTCCAACTGCTCTTCCAAGTCCTTTACTGTCTCTGACAGAATTACAATGTCATCGGCGAACCTCAAAGTTTTTATTTCTTCTCCATGGATTTTAAAACCTATTCCGATTTTTTCTTTTGTTTCCTTCACTGCTTGCTCAATATACAGATTGAGTAACATCGGGGAGAGGCTACAACCCTGTCTCACTCCCTTCCCAACCACTGCTTCCCTTTATGCCCATCAACTCGTATAACTTCCGTTTGTTTTCTGTGCAAGTTGTAAATAGCCTTTCGCTCCCTATATTTTACCCCTGCCACCTTCAGATTTTGAAAGAGAGTATTCCAGTCAACATTGTCAAAAGCTTTCTCTAAGTCTACAAATGCTAGAAACGTAGGTTTGCCTTTCCTTAATCTAGCTTCTAAGACAAGTCGTAGGGTCAGTATTGCCTCACAGCAGCTATTGCGACAGAATTCCGAAACGGAGTGCCTCATTAAACAAGTAATTGGCAATCACAGAGCTCAATAGCTTGCGAAAGACCTCACAGTGTCGGTTTTGCACTAACATAAAAGAAGAAATTTCATGTTTGTTTTCATACTAGGAAGATCTTGTTTCGCTAGCTGTCGATAACTATTCAAAAATTACAGTCACTGGAGTGAAATAAATAAAAAGGGAAGTATAAGTATTGATATATCGCCATAGATAAGGAAGTTCCGTGTGTTTAAGAACTGGCAAAACACTCTCCTCCTTGTGTGCTATCATTTGCCAAACTTCCGTTTCGATGTCTAGAGCGGTTTAGGAGATATGAGATCAGGGGCTGATAGAGATCTCCTCCCAAGTATAAACAAAAATTCAACATGTTAGCTAAATTTCATACGCAGCAACATATGGTGTAATACGCACCAAACGCAAAATCATAGAGACCCCTAATTTTCGTTGCAAACTTTTTGAGTTTTGCGTAGTGTCTTACTAAAATGTGTACATCACAATAAGAATGGTCATTAGCGAGATGATGGGCACTTCGCCACGAAGCTGACATACAACTCTACAAGTGAGGTAAAAATCAAATAGTTTCAGTGAATAGTTACTGTAAAATCGTTTGAGAAAGGTAACAGTTTGCGCGCCCTTCGGTTCTGTCAGCGGAGAGCGTCGCCAGTCGGCGCGTGCGAAGTATGGTGTACGCGTCGCAATATGCGCTGCACCCGCGCGACTCGTGTTGCACGTGCGTGTCGCGCTGTAGTGTCGTGTCACGTCACACATGCTATACGCGTCTCAATTTGCGCCTAGCCTATTTGTATGTGCACTGTTCGGATTTTGCGTACAAAACAATTAAAACATAAAAGTTTAGCTGGGAGAGTTCTACAAGCGCGCCACTTCTATACTTTAAACCTGTACCAATCGGGGCCGGCCGCGGTGGCCGTGCGGTTCTGGCGCTGCAGTCCGGAACCGCGGGACTGCTACGGTCGCAGGTTCGAATCCTGCCTCGGGCATGGGTGTGTGTGATGTCCTTAGGTTAGTTAGGTTTAAGTAGTTCTAAGTTCTAGGAGACTTATGACCTAAGATGTTGAGTCCCTTAGTGCTCAGAGCCATTTGAACCATTTGTACCAATCGGTTCAAAATTTGTAGGAAGGTAGATAAAGGCATACAGTCAAATCGACCAGAATTATGGTTTCAAATGGCTCTGAGCACTATGGGACTCAACTGCTGTGGTCATAAGTCCCCTAGACCTTAGAACTACTTAAACCTAACTAACCTAAGGACAGCACACAACACCCAGCCATCACGAGGCAGAGAAAATCCCTGACCCCGCCGGGAATCGAACCCGGAATTATGGTTTAAAAAGTTTATTAAATAAAAGATTCCCGTTTCAGGATTTATTACTAGTCCACCTTCAGACGGTTCTTACTGATTTTCTTGCTTTCCTGTTAGTGCCTTGTTTTGTAGTCGTTATTGGTTTTATGCACTCAGCTAAGCAAAACGCTTTTCGTTTAAATTCAGTAAAGTTACGTGAAATAATTTTTTTCTTCTTTTTGTCCTTCATAGAAACGTATGCGAAATGATTTTAAGGTTATTCAACCATGCGACGAAAACTTATGTGCAGTCTCTTTCTGTGCGACGAATCAGTTGTGTGTATGTGTTTCTACACTTGAAAGATAACAGGTTTTGAAACGTGGAGTATGTGGGTGCTGTTCAATTCTCTGAAAACTGATTCCACGCACACCATTCTACGCTCAACATTTAAAAACGTGGCCCAGCTTCACATAATTAGACTAACAAAGGCGATATTTTCAAAGACGTAGCCATATTAAATACAGGGTGATTCAAAAAGAATACCACAACTTTAAAAATGTGTATTTAATGAAAGAAACATAATATAACCTTCTGTTATACATCATTACAAAGAGTATTTAAAAAGGTTTTTTTTTCACTCAAAAGCAAGTTCAGAGATGTTCAATATGGCCCCCTCCAGACACACGAGCAATATCAACCCGATACTCCAACTCGTTCCACACTCTCTGTAGCATATCAGGCGTAAGAGTTTGAATAGCTGCTGTTATTTCTCGTTTCAAATCATCAATGGTGGCCGGGAGAGGTGGCCGAAACACCATATCCTTAACATACCCCCATAAGAAAAAATCGCAGGGGGTAAGATCAGGGCTTCTTGGAGGCCAGTGATGAAGTGCTCTGTCACGGGCTGCCTGGCGGCCGATCCATCGCCTCGGGTAGTTGACGTTCAGGTAGTTACGGACCGATAAGTGCCAATGTGGTGGCGCTCCATCCTGCTGAAATATGAATTGTTGTGCTTCTTGTTCGAGCTGAGGGAACAGCCAATTCTCTAACATCTCCAGATACTGTAGTCCAGTTACAGTAGCACCTTCGAAGATAAAGGGACCAAAAACTTTATTGGCTGAAATGGCGAATAAATGTACAACTAAATGAAACTTTACAGCTCCCTTAATTTGCCTACAGATAGTGCTTAGCTCTGCCTTTTGTCGTTGCATAGTTTTAAATTCCTAAAGTTGTGGTATTCTTTTTGAATCACCCTGTATGTTTACAGAGACTGCATAGTGTATACAGTGAGATGACTAACGTCTTTGGTTAGCGATATGCAATACAGACATGGCGGTGGAAGCGCGTACACACGGTATGAAAGGGACAGTACATTGGCGCACTGTCACCTGTACTCAGATGACTCATGTGAAAAGCTTTCCGTGGTAATTACGGCCACACGTCGCGGATTTACAGAGTAATGAACGCGGAATGGTAGTTGGAGCGAGACGCATGGGACATTCCAGTTCAGAAATCTTTAGGGAATTCAGTATTCCGAGATCCACATTGTCAAGAGTGTGCCGAGAATAACAAATTTCAGCCATTACCTCTTACCACGGAAAGCGCAGTGGCCGACGGCCTTCACTTATGCACCGAGAGCAGCGGCGTTTGCGTAGAGTTGTCAGCGCTAGCAGACAAGCAACAGTGCATGAAACAACTGCATGAGTCAATATGGGACATATGACGAACTTGTCCGTTAGGGCAGTGCGGCGAAATTTAGCGTTAATGGGGTATGGCAGCAGACGACCGATGTGAGTGCCTTTGCCAATGGCACGACATCGCCTACAGCGCCTCTCCTAGTCCTGTGATCACATCGGTTGGACGCTAGACGACTGGAAATACGTGGCTTGGTCAGATGAGTCCCGATTTCAGTTGGTAACAGCTGATGGCAGATCGCCAACAAGGGACTGAGGAAGTTGGTGGTGGCTCCATAATGGTGTGAACTGCGTTTACATGGGATGGATTGGATCCTCTTTTTAGATTAGATTAGATTTACTTTCATTCCAATTGATCCGTAGTGAGGAGATCCTCCAGGATGTAGAACATGTCAAAAATACAACAATACATGACAAATATTTACAACTAAAACAAGTAAGCTAATGTACCATTCCACAGGTCCCAAGTGGAATGATTGTCATTTTTTAATGAATACTATATGAAAGAGTCATTTTACAAATGCTAATGCACTGAATTTAAAATAAAAAGTTTACTTATTTATTTATAAGGTAATAAACATATAATACAACTACTATAATACTTATTTACAATGAACACATTACTGCACTGAAATGGTGCAAAAGTTAGATTGTACTTACACACACACACACACACACACACACACACACACACACACACACACACATTTATTTACAATGAACACATTACTGCACTGAAATTGTGCAGAAGTTATATTGTACGTATATACATATACGCACAAATCAGTTGGTTTTACTGAGAAATTCATCAATGGAGTAGAAGGAGTTGGCCACCAATAAATCATTTAGGCTTCTCTTAAACTGAATTTCATTGATTGTTAAGCTTTTTATGGCTGCTGGCAAGTTATTGAAAATGTGTATTCCTGAATAATGCACACCTTTTTGTACAAGACTAAGTGACTTTAAATCCTTGTGAAGATTATTCTTACACTCCTGGAAACGGAAAAAAGAACACATTGACACCGGTGTGTCAGACCCACCATACTTGCTCCGGACACTGCGAGAGGGCTGTACAAGCAATGATCACACGCACGGCACAGCGGACACACCAGGAACCGCGGTGTTGGCCGTCGAATGGCGCTAGCTGCGCAGCATTTGTGCACCGCCGCCGTCAGTGTCAGCCAGTTTGCCGTGGCATACGGAGCTCCATCGCAGTCTTTAACACTGGTAGCATGCCGCGACAGCGTGGACGTGAACCGTATGTGCAGTTGACGGACTTTGAGCGAGGGCGTAAAGTGGGCATGCGGGAGGCCGGGTGGACGTACCGCCGAATTGCTCAACACGTGGGGCGTGAGGTCTCCACAGTACATCGATGTTGTCGCCAGTGGTCGGCGGAAGGTGCACGTGCCCGTCGACCTGGGACCGGACCGCAGCGACGCACGGATGCACGCCAAGACCGTAGGATCCTACGCAGTGTCGTAGGGGACCGCACCGCCACTTCCCAGCAAATTAGGGACACTGTTGCTCCTGGGGTATCGGCGAGGACCATTCGCAACCGTCTCCATGAAGCTGGGCTACGGTCCCGCACACCGTTAGGCCGTCTTCCGCTCACGCCCCAACATCGTGCAGCCCGCCTCCAGTGGTGTCGCGACAGGCGTGAATGGAGGGACGAATGGAGACGTGTCGTCTTCAGCGATGAGAGTCGCTTCTGCCTTGGTGCCAATGATGGTCGTATGCGTGTTTGGCGCCGTGCAGGTGAGCGCCACAATCAGGACTGCATACGACCGAGGCACACAGGGCCAACACCCGGCATCATGGTGTGGGGAGCGATCTCCTACACTGGCCGTACACCACTGGTGATCGTCGAGGGGACACTGAATAGTGCACGGTACATCCAAACCGTCATCGAACCCATCGTTCTACCATTCCTAGACCGGCAAGGGAACTTGCTGTTCCAACAGGACAATGCACGTCCGCATGTATCCCGTGCCACCCAACGTGCTCTAGAAGGTGTAAGTCAACTACCCTGGCCAGCAAGATCTCCGGATCTGTCCCCCATTGAGCATGTTTGGGACTGGATGAAGCGTCGTCTCACGCGGTCTGCACGTCCAGCACGAACGCTGGTCCAACTGAGGCGCCAGGTGGAAATGGCATGGCAAGCCGTTCCACAGGACTACATCCAGCATCTCTACGATCGTCTCCATGGGAGAATGGCAGCCTGCATTGCTGCGAAAGGTGGATATACACTGTACTAGTGCCGACATTGTGCATGCTCTGTTGCCTGTGTCTATGTGCCTGTGGTTCTGTCAGTGTGATCATGTGATGTATCTGACCCCAGGAATGTGTCAATAAAGTTTCCCCTTCCTGGGACAATGAATTCACGGTGTTCTTATTTCAATTTCCAGGAGTGTATTTCTAGTATTGATTCCATGAATTGAGCTGTTGGTTTGAAAAAGTGATATATTTTAATGACAAATTTAATTAAGGAATAAATATATTGGGAAGCATTAGTTAGTATCCCTAGTTCCCTAAACAGGCTTCTGCAGGATGTTCTTGAGTTCACACCACATATAACTCTTACTGCACGTTTTTGTGCCCGGAAAACTTCAGCTTGGCTTGATGAATTACCCCAAAAAATAATCCCATATTAGATTACGGAATGAAAGTATGCATAGTATGCCAGCTTTTTCATTTTTATATCCCCTATGTCTGACACAATTCGCACTGCAAATAGAGATTTGTTATGACGCTTCAGCAGTTCTGTGGTGTGCTCCTCCCAGATGAATTTATTATCAAGCTGTAATCCCAAGAATTTAACACTGTCCAGTTCTTCTACCTTCTTGTCATCGTATGTTAGGCATATACTCGTGGGACACCCCTTACAAGTTCTGAACTGCATGTAGTGTGTTGTTTCAAAGTTTAGTGACAAGGAATGGCTAGGAACCAGTGATCAATGTCCACAAATATTTTATTAGCTGGTCGAACAGAACAGATCATTGACTGATTTGATCGTGTTCGGCTACTTGGAGACCATTTGCAGCCATTCATGGACTTCATGTTGCCAGTCAACGATGAAATTTTTGTGCATGATAGTGCATCATGTCAGAGACCTACAATTCGTTGCAAATGGTTTCAAGAACGTTCTGAACAATTCGAGCGAATGATTTTGCCATCCAGATCGCTCAACGCGAATCCCATCGGACATTTATGTGACGAAATAGAGGGGTCAGTTCTTGCACAAAATCCTGCACCTGCAACACTTTCGCAATTTTGGACGGCTGTACAGGCAGCATGGGTCAGTATTTCTGCGGGGGACTTCCAACGACTTCTAGAGTCCATGCCACGCCGAGCTGCTGTACTAAGCTGGGCAATAGGAGGCCCGACACGATGTCAAGTGGTACCTCATGACTTCTCGTAATGTCTACTTTCGGAAAGACAGGGACACTGCAGTTTCTCAGTCTCTTGTAGTGTTAAGTAGGCAGGTGCTACACGCTGCCTGCACCTGTTTGCGGTAGGTGGTTCAAATGGCTCTGAGCACTATGGGACTTAACATCTGAGGTCATCAGTCACCTAGAACGTAGAACTACTTAAACCTAACTAACCTAAGGACATCACACACATCCATGCCCGAGGCAGGATTCGAACCTGCGACCGTAGCGGTCACGCGGTTCCAGACTGAAGCGCCTAGAACCGCTCGGCCACCTCAGCCGGCTTATGGTAGGTGGGTTTTGGCCCAGGGGCGTCTGTTAGTGGAGGTGACACGAGGCAAGTGCGTCTCCTACCGTCCGCCCCCAGGTTAGTTTGTCATCTGCCTGTCAGGGTGGGTGCTCGTATGGCATTCATGACCGTCTGCCACGTTCACATTCTTTTCCTTTCTGTAATTTCAAAGAATTATACTGTTTTCAAAATTTGCCACAACTTTGTCTTCGGGTGGCACCGTCCTTCCCCGGGGTGGGAAGTGTCCTGGACTTAAACCTACTCAGGATTTCCCACTGTGTCTTGTGTCCCTCCACCTGGGCGTCAGAGTGATGCTTCAGTACGCTAGACTACACTACTAGCCATTAAAATTGCTACATCACGAAGATGACGTGCTACAGACGCGAAATTTAACCGACAGGAAGAAGATGCTGTGATATACAAATGATTAGCTTTTCAGAGCATTCGCACAAGGTTGGCGCCGGTGGTGACACCTACAACGCGCTGACATGAGGAAAGTTTCCAACCGATTTCTCATACACAAACAGCAGTTGACCGGCGTTGCCTGGTGAAACGTTGTTGTGATGCCTCGGGTAAGGAGGAGAAATGCGTACCATCACGTTTCCGACTTTGATAAAGGTCGGATTGTAGCCTATTGCGATTGCAGTTTATCGTATCGCGACACTGCTGCTCGCGTTGGTCGAGACGCAATGACTGTTAGAAGAATATGGAATCGGTGGGTTCAGGAGGGTAATACGGAATGCCGTGCTGAATCCCAACGGCCACGTATGACTAGGAGTCGAGATGACAGGCATCTTATCCGCATGGCTGTAACGGATCGTGCAGCCACGTCTCGATCCTTGAGTCAACAGATGGGGTCGTTTACAAGACAACAACCATCTGCACGAACAGCTCGACGACGTTTGCAGCAGCATGGACTATCAGCTCGGAGACCATGGCTGCATCACAGACAGGAGCGCCTGCGATGGTGTACTCAACAACGAACCTGGGTGCACGAATGGCAAAAGGTCATTTTTTCGGATGAATAAGGGTTCTGTTTACAGCATCATGATGGTCGCATCCGTGTTTGGGGACATCGTGGTGAACGTATATTGGAAGCGTGTATTCGTCATTACCATACTGGCGTATCACCCGGTGCAATGGTATGGGGTGCCATTTGTTACACATCTCGGTCACCTCTTGTTCACATTGACGGCACTTTGAACAGTGGACGTTACATTTCAGATGTGTTACGACCCATGGCTCTACCTTTCATTCGATCCCTGCGAAACCGTACGTTTCAGCAGGATAATGCACGACCGCATATCGCAGGTCCTGTACGGGCCTTTCTGGATACAGAAAATGTTCGACTGCTGCCCTGGCCAGCACGTTTTCCAGATGTCTCACCAACTGAAAACGTCTGGTCAATGGTGGCCGAGCAACTGACTCGTCGCAATACGCCAGTCACTACTCTTGATGAACTGTGGTGTCGTGCTGAAGCTGCATGGGCAGCTGTACCTGTACACGCCATCCAACCTCTGTTTGACTCAATGCCCAGGCGTATCAAGGCCGTTATTACGGCCAGAGGTGGTTGTTCTGGGTACTGATTTCTCAGGATCTGTTCACCCAAATTGCGTGAAGATGTTATCACATATCAGTTCTGATATAATATATTTGTCCAATGAATGCCCGTTTATGCTCTGCATTTCTTCTTGGTGTAGCAATTTTAATGGCCAGTAGTGTACATAGCCTTTTCTGTCACTCTAGCAGAAATCGGGGAGAGGCTGTTATCGTGGAGTGGCATCACTTCACTAAGTGTTTCTGGTCGTTGTTCTTGGATTGCGTCTGCAAGACGTCTCAGTTGTTGACAATAAATATCAGCATTGATGGTTACACCTCGGGGAAGCAATTCGTAGTACACCACACCGTCACTTTTCCAGCGGTCGCCGGCGGCGGTGGTCTAGCGGTTCTAGGCGCTCAGTCCGGAACCGCGGGGCTGCTACGGTCGCAGGTTCGAATCCTGCCTCGGGTATGGATGTGTGTGATGTCCTTAGGTTAGTTAGGTTTAAGTAGTTCTAAGTTCTAGGGGACTGATGACCACATATGTTAAGTCCCATAGTGCTCAGAGCCATTTGAACCATTTTTCCACCGGTCGTATAACATTATCTTTTGTGGATCCACGCATGTCTTTGTACAGTGAGTTGCTGCTTTTGTTGGGGCTCAACCATCCCTTTCTTTCCCTTAAGTTAGCATAAAGACACCATTTCTCATCACCAGTAACAATAAAGGAGAGGAATGGTCTGTGCTGTTCACGGAGCAATTGATGATGAGCAAGCACACACACACACTTATGGTCACCTGCTGATTTTTGTCATTTTGGCTTAGTCTGTGCGCTACCCATATATCCGATTATTGACCCCTCCCTACTGCAAGCAAATGTCGCACGATGGTGGAATGGTCGCCAGTTCTAGAGTGCAATGACGTGGATCGATGTGTATTAATGCAATTTCACGACCTTCATCTTCTAAACGTGAAGAGTCACCAGTATCAAAACGGTCCTCCTTAAAACGATAAAATAATTTTCTTGCCGTGCTGTGTACAAAACGGTTCAAATGGCTCTGGGCACTATGGGACTTAACGTCTGAGGTCATCAGTCCCCTAGAACTTAGAACTATTTAAACCTAACTAACCTATGGACATCACACACATCCATGCCCGATGCAGGATTCGAACCTGCGACGGTAGCGGTCGCGCGGTTCCAGACTGAAGCGCCTCGAACCGCTCGGCCACACCAGCCCGCAGCTCGTTGTGTACTTCAGAGCGGTGCCAGAGACATTGTAAGGCAACAGTGACTTGTTTAGTACTCGTAAATAATTAAATAATTTTTTTGCGTTTATGGCGAAATCGTTAGCCACATACCACAGGAGGTACTTACACGGCACCGCATGGTTTTTGAGTTTCGCAAGGGCGTAACGCAACAGTTGCAACCAAAAACATTAGCGTTGTTCATCGAAGTGCGTTAGACGTTCGTGAATGTCAAAGGTTGTTTTCTACGTTCATATCCGGTAATTTTTACCCTGCTGACTATCATCGATTAGAAAGACGAACAACATTAGACAACGACATGTTGTGAGCGGAAGTGGAAGCAAATCCGTGTCAGACAATCGAGGAAGTTTCAGGCACTCTTAAGCAACCTAGGTCGACCGTCCAAGAACATCTGCAGCAAATTCTTAAAGGCAAACAAAGCTAAGCGATCTACCACATGGAACTTACTGGTCCGGTAGCACAATACCGAAACGTTTTTTGATCGCTTTGAACTGGAGATGAAAAATGAGTCCTCTGTGATAATCCAAAACGCAAAAGGCAGTGGCTGTCTCCGAATGGATGCCATGAAGTACAGCACCGCCAAAACAGCGCTTTTCTGCACTGAAGAACCAAAGAAACTGATACACCTGTCTAATATCGTGTTGGCCTCTGCGAGCACGCAGAAGACCCGCAACACGACGTGGGATGGACTCGACTAATGTCTGAAGTAGTCCTCGAGGGAATTCACACAATGAATCCTACGGGGCTGTCCATAAATCCGTAAGAGTACGAGGGCGTCGAAATCTCTTCTGAACAGCACGTTGCAAGACATCCCAGACATGCTGAATAATATTCAAGATTGGGGAGTTTGGTGGCCATCGGAAGCGTTTAAACTCAGAACAGTGTACCTGGAACCACTCTGTAGCAATTCTGGACGTGTGGGGTGTCACATTGTCCTGCTGGAACTGCCCAAGTCCGTCGGAGTGGACAATGGACATGAATGGGTGCAGGTGATCAGAGAGGATGTTTACGTACGTGTCACCTGTCAGACTCGATCTAGATGTATCAGCGAGCCGGCCGGAGTGGCCGAGCGGTTCTAGGCCCTACAGTCTGGAACAGCGCGACCGCTACGCTCGCAGGTTCGATTACTGCCTCGGGCATGGATGTGTGTGATGTCCTTAGGTTAGTTAGGTTTAAGTAGTTCTAAGCTCTAGGGGACTGATGACCTCAGAAGTTAAGTCCCATAGTGCTCAGAGCCATTTTTGTATCAGGGACCCCATATCACTCCAACAGCACACGCCCCGCCTCGTTATAGAGTCTCCCATGCTGACATGCAGGGTCCATAGATTCATGAGGTTTCCTCCATACCCGTGCACGTCTATCCGCTCGATACAATTTTAAACGAGCACTCGTCCGATCAGGCAAGAGGTTTCCAGATATCAACAGTCCATTGTCGGTGTTGACGGGCCCAGGCGAGGCGTAAGGCTTTGTGCCGTGCTGTCATCAAGGGTGCACGAGTAGGCCTTCGTTCAATGGTTCACACGCTGATACTTGTTGATGGCCCGGCACTGAAATCTGCAGCAACTTGGGGAAGGGTTGCACTTCTGTCACGTTGAGCTATTCTGTTCAGTCGTCGTCGGTCCCGTTCTTGCAGGTTCTTTCTCCGGCCGCAGCGATATCGGAGATTTGATGTTTTACCGAATTTCTGATATTCACGGTAGACTCGTGAAATGGTCATATGGAAAAATCCCGACCTCATCGCTACCTCGGAGATGCTGTGTCCCATCGCTCGTGCGCCAAATATAACACCACGCTCAAACTTACTTAAATCATGATAACCTGCCATTGTAGCCGCACTAACAGATCCAACAACTGCGCCAGACACTTGTTGTCTTACATAGGCGTTGCCGACCGTAGTGCCGTACTCTGCCTGTTTACATACCTGAGCCGTAGTAAAAATTTGCTGTTTTGAAGAGCGCGCCGCAGCGCGTAGTGTTAAGCAGTCACCCTCCATTTCTGGCGGTGGCGCCGCTGTGGCAATCGCAGCTTGGTGTCTCACTCTGGTGGAAAAGGGGAAAGGTTGCCTGTTCACGTGCATTTAAGCGGCGCTAAGAGCTCGGCAGTCGATGAGCGTGAGTCGGTCAGTGGGAGGCAGTCGGTCAGCCAAGTTAGAGTGGGTCTGTCAGTCTGAGTCGGTGCAGTCGGCGGCGAGTCTGGTTAGTTGGTCAGCCGGATCAGTGTGGGGCAGTCAGTGTCTGTCTGTTGTCCGGAGTGCTAGTATGTGTTAGACCGCCAGCCTGCTCGAGTTTTTCAGGGCAATGGTCATTGGCGGTTGTTTCGATCGGTTGGTCGGTCGCGCACTGGGACACAAGATGACTTGTCCGTCTTGAGCGTCGGCGCATGTGAGGTCGCCACGTCAGTCCAGTGACCCGCGTCGTATAGCGAGGAGTAGTGGCTTCGCGGCCGATGCGAGAGCAACAGGAGTCAACCCACGACATCGGTCTGGCCGGCGCGAGCTGCGACGCCGTGAGACGGGAGATCGGCGCGCCTTCCTGCGTCCGTTGAAGCGGCTGGCAGCGGACGGTTCGGGAGAGCGATTTGGGGATGCTCCGCCAGGCCTTCGCCAGACATCGCCGTTTATTAGAAGTTAAGTGATTGTTCATATGTTGTTTCATTTACTTGTTAAGTTCCACTTGTTTTCTTGGTCAGTCTCTCGTCCCCAGCTTGCTCGCTTGTCTTTCGTCCGCATTTGTTGGGCGGTTAGTGTCTGTCTGTCTGCCATACGTTAATAGCTGCCTCTGTCATGTTTGTCGGATACAGTGTTAACGAAATTATTGCTTAAAGGCCGAATTTCCTCGAAGAAAAACAGACCGATAATGAAGGAGCTTGTGAAACCACGTCACACAGTCACGTAAGCGGAGTGCAGTGGATGTTCCAGCACATGTGGCAGAATAGAACCCCATATCCGACAGCTCTGTGCATTCACGGCACCGTGCAGAGTGAAATGTGCCACGTTCGTCCAAAGAATGTTCCCCGGCCACGTGTCATCCATTTCCAGGCGTGCCAAGAAACGAAGGTCAAAGTCACGGTGATGTAGCCTATCTCGGAGCTTCATTTGGTGCCCTTTATGCATCTTGTAGAGAAACCAGTGTAAAACGCTCCAAAAAATGTTTTGAAGTGTTGTCCAGGGAAGAGAGAATTCCCATGACACAGTTCGAGCACTGGTTGCAGAAATTCAGTCACGTGCTGTACGGTCGGCTATAGCTACTACAACTTAATCAACAACTGCCATGGGAATGGGGCGCTTCCCTCTCACTGTTGCACTGCCTATTCCACCTGTTTCTTCAGTCCTATTCCTTAGCCCATTTATTGAATGGGGTGTCTTCGCAGTGATACTCCTGCAGTTCAGCGCTGCTATTGCTTCCGTTCTGATAAAACAGCTTCACCAGCAGTGCACGCTCTTTCTTCCCATTAGCCACTGCATTTCGTATGTAAAACTTCAACCGAGACCATTTACAGCAACAGTCATTCACAAACCAAATCAACACTCGTCGCTAAGAGACAAGCAGCATACTGACGTCAAAACAAAAAACTTATCACGCTTTGACTGCTTACAGTGCAATATTTTACATGGTGGCAGGAAGTGGAACTATTATTTTTTTCAGCGTAATCAGAGAGCGCGCCGATTAATGAACGTACCTACGATGTTTCAGCCCCCTGCGAAGTATACCGCCTGCACTGTTACAATTGGAACGCCGTTCGTGTAACTATATAGTCACCCGGTATTGCCTAGTAAGGCGGTGCGGGTCTCCCGCATCGTTCCCCTACGCTCTGTAAAGAAGCATGGGACTTCATTTCCATTTCCATATAGAGAACGTCAGCGGTACTATCACACTTCAGTAGGGCACTCCCGACGATGTGTCCGATTAACACTGTCCGTCCAGTATTACGTACTGCGTTCTATCATTTCAGAAGCCTTCGAGCCTCACACAAGTTGTAAGTAGGCTGTTTAGGTTTTTATGTTGATAACGCTACGAAGCGCTCTGTATGAAAATCACTGACTGTGCTGTGTGCAGTCTGTTGCTGGTTTGCATTATTGGAATATTTGCTATTGTACGAGGTGCATTCAAGTTCTAAGGCCTCCGATTTTTTTTTAATTAACTACTCACCCGAAATCGATGAAACTGGCATTACTTCTCGACGTAATCGCCCTGCAGACGTACATATTTTTCACAACGCCGACGCCATGATTCCATGGCAGCGGCGAAGGCTTCTTTAGGAGTCTGTTTTGACCACTGGAAAATAGCCGAGGCAATAGCAGCTCGGCTGGTGAATGTGCGGCCACGGAGAGCGTCTTTCATCGTTGGAAAAAGCCAAAAGTCACTAGGAGCCAGGTCAGGTGAGTAGGGAGCATGAGGAATCACTTCAAAGTTGTTATCACGAAGAAACTGTTGCGTAACGTTAGCTCGATGTGCGGGTGTGTTGTCTTGGTGAAACATCACACGCGCAGCCCTTCCCAGACGTTTTTGTTGCAGTGCAGGAAGGAATTTGTTCTTCAAAACATTTTCGTAGGATGCACCTGTCACCGTAGTGCCTTTTGGAACGCAATGGGTAAAGATTACGCCCTCGCTGTCTCAGAACATGGACACCATCATTTTTTCAGCACTGGCGGTTACCCGAAATTTTTTTGGTGGCGGTGAATCTGTGCACTTCCATTGAGCTGACTGGTGCTTTGTTTCTGGATTGAAAAATGGCATCCACGTCTCATCCATTGTCACAACCGACGAAAAGAAAGTCTCATTCGTGCTGTCGTTGCACGTCAACATTGCTTGGCAACGTGCCACACGGGCAGCCGTGTGGTCGTCCGTCAGCATTCGTGGCACCCACCTCGATGACACTTTTCGCATTTTCAGGTCGTCGTACAGGATTGTGTGCACAGAACCCACAGAAATGCCAACTCTGGAGGTGGTCTGTTCAACAGTCATTCGGCGATCCCCCAAAACAATTCTCTCCACTTTCTCGATCGTGTCGTCAGACTGGCTTGTGCAAGCCCGAGGTTGTTTCGGTTTGTTGTCACATGATGTTCTGCCTTCATCAAACTGTCGCACCCAAGAACGCACTTTCGACACATCCATAACTCCATCACCACATGTCTCCTTCAACTGTCGATGAATTTCAATCGGTTTCACACCACGCAAATTCAGAAAACGAATGATTGCACGCTGTTCAAGTAAGGAAAACGTCGCCATTTTAAGTATTTAAAACAGTTCTCATTCTCGCCGCTGGCGGTAAAATTCCATCTGCCGCACGGTGCTGCCATCTCTGGGACGTATTGACAATGAACGCGGCCTCATTTTAAAACAATGCGCATGTTTCTATCTCTTTCCAGTCCGGAGAAAAAAAATTGGAGGCCTTAGAACTTGAATGCACCTCATAGTGTTCGGCAGTTGGATGTGAACAGCACGTAGCGTTGCGCAGTTGGAGGCGAGCCGCCAGCAGTGGTGGATGTGATGAGAGAGATGGCAGAATTTTGAGAGCGGACAATCTGGATGTGTGTCCATCAGAAAGAGTAAATTCGTTTTATTTAGCTCGCAGTATTGGCGCTCGCTGTATTCCAGTAGTTCGAGTAACGAAGATTTTTGTGAGGTAAGTGATTCATGAAAGGTATAGGTTATTGTTAGTCAGGGCCATTCTTTTGCAGGGATTATTGAAAGTCAGATTGCATTGCGCTAAAAATATCGTGTGTCAGTTTAGTGTTGATCAGAATAAGTATAGAGAGAAATGATGAGTACGTTCAGTTCTGCTCAGCTGTTTGAGAATCAAATAACGTAAGAGGTTAACCAGTACAGTAATTTATAAAATTTTTCTAAGGGAACGTTTCAAAGTCCGAGAACCTACCCCATATGTTCGGACCTTGGTTAACTGTCTGCAGTGAGACAGTGTGGCAAATGCTTTTTGGAAATCCTGGAATATGGAGTTTACCTATTGCCCTTCATCCATGGTTCGCAGGATATAGTGCGAGGAAAATACAAGCTGAATTTAGCACGAGTGATGCTTTCTGGATCCGTGTTCAACTGTGGAAGAGCTTTTCTGTCTCTAGGAAATTTTTTGTATTCTAATTCTGTATGTGCTCTAGAATGGTACTGAGTGATGTCTCCTGGGGTGACTACTTTACTGTCTGGCGCCTTTATTTAACGGAATCTACATCATGAAACAGAAATTCAGAGGAGTCTCATAGCACGTTGCGACTTACCTGCCAGCGTGCCGATTTCTGGACGGCCTTGACTATTTGTAAGACTGTTGCTGCCACAGTCAGTTGCCGCTACTGTACAATTACACCATTCCTGAGAAACTGCTAGAAACAGTATCTCCCGCAAAATGTGTAGGAGTAAATGTCCAGAACGACCTTAATTGGAATGACCACATAAAACGAATATTAAGAAAAGCAGAGGTCAGACTGAGATTCATAGGAAGAACCTAAGGAAATGTAACTCATCCTCGAACGAAGCGACTTGAATGGCGCTTGTTCAAGTGGCAGTCTTTACAAGAGAAGAGTTGTGCATCACGGAGACGTTTACTATTGAAATTTCCAGTAAGCACTTTCGGCAAAGAGTCGGATAACGTATTACTCCCTCCCCCCTCCTCCCCCCCCCCCCACGCACATCTTACGAAATGACCACGATGAGAAAAGTCGAGAAACTGTAATTAATACAGAGGCTTACCGACAATTATTCTTCCTAATCGCCAATCGCGAGTGGGACAGGGAAGGAGGGACCAGTTACTGGTACCAGAACTGCCGTCCTTAAGGAACATGGTGTAGATGTACTTCTGCTTAGTAAGGGTTACAAGAAAGATTTTAGATTACCAGAGCAGTCAACTTGAAACATGGTCGAATATAAAAGGACATTATTGCTGGGTAACGTGCAGTAACCTTTAGGCAAGAGAGCGCCGAGCGAAGTTGTGGGGGATGGGAAAGACCGTTATGGACCATCGAACGTGTTCAAAAATAGCTTCTAAAACAAAGAGAATTTCACCGTAGATTTAAACAGAAGCCACAGCCTTGTTGACAAACGTGAAGTAGATGACGCGGAAACGAATGTAAGAGAAACCATGCGTGAAGCGTTCAACGAGCTTGAAAGCTTTCTGCCGATAAAGGAAAATGTTCAGACTTTGCGTTAGTTCAGAAAGGGCATCAAAGCCATCTGTGCAGACACTCAGTGACTATAATATCATGGGAAAGGAAGATGACAGAGAAGCGGCTGAAAAACTAAAATGTGTTTTACGAAATCGTTTCATTGAAGAAGATCTTATTACGGTTTCTGCAATAAATCGTCGCTCAAATATCAAAATTACAGGTATAAACCTAAGTGACTGCAGGACAGAAAATCAACTAAGTCGCTCAGCAGAAGCAAGGTGAGTGGACGTGTTGGATACCTATGTGATTCTGTGTACGCTATGCGGATGAACTTGCTCCTTTATTAGTACCATTCTATGGTAGGTAGTTGTAGGAACCAAGCGATCTAAGTGATAGCATAAATGCGGTGGTCATTCCCGTTTTTCTGCGGGGTCATCGAGCACATGCACACAACTATTAGTCTGTATCGTTGACGTCAATCAGTTGTAGAATTTTTAACAATTTTTCACATATTACGACTTTCCAGGACACCGGAATTCTCCTCTGTGGGATTGATATGGGTTCTGCAACAAAAGGATCCTCGATCTGTTCGACAGAGATACAGAAAGCTGGAGACGCCGGCCGCTAGGTCGATACGTACTGCGTTGGTAAAACAGTTCCCCATCCGGATCTCCGGGCTGGCAGTATTTACGAGGATCTTGTGATCAAGAAAAAAGTCTGGCGTTCTTCGGGTCGGATGGTGGAATGCTAGATATATTAATGGGGCATGATGGTTAGAGAATCTGATAATTCAATCCGGAAGCAATCTCCCGAACTCTGGCTAATCCATTTCTACAAGCAGTGCTAGTAAGGAAAGATATACGTGAGAATTTCTGTGAAGTTCGTAACGCAGGAGAAGAGCTATTGGAGAAAATAAAGTTGTGAAGGCGGATAGTGGGTCGTGTTTCGGTAGCTCAGGTGGCAGAGCACTTGCCAGCGAAATGAAAAGCTACCAGGTTCGAGTTCCGCTCCGACACACAGTTTTCATCCACCAGGAGCTTTGAAACTAGCGCACACTCCTCTGCAGAGTGAAAATCCAGTCTGGATATTTTGTGTTTATTACACACAGTTTCATTCTCTACTCCCAAGAGCTGCACAATTGGGAATGTTTGCGAGCGGATTTCTAGTTCCCACGTTAGTCTGGTAATCATGGGAAATTGCCCGAAAACCCTAGTCCAACAAGGGGAATCGGAGCTATTTTAATTTTTTTAAGGTCAATTTTTACTATTGTCACAATCAAAAAATCAAACTGTGTGTGTGTGTGTGTGTGTGTGTGTGTGTGTGTGTTTAGAGTTTCGAACACGAGACGGATAACTCGTTTCCGTAACTGTCTCACTTCCTCTCCACTACTGGCCAGCTACAACCGACTGTATAAAATTTATAAACAGTCATTTACTCAAATCTACAGTATCAGTATACGAAGGCTGTTACATCAGTTTTTCTGTCTTTCCACGCTCGTCATTTTGAGACAGTACAGTCGGTTCTACATTTGCCGATTGTCTTTCCTAACCGAAAATAGTAAATCTATAGAAATAGTAAAATACAGTATTACGATGTAGTGGAGACACCACAATGATCTGTGTAAACTAAATCTCTAAACAGCACAGTCTAAGTCACGACATTTTTACAACATTTTCGTTGACTGCTTTCAGCCAGTAAAAGGACATCTTCAGATCTAGAAACTCGTCGCGGCGACTATTGTGCGTCGTCAAGTTCACAGCTGACTGTTGCACGACGTGTTTTTATGTCTGAAATGGACAACACTGCCAGAAACCAGCAACCGAAAATTTAGTACAGAACAAAATCGTGATCTGTAAGGGGTGGTCAAAAGGTTTCCGTCTGATACCGTTGCTGCTGCGTATAGACAACGTAGCCTGACTCCGATGCGGGGGCTTTCAGAAGTGGTGGTCAATATTCAGGGATATGAAAGGAACGATCATTCGTAACAAAAAAGTCAACTAAATAAGGGCTCTAAAACGCATACCGTAAGAGCTATGAGCAGTTCTTTGACTTCGATACTGTGAAACAAATCTCTTTTACTGCAAGCTCTTTCCATATTTGGGAAGTGGTAGTATGGACCAAGACAAGAAAAATATGCCCAGTAAACATGTGCTCTAAAACGCATACTTTAAGAGCTATGGGCAATTGTTCATCATCCCTACTTTGAAACACAACTCTTCTAATGAACAAGTGCTCATAACTTTTAAGGTACACGTTTTAGCGCGCATGTTGACCGGACTTTTTTTCCTTGTCTTGGGCCATACGACCACTTCCCAAAATATGGAAAGCAAAGAGCTTGCAGTAGAAAGTTTCAGAGTATTGAAGATCAAGAACTGCTCATAGCTCTTAAAGTATGCGTTTTACAGCCCATGTTTGCGTTCTCGCTTCCCACGCCCGGGTTCCCGGGTTCGATTCCCGGCGGGGTCAGGGATTTTCTCTGCTTCGTGATGACTGGGTGTTGTGTGATGTCCTTAGGTTAGTTAGGTTTAAGTAGTTCTAAGTTCTAGGGGACTGATGACCATAGATGTTACGTCCCATAGTGTTCAGAGCCATTTGAACCATTTGAACAGCCCATGTTTACTTGACTTTTTGTTTGGAATGATCATTCATGTCACATCCTCGAATGTTGACCACCACTTCTGAAACACTCTGTATCAGCACAGACATCGAGGCAGGAGGTTAGTAAGGCATTCGTGTCCTTCCGACGCGCGCGCGGGAAATGTAGAAACGTGAACTATAGAGACGTTATTACCAAAGGTGTCCAAATAGGATTACCATGATGATGTTCTTTTCTTGGCTGCCGAAGGACGAGCACCAGTAGTCATCCACTGGAGAATGAAGACTGTGTATGGAGCAGCATGTCTGTCTCCACCGTTGTGAAATGGTGTGCCAAGGAATGTTGCTGCTTCGTGATAACGCACGTCGCAATATCGCAAATGTCGTAACGCAGAAGTTACGGTAACTACAGTGGGAGACACTAGAGACCCCGCTCTATAGTCCTGATGTCTCCCCATGCGATTATCATGCCATCGGTCCCTTAAAAAAGTCTTTGAAGGGTCGACGATTCCCGTCGGACGGGGACGTGCAGCGGGCAGGTAAGGACTTCTTCTAGCAGCAAGACACGGCGTTTTACCAAATGGGTATCTTCAAACGGGCGCCTCGATGGGGCTAAACGCTCACCGCGATTTTGTTCGACTGGTATACCGATACTGGGACTTCACGGCCTTCGAACGGAAACTTTTTAATCGTTCCTCATAGACTGTGTTATTCAGGCAACGATAAAAATACGTAAAATTAAGAAAATAATTCTAAATATGACTGTATTGGTTAATACGGCATGTCGTTTTGACATGGCATTTTATGCGCTTTTTAATCGCACTATTACACTTTATGCAGGGTGACAATTATTGAACTATACGAAAGGAAATGTAAATTAGTTACAAACTGCGGCGTGCACACACTTTATTCAACATGTAAACATAACTACAGATATTCGGATTTAGGTTATGACATGTTCGATATGCCTACCATCATTGGCGATGATGTGGGGCGGACAAATAGCGAAATTCTGCATGATCCGCTGAGGTGTTGGAACGTAGATGCTATCGATGACCTCCTGAATGGCTGTTTCAGCTCAGCAATGGTTTCTGGGTTATTACTGTACACCTAGTCTTCAATATAGCCCCACAGAAAGCAGTCGCCCATGGTCAGATACGAAGAATATGGTGGCCAATCGAGGCCCATCCCAGTGGCCTCTGGATACCCCAGAGCCAGAATACGGCTCCCAAAGTACACCTCCAGGACATCAAACACTCTCCTGCTTCGATGGGGTCGATCTCCCTCTTCCCTGAACCCCGTCTTGACAAAGTCAGTGTCACTTTGGATAATGGGTATGAAACCATGCTCCAAAACATTCACGTACCATTCGGTAGTCACTGTGTCATCAAGGAAAATCACACCGATTATTCTGGCACATCACACAGTCGCCCATTAAGGGTGAAGAGACTTCTCGATTGCGAAATGCAGATTCTCAGTCACCCAAATGCGCTAATTTTGCTTGTTGACGAACCCGTCCAACCCATATTCACATACTAAGTCCCATCATACCCCGTGACCAACAATCCAGTTTGAACGTCCTAACGCAAATCGTTCGCAAGTTATGAAAATTTTATTTCATATAGTTCCATAATTGTCACCCTGTATGAACATTCACGAAAAGCCAAGTCACTGGTTTCTCTGATATTCATTTGAATGCGGGCTGGACGGCGGTGTGTTTTAGGCCCTTATGGTTCTCCGTGCCTCAGTTATTAAAAAAAACCAATTCTTAACATAACACGTTTTTAAATTGGACTACCAAGCATAAAATACTTTCTGCTAGCCCCATGCGATTTCGTAAACGTATAAAGTACTCCCACAGATATGTGATTGTGGATTTTTTAATAACTGTAAAAATACTCGCAAGATTGAAATCGGAAAACATGGGACACTTACAACAGATAAGAGTTAGGAAGTAAACTGCTCATGCATCAGTAATGTATTGCATGTGCCTTAGTTTTTCGTTATAAATTTTTGAAGCATATTCATAGCTATTAAAAATTAAAAATTTGTGGGAGCATCCCTATGGGATTAGAAATCTGTGTACGGGATATGAAAAAATTATTTGATACTTTCTATTCCGATTAAAAAGGAGCTATATCGCAAATTTATTTTTGTTTAAATAGTTACTTTCTGCTTTTTAATCTAGTGTGTGTGAAATTTTTCAACCGCTTTCAAACATTTTTAAGGGCTTGTAACACAGACATGTCGTAACTTTCAGGTACATTTCAGTTTCGCTTCACCTGAGTCAACCAATATATTGCTTCCTCCAATGTACGACGGTTGACCAGAAAGTAATGCTCCGCCAGCCGAAAACAATGTTACAGATGTGAAACGTTATGTACTATTTGAAGATCCTGTGTGAGAACACTTCCAACAGATAGCGTTGTTGCAGGACAGTTTCAAAATGGCGTCTCTAGGTTATGTACAGTCTTAGATATAAAAACCGACCGCCGGCCAGCCGACACAGAGACTATGTCCGAGTCGTTCACTTAAAATGGCCAATAGAACCGACCGCCCCTAACAACGCTAAGTCCAGCTATCTGCACAATCTGGCAACACTGTAAGATGCGGAGGTGTCGGGAGGAAGTGTTGTCTACTTCCGAGATGTTGTGTTGTGTGAGCCCGTGGTCTAGATTCTGTAATAAAAAACTGAGCTACGGCTCAACACTGAACTTGAACGGGTGTCATGGGACATCCGCACCGAGAAAATGCAACGAACAAAATGAGAACAATAAAAAAAAGTGGTAATCATTGTGCGTTCTAAATTCGGAATTGCGTGTTCGCGTCCAATCGTATCTCTCTCTTTTTATTTATTTATTTATTTTTACCACATTTCGCCCCTTGTCTAAAGTTACGAGTCTGATTGAAGATAATTCGCTTCACATTCTACCCACCAGTAATAACAAATACTCCCAGAAACAATTCCGCAGGACAGCTCGTGGCTGCGTCGCGATCAGGACAGCTTTCACTCGAGCGTTTCCTCGCGGTGCAGCGGCTACCGGCCACCGCCAGACGCCACCCGCCGCCTGAAATCGGGCGCCGCCCAGGTGAACACGGCGCGACGCTGTCAGTGTATGTATCAACTGTCATGCTCGAATTTGAAGTTCTAGTTATAATCTCGCAGTTCAGCATTGGAGTTCGCATACTTGAAAATCACAAACTACGGTTAAGCGTTGTAAAATTGGGTCGCAAGTGGAAAAAGGTGTAACATCTTCAACACGATATTTAATTTTGGTATAATAGAGGGGTGAATGCAGAGGAGGCAGCGCGAAAGATTTGAACCGTGTGTGAAGCGAGTGCTTTTGGGAAAAATACGCCAGAAAAAGATATTCTTGTTTCAACAAAGATCGTTCTGGCATGAATTATTTTCCACATTAAGGAAGTCTCGACTACTGATATAAGTAGTGCTCAGAGCCATTTGAACCATTTTTTTTTACCATTTAACCATTTTGCGACATTTGCATTCAACAGACAAGGTTCAGAAGCCTGGTGTAGGAGTACTGCATGCTCTAATTCGAAACAAATAAATTAAATGGAGTACTATTATTGCACTTTTGCTTGAACGTCAAGTCGCTTATCGAGCATTCCTCTGCAATACTGTTACTGGTGACATGATGCCTTTATCGTTAACTTCCTAGGAAGAAATGCAAGGCCACCAAGGTGAATGAATTTAGCAGGATAGTTCTGTGCCATCAAGGAAGTAACTCGTCAGTCACAGAGTTGCCAAACATATTCTGCGTTGTTGCCAAGTTTCAGTTATACTACCAGGAAGGATACCAGCTGATGTGTTCTGTGAGTGACCTCGGAAGTGACTATAGCTTTGTCTCAAAGTTGTGAGTGGCAAGGGCCGGAATATCCTCATTATATGTCAATGAGTCTTATTCGCAGGTTTAGGGGCTAAAGTGTAATTACTTGTAATACATCGACGCACTGAGTGGAAACGAAACGTCATAAATTAATAACTGCGACAATTATTTGCGTTTTACTGTCTTAATCGGACTGAAATCTTGAAAGCGTATTCACCAGACGCGATTCACAGTTTTGGACCTTCTCCAGTGGTTGAGTTGGCAATGTATATTTGCTATACAATATTGTTATTAAGATCACTGTCATTGGGACACCCGCCAGAAGACAGACATGACGTGGCTTCTTGTTGTCAGCTTTTCTGACGGATATTCTGCCGTTCTTGAAACGTGAAGACTTAGGTTGGATTCGAATATTCCATGTGGCGAAACTCTGATGTTTCTATTCTTCCAGCAGTCATAACTAGTGGAATCTGACGAACTCCATCTGAAATCCGATAATCGTGAAAAACTACTTGAGGGCTGCACTATTCATAATCTGAACGATCAAATCGCCTCTTGGATTTACTTTTTTCTTGTAGACTTTTCCTTTCTACCACCCCCATTGGCAAAAGTACAGAGGGATAAGGTCTGGGGACCTTGGTGGCCTTTCATTTCTTCTTAGGAAGTTAACGATAACGCCATCGTAACTCGTCACCAGTAACAGTATTGCAGAGGAATGCTCAAAACCGAACTGCACGTTTGATGGCAAGTTGGTGAAATAAAATCATCAATTAGCCTTACATACGCAGCCTTTTCAATAACTTTAGCAAACACTAGTGGCATATAAATAGATTTAAACTTGTCTACTTTATCCATTTCTCCCTTTTTATAAAGCAGCATTACTACTGAGTGCATTAATCGTTCAGGAAAATGACGATTCTTAAAGGAAAAATTACAAATATGGCTAAGTACAGGACTAACGTGTCCAGCACAATACTATAATATTCTGCTAGGTACTCCAACATATTCTTGAGTCCTGGGTCTTCAGTGATTTATTTATTGACTCAATCTCCCTGTTGTCAGTATTACTGAGAAGTATTTCAGTCGTCAGTCTCCGAAAGGCATTTTCCAAGAGAGTTATATGATTCCTTGTAGAAACTAAGTTTTTATTTAATTCACCAGCAGTGCTCAGAAAGTGAATGTTAAATATCGTACATATATCAGTAAGAGAAACATTTTTCTACGAACTGACTTTGTATCGTCAACTTCGTACTGCTAACCAGACGCTTTCTCCACTCTATTCGCATGACCTGTTAGTTCTAGAGAGAAAAAAATGATTTTTAATCTGCCCGGAAATTTCATTGTCCCACTCTGTTCTCACGAACTATTAGTCCCAGAGAAAAAAAAATGAACAGGATCCTTTATGCAAGAAATTTAATGTAGTTCAACTTTGTACTTGAATACGTTTTCGTTAGATGCCGCGTTTTTCACGTAATTCAAGATAAACATATGAAAGTGATTTTAAACCCACTCCTCACTCATCTTCCACCGGTCGGGATTTCTAGTATGTTGTTCGTGGCACTCCCTACTGCCACTGTACAAAAGTGTGAGACTATACGCATTGTTTCCCAAATTCCACCTTCTTCTTCTCTGCTATTACTCCAGCTTAGTCGCGCATTTTCAAATTGTAAAATCGACGTTGCGTAAATTTAACTTCACAGTTTAGTGAAATTTAGCAGCATAAAATTAACAAGTCAATCGTTTTGTTTGTTCGGTCTCCTTACTACGAAATTATTGTGCTTGTGAGGGTAGAGTTTACAGTGAATGTAAATTAGTTGCTTCATAACGTTTACAAAAATCTTTTTCCTTTCATTAACCTCATGGGAAAGTTTAAATTAATGATAACAAAATAGCGTTCTAAACGCATGGCGTAACAGCCCATTCAGTGAAAATCAAAAAGGGTCGAATATGTGAAATAATTCGTATAGTCGCACATTTGTGTACAGTGGGAAGAAGGAATACCATGAACTACATACCAGAAATCCTGACTACTGGGGGATGAGTGTGAGGGTGTATTTGAAGGTCCCTTTTAAAGGTTTCTCTTGGATAACTCTAGACACGCGACCTCTAGCGAAGACACGGCAGGTAAATGGCAGATTTCGGAACTAATTCACGTCTACATTATTCCTTAATATGCATAATATCTGTTGTGTTACTGCACACTGCGAGCCATTACACTTCTAAAACTGAAATGGTATCAAGACTCTACTCGGCAACTATAGGCAGGAGTTTCTCTGTTGCAGTTAAGTTACCAATACTACGACCAGCTTTTATACTGTGTGTCACCCAGTACCATTCGATGCGCAGTTGTGAATTGAAGAAGTGAGTTGTCAGGTGTGTGTGCAGTATGAAGTCAAGGGCGATATTTCAGTGCAGAGGTTTAGGGAAAGTAATTTCGCTTCCATGTCATTTGAAGCCAAGCTCCGTATCAAGGACCTAGGGAGATAGACGCCGGAAATTTAGTCGAGAAAGTTAAAACAAAAGTAAAGAAACTGTAAGAATTTTCAGACAGGACATTCATGGGAATGTAGATTGCACTTGTGGTTGTGATATCACTCAAAATTGTACTGTTCTCCATGCTTGTTATCGGCAAAATGTTTGAGCAGAGCGGAAAAAAAGGCTCTCCGTAAATTACCCAATTGCGTCTTGTTTGAATTTTCATAGTCAAACGAAGAGTTGGAAGTAAACAAATGGACCAGCGTGAGATTTAGTTTTGAAAAAAAAAATGTAATTGCTTGAAACTAATCAGGATGATTAGGAAAAAATAATGATCTGAGGGGAAAAAATTGTCCGAATTTTCATAGCCAAACGGAAAGTGAGAAACCGATTGGTTTTCCAAAAAACCGTTTGGTTCCAAGTAATCAGAGTAATTAAGAAAAACTTATTAATTTGAGGGGAAATTAATATATTCCAGAAGCAGCTGCTGCTAGCTATGAAAATGAAATGTCAAAAATTTCATCTCTTCAAAGCCTAGTAACAGTGGTATGGTATTAAAATGTCAAAAAGGCTTTCTTCGGAACAATTACTAAATTTGGGATATTTCGAGAACAGAAGACACTAGGAATGCTAAAAGTTCAGCTCTTCAACGCTTTACCGAGCGAGGTGGCGCGATGGTTAGCACACTGGTCTCGCATTCGGGAGAACGACGGATAAAACACGCGTCCAGCCATCCAGATTTAGGGTTACGGTGATTTTCCTAAATCGCTCCAAGCAAACGCCGGGGTGGTTCCTTTGAAAGGGCACGGGCGACTTACTTTCCCATCCTTGACTCAATCCGCGCTCGTGCTCTGTCTCAGATGATCTCGATGTCGATGGAACGTTAAATCCAATGTTCCTTCCTTCCTTCTTCAACGCTTAACTGGTTTGTGCATCAAAAGTTGCATTGGAGTGACGTTTGGCTGTCAAAATGGCTTCCATCAAATCAAGTACTAAACTGAGGACATTTCGCTAACAGAAGAAGCTAGGGGAGCAAATTCGGTGTCGAGAAGATCATAGTTTCTGGTACGACGAGACGAAACTACGGTTGTCCGGGCGTAACTAGGGGCTATTAGACTGTTCTGGGAGATGGTTCATTGGATCTACAACAGATGAAATATTTGTTCACTTTAATGCACGAACGATAAAAAAAATTTACTTAGCTTGATACAGTCCTTTGTCGTAGGAGTACCTGAATATTTACAGCTGTCACTGACTATTAAAGCACTTGATGCATAAATTAAACGCTTCTCTTGGAGTATGGTGTTGAACAGTTACAACAGCGCTTTTCCGTCTGAGACTTGAGTAACTCTTTACTCCTACTTGATGATGTCTGCCTCATCTGAGATCACGACCTGGTGCAGAGCGCTTCCACGCTCGGCTCTATACTGACCTCCGTGTGAGCACACTGCTGTGGTGAAAGAAACAGAGGCTGTGTCTTTTTCAGCCTCTCCCATGTCGATTGCAATGAGCCCTCTGTAACGTCTCTCGTATCGACATGTGTTGCGAACTTTTGTGTGGCGCCGCGACTTCTGAACAAAACTTGAAAATAAAAATAAAAACTGAAAAGAGACAGTCAACTGTTTTTTGAAACGATTTGTCTGAAAGTAAAAAAAATATATATAAAAATAGTTGACGCATTCCTCGAATGATGCTCAAAGTTATTTACAGCAAATGAGATGCCTACTAGGAATTTAAATGTTTAATTCAGAATTGTAAAGAGTGCTAGAGGATTTTTGTCTGGTGGCTTATGCAGACTGTACAGTCTCCTGTTTTGTGGCCTTCACGTATTTCTGACATCTACGCCCAAAGGTGTAAATAAGTTTCAACAAGTTTTCAGTCTCAAAAATTTTTCGTTAGTGCATCCCTCGAGTATCAGAAAAGGCAATGCACATTCTCAGTCGGCACCTCATTTACTGTGCATAATTCCAGCATCGTTCAAAGGTACGCCAAATGTTTCTCTAATCTGTTTCATTTCTTCCTTCTAGACAAATAATTTCGCAAAACATTTGACCAATCTTTTTCCAATTTTTTTTTATTTACAAAAGAAAATGATAGATGCAAAATAACTTGACGATCTCAGACATTTACTATAGGGTGTAATGAACCATGAGCGCCCCAAATTCCATATGACTGCCAAGCTAGAGCGGAATCTTTTAGGGAAACACAGTATACCTCGACAAGAAGGTAGCGCTTATAATCAGTCAGTTGAAAGCCACAGTGATCAGATTCGCAATGGTGGCTTCCATTAAATTTTGATGTGTTTTAGATTTGCACTTCGCGGACATGACGGGCAGAGTTATTTATCAAATCCAGAAACTTTCCGCAGTGTTTAAATTTCACTGTTTAAACGTGTTGTGCTTAGCGGTCACCTTTCGAAGGGCTACTGTTTACAAAGACACATCTAAATGATTTATCAGGCCACGCTGAAAACTAATATCTCTGAAGTTTTTAGTCTGTTCTCAGTATCAGTTGCGGTGTTAGACGTCACACATATTAGTCGGTCGAGTTTCCTGCTTCGATGACGCAAGTTCCTACCCTCTTCCGAATTGCAGCGTTTAACTTGGCAGTGTGTAATGTAACTGTGTATGTGTGTGAGAAACAGCGTGCTGTAATCGAGTTTCTGACCGCAAAAAACGTGACTCCACTTCAAATGGATAGAAGAATGAAAGCTGTGTATGGTGACGATTGCAACGACATCAGTAATGTGCGACATTGGGTTGTTGGTGCTCGTAATGAGGGGAAACGGTGGTGCTAAGCTAAACGTGTGTGACAGAGCTGATAGTAGAGGACAGCATGCGGAAATCGATGAGAGTCATCAGAATCAGGTTGATGGACTCATCAGAGAAAATCGTCGGATAACGCAGAGGTAGCTCTCAGGTAAGCGTGCATATCACGAGAGCGTGTACTGGAAATCATTGCAGAACTTTGGTACAGAAAACTGTGTGCTCGGTGGGTGCCTCTAATGCTCACTCCCGATAGGCGTTTGAGGGACAGAGTGATGGGTTCCTTAACAACAGTGTGACAGGTAACGGAAGCGGGATTCACCATTTTGACTCTGAAAACGAGAGAGCATCACTGGAGTTTCCCCACAAAGACTCACCGACGCCAAAAAATTTCAAGACTATTCCGTCACCAGGCAAAGTCGTGCTTACAGTCTTCTAGGATGTTCAACGTGTGGTGCATTTGGAATTAATGCCTAAAGGCACCATCAAAAACTCCCCAAAGTACTGCGAGACCCACAGAAAACCCCAGAAAGCTGAAAGCACGATTTCGAACAGTTTCTCCACACATACAGCATCCTCTCCTTCAGCATGAAAATGTCAGACCACACACGAAAGCTGCGGCGTCTGCAACAATCTGACACCCTGGGTTCCCTGTCATCGATCGTCTTCCATATAGTACCGACTTGGCCCAATCCGAGGACTTCACTTTGATAGTGATGAAGCGGTGCAAGCAGAGGTGAGGCTGTGGCTCCATCGACAAAGTCAAACATTCTACTGTGGAGGTGTCAACTAACTGGTCTCTCGTTGGGAGAAATGTGTTCGACACTAGGGTGACTACGTTGAGAAATAAATCTGTTGACCTGGAGAATAAAGATGTAGAATATTATTAACGTTTGTTGTATTTAAAAAGCTTTACATAAAAATTCGGAGGCGTTACTTTTCAGCACTTCCTCGTACTTTCCTGTATGCTGCGAGTTTATTGTGGCTTATGTGATACCCTTTGGCCAGTACTAGCGATTAGAAGTCGTGAATCGATCAGCTGATCGGTTCAACGATCTTCCAATTGTTATTGGTTCAAAGTTAATAAACGAGGGTTGTCCAGAAAGTAAGATCCGATCGGTCGCGAAATGGAGACCACAGTGAAAACTGTGCAACAGTTAAGTACACCTAGTTCTCTACACAGTCGCCGCTCCAACTTCGAGTGTTGTCGTAGTGTTGTATCAACTTTCCAATATCCTCGTCATAGAAAGCAGCCGCCTATGCTTTCGGCCAGTTATCTCCAATGGCTGCAGCTCGTTGTCTGTGGAAAAATTTCGTCTTCATAGCCAGCGGTTCTTGTGAGCAGAGATGAGAGGGGGAGTCAATTACGGACTTTATTGTGGGTGATCAAACGCTTCTCATCGGAAACGCTGCAGGAGCGTCTTCACTGCCCCTGCAGTGTGCGGCCGAGAATTGGCATGAAAAAGAAACTGCTTGACAGTCGTGTTATGTGGGCTACATGACACAGGCGAAATCTCTAACCAGGCCCTCATACTCGGCGGCAGACGCTATTCCCTACGCATCTTTACAGGCTCACTGTTCACTCAAAATTGAAAAGAGCGACTCGACACGATCGACGGCCATACTAGAGACACTGCCCAACACATCTGTGCAAAGCTTTACCGGATTTTCTCAGTGGTTTCCATTTCGCGACCGATCGGAACTTACTTTCTCGACAAAACTCATATATCGGGAGGCGGCGCGTTTCGCCTGCGCAAGCGAAATATTTATTCCTTGACTGGGTGTTGCTCCATGGCGAGCGGAGAAATGTAAGAAAATCGGTATGTGACCGGACTTTGTTGCGAGACAGGATAACGAGAGGGCGTGTATGAAGCGTGTGCAAAGAAACATCCATTGTTAGCCGCCATATTGTATAATCGGTGTTTTTTGATATTCACAACGATATGTAACGTTAATGTGAGGTTTAGTAACAGCCATAATACAGTCTGGTGCATTTCAAAGGTAATTTCGCGTATTTATTTTTGATCAGAAGATTCTGTGCTGTACTATAATGTACGACAAGCTTGTATAGGACTTTGAACATTTGGTGGTCGACGTTTGCTGTACAACCTGCTTCACCTAATACAAGCATAGAAAAAGTTTCCTCCGTTAAAACGAACTCATTTCACTCGTAGACAATCATCGAATGACCAAATGTGAATGACAGTTTCTCGATTCGTGAAAATCCTATAGAAGTTTTCAAGAATTTTTCAGGCGACCGTCGGAGTCGGTAGCTGCTTCTACACCACGAGAGTAACTTGTCTACGTGTACGAAATTACGTACACTGTAGGAGTAGTCGACGCAGCTCGGGAAATTGATATTGTTTTTCACAGACATACAAACAAAGACACTACGCACACTAGTTCAATAACAACGAGTTTAATATTACCAGCTTTAAAACATTAATTTCTTCTTCTGAGCTATAATATTATACTGAGTAAGAAAGGAAATTGCAGCCGCTGAGAAAACTGATATTTTCACAGTATTCAGTAGTTATCAGATGTGCTTTACCTGAGGGTAAACGTGTAGAAAAATTTTCGGCTTTCCTCATTCCTCAGGAACATGGTACAAAAACCTTACCAGAATCGTTTAAAGAAACTTTATTTGGTGTTACAGATAATTCATATGAAGTTACAAATACATTACTGGCCATTAAAATTGCTACACCAAGAAGAAATGCAGAAGATAAACGGGTATTCATTGGACAAATATACTAGAACAGACATGTGATTACATTTTCACGCAGTTTGGGTGCATAGATCCCGAGAAATCAGTACCCAGAACCACCCTCCTCTGGCCGTAATAATGGCCTTGATACGCCTGGGCATTGAGTCAAACAGAGCTTGGATGCCACGTACAGGTACAGCTGCCCATGCAGCTTCAACACGATACCACAGTTCATCAAGAGTAGTGACTGGCGTATTGTGACGAGCCAGTTGCTCGGCCACCATTGACCAAATGTTTTCAATTGGTGAGAGATCTGGAGAATGTGCTGGCCAGGGCAGCAGTCGAACATTTTCTGAATCCAGAAAGGCCCGTACAGGACCTGCAACATGCGGTCGTCCATTATCCTGCTGAAATGTAGGGTTTCGCAGGGATCGAATGAAGGGTAGAGCCACGGGTCGTAACACATCTGAAATGTAACGTCCACTGTTCAAAGAGTGCCGTCAATGCGAACAAGAGGTGACCGACACGTGTAACCAATGGCACCCCATACCATCACGACGGGTGATACGCCGGTATGGCGATGACGAATACACGCTTCCAATGTGCGTTCACCGCGATGTCACCAAACATGGATACGACAATCATGATGCAGTAAGCAGAACCTGGTTTCATCCGAAAAAATGACGTTTTGCCATTCGTGCGCACTGGTTCGTCGCTGAGTAGACCATCGCAGGCGCTCGTGTCTGTGATGCAGCGTTAAGGGTAACCGCAGCCATGGTCTCCGAGGTGCTGCTGCAAACGTCGTCGAACTGTTCGTGCAGATGGTCGTTGTCTTGCAAGCGTTCCCATCTGTTGACTCAGGTATCGAGACGTGGCTGCACGATCCGTTACAGCCATGCGGACAAGATGCCCGTCATCTCGACTGCTTGTGATACGAGGCCGTTGGGATCGAGCACGGCGTTTTGTATTAGCCTGCTGAACCCACCGATTCCATATTCTGCTAACAGTCATTCGATCTCGACCAACGCGAGCAGCAATGTCGCGATACGATAAACCGCAATCGCGATAGGCTACAATCCGACCTTTATCAAAGTCGGAAACGTGATGGTACGCATTTCTCCTCCTTAGACGAGGCATCACAACAACGTTTCACCAGGTAACGGCGGTCAACTACTGTTTGTGAATGAGAAATCGGTTGGAAACTTTCCTCATGTCAGCACGTTGTAGGTGTCGCCACCGGCGCCAAGCTTGTGTGAATGGTCTGAAAAGCTAATCATTTGCATATCACAGCATCTTGTTCCTTTCGGTTAAATTTCGCGTCTGTTGCACGTCATCTTTGTGGTGTAGCAATTTTAACGGCCAGTAGTGTAATTTTGAAAGATATTGGTGGGATATGCTCTTGGTATGTACTAAGAATGGTTTGGATCACGATAACTTGCAAGTGGGTCTAGGGCATCAGCATGGATGCATGCACCCAGGGAAGTTGGCTGATACTATTATTACTCAGGGGTAGAGGTACTTTGTGGACAGTCGGAAAGACCAAGTCTCCTACAAGGTAGGTAATAAAGCGACGCAAGATATATGGTGGGAGGGGTGTATTGTTTTAGACCTGGCAGAGTGCAAGGATTAGAGATTAGGGGAAAGACGACGGGATGGCTTGTTTCGGGTTTCAGGGAATGTATAGGGTGAGCGTAGGTGTTCGATGCGCTCAGGGAGGAAAGAGAGCCTGATAAGCTGGTAATCGGCTGCAAGCGAGGGACATATTGACATTTTGAGAAGGCGGACATTGAGATAGCACTGCTATCTTGCGATAGTGCCGCATGCAGAGTTGTCGCTACACAGGGAGAGATTAGCATCGACCATGTTGTGCTCTGGCGTCAACTGGTGGCTGTGTGATTCACTCTCCACAAGACGCCTCAGAGGTTGAGGGGGGGTGGGGGGGAGGGGAATGAGGAAATCACTCGTCAGTCTGACGGTGGCGAAATATTCCTCCGTACGGCTTCAAGTGACGCCTGATTGCGACATCTTCTTTCTAGTATTTCTTTGGTGGAAGATGACATCTCTCACCTCACTCAAAATTCTCTCCCCCTCCTTCCTCCGAGAAGAAATGCAGATGATAAACGGGTATTGATTGGACAAATATATTATACTAGAACTGACATGTGATAACATTTTCACGCAATTTGGGTGCATAGATCCTGAGAAATCAATACCCAGAACAACCACCTCTGGCCGTAATAACGGCCTTGACACGCCAGGGCATTGAGTCAAACAGAGCGTGGATGGCACGTACAGGTACAGCTGTCCATGCAGCTTCAACACGATACCACAGTTCATCAGGAGTAGTGACTGGCGTATTGTGACGAGCCAGTTGCTCGGCCACCATTGACCAGACGTTTTCAATTGGTGAGAGATCTGGAGAATGTGCTGGCGAGGGCAGCAGTCGAACATTTTCTGTATCCAGAAAGGCCCGTACGGGACCTGCAACATGCGGTCGTGCATTATCCTGCTGAAATGTAGGGTTTCGCAGGGATCGAATGAAGGGTAGAGCCACGGGTCGTAACACATCTGAAATGTAACGTCCACTGTTCAAAGTGCCGTCATTGCGAACAAGAGGTGACTGAGACGTGTAACCAATGGCACCCCATACCATCACGGCAGGTGATACGCCAGTATGGCGATGACAAATATACGCTTCCAATGTGAGTTCACCGCGATGTCGCCAAACACGGGTGCGACCATCATGATGCTGTAAACAGAACCTGGATTCATCCGAAAAAATGACGTTTTGCCATTCATGCACCCAGGTTCGTCGTTGAGTACACCATCGCAGGCGCTCCTGTCTGTGAAGCAGCGTCAAGGGTAACCGCAGCCATGGTCTCCGAGCTGATAGTCCATGCTGCTGTAAACGTCGTCGAACTGTTCGTGCAGATGGTTGTTGTCTTGCAAGCGTCCCCATGTGTTGACTCAGGGATCGAGGCATGGCTGCACGATCCGTTACAGCCATGCTGATAAGATGCCTGTCATCTCGACTGCTAGTGATACGAGGCCGTAGGGATCCAGTACGGCGTTCCGTATTACCCTCCTGCACCCAACGATTCCATATTCTGCTAACAGTCATTGGATCTCGACCAACGCGGGCAGCAATGTCGCGATACGATAAACCGTAATCGCGATAGGCTACAATGCGACCTTTTTCAAAGTCGGAAACGTGTTGGTACGCATTTCTCCTCCTTACACGAGGCATCACAACAACGTTCCACCAGACAACGCCGGTCAACTGCTGTTTGTGTATGAGAAATCGGTTGGAAACTTTCGTCATGTCAGCACGTTGTGGGTGTCGCCACCGGCGCCAACCTTGTGTGAATGCTCTGAAAAGCTAATAATTTGCATATCACAGCATCTTGTTCCTTTCGGTTAAATTTCGCGTCTGTAGGACGTCATCTTCGTGGTGTGGCAATTTTAATGGCCAGTAGTGTAGTTCGCGCCCTCCTCAGCGGCCAACAGTTCCTCACCGGATGACGGTAGCCACGCATAAGCACGCCCTGCTCTCGTGTACAGCCAGGGAGCAGAACGAACGCGCGTCTCCCGGAAGGTGTGAGGTCGGCAGCTTACGGGCCACCACCTTCCATTGACCCTCCAGTGGAATAAATTTCTTTTATTTCAAGTCTATGGTCACAAACTTGTAGGTCCTCAGACTACCTGTTTCTGTCGGCAATGACCATCTTCAGATCTGTTTTATAAAAAAAAAACATGTGCTAATATACTGGCACCACATGGCATTGTCAAAAGGTAGGACATGTTTCTATGAAACAGATTTGAAGATGGTCATTGCTGACCGAAACCGGTAGTCTGAGGATATACAGGTTTGTCATCATAGATGTGCAACAAAAGAAATTTATTGTACATTTGCGGGTCACTCTTCCATTCGCAATCATGTCGTAGCTCGTGGCTCCAGTGAGTTGCTGGCCAAAGGCACACGAGTCTTCACATCAGATGCATCAAGGCAGCCGCTGAGGCGTACCACGGCAGTGGAGTTCTATGGGCTGGCTGGCTGGTATCTCGAAGTTAAAGTCATCACATGAACTGTAGGCAGCACCTAATGAAAGAGTTTCAACTTGAATTCACTGTAACTTACGAGACTATCATACCAAATGAAGACCCATGACTGATGAGTGACAGAGGTCCAAGTACCATTTGATTATTATTAAACTGATGGTGTTCTGAGTACTACAGTAAGGGCTCTATACATTGGAGGATACTGAAACATCATAGATTTGTTCATTAATCAGTGTGCTCATGGAGTATGCTGAAGAAGTAATAGTTTCACCTCATGCCACCAGGTGAAAATATGGCGATTCTGTTTGTCGCTTGGCGATGCGTGTAGATTTCTTTTGAGAAGTCACTATTGGTGTAAACGGTTGAAAACGTCGAAGTTATACATACGAAACGGAATAATAATTGAGAAGAAAGACCGTGCACTGCTTGTGAAGTTGTTTTGTCACAACGGCAGCAATATCCACGATGCATTACGGGAATATTGCTGAAAGAAAAATCTGCGAAGACGCCCCATGTCAATAAATGGGCTAATGAATATCTTAAAGAAATTTGAAGTAACACGTGATTTAGGTGGTGCAACGGGGAAGGGTAGGCGGCCCGTTCCCATGGCAGTTGTGTACGCAAAGCGCGAGGAATAAAGTCTCTCCTCAGTACTCCACTGGGAGAGCACCTCTGTCGTTAGCGAATCGTACTGACACTCTTAGAGTCGCTCGCGATTAAGCATTGTTCACTGTGTTGGCCGCCACTCTTACTGTGCGGTGTGAACACGGACAGAGTACTAGTTAAACGCCTGCAAGGGAATATTGAGTGGCATCGTGGTGGACTGGTTATCTGACCGGTGTACCACATCAATAGTTAGACTAGGGGCGGATAGGAGTCCTTGACTTCATCAAGGTGTAGGGAGAGTTTGATTGGCGAAGGTCAATCCAGATAGAAAGAGATAGTTGTGTTATTTTTCAGCAGCGAGCGACGCAGGCAGCAATCGTCGCAGCTCACAGTATTGTGCGCTACAGTGTATGTGAGCCCCATCTGTCCTCCCTAACAGTACACTCCACTACATTTCTCACGTGACAGCCTTGACCGTACCTAGAAAATTTATTCAAGTGGTGTAGGGGCATCTCTCAGCCATTCTGCCGAGTAAATAACATTCTTAAAGAAAAGGGAGAAAAGAACCTTTCCATACTATGTAAAATAATAGCATTCCTATCCATAAGAGGGAATCTAATGTTCCAAAAAGAACCTGGAAATTTATTATTATCTTATAAGAAAAAGTTTCACTTTATTTCTCAGAATTTTTTTGCAATAAATAATATTTTTTGTTCGTTTAATGGTTTTCTTACACTAACTAGCAATACTCCTGTACCCAAGTATCCCACTAATTATGTAAGAATGTAGAATATTTTTGTGTCTTTTCCTTACAGCAGACGACTCCAGAAGATATTTGTTGCTGAATGTTTTTCAAGCAGTTCTTGTTGGTACATTAGAAGCGTCTATCTGACTTCTGTAGTAGTGTGAGGGGGAAATTGTTTCTTGCAGGAGCTAAAGGGTACTTGTTGGATCAATCCATTCTGCAACTTGACATAATAAAACTCACACACTCACAACGCACTTTTCAATGTCAACAAAATTTACCAGCAGCCGTACACTTTAAAATATTTTATTCTGAAAGCAACCACTTTCGGCAATTCATTTTGCCATCTTCACGGCCCATACGCTTTTTTCAAATCAACGAACTTTTATGGCTCTACACGATAAGTTCGTTGATTAGAAAAAAACGCATGGGGCCTGAAGATGGCAAAATGGATTGCCGAAACTCGTTGCTTTCAGAATAAAATAAAATATCTTAAAGTGTATGGGTGTTGGTAAAGTTTGTTGACATTGAAAAGCACTCAGCTTTTGTGGCTACTTGGTGTGGTTTCACAAGATCCTTCATTTTTGGTCTTTTCCCGAGGATATGACACCAAGTGAGCCTGTTAGATGTACAGTCACATCTGCACGTTATAACGACTTCCTTATGCAACACATGATTCCAGCTTCTTAAGAAAGCAGCTCCGTCCACACCACTATTTACGTGCAAGATGTGGCAATACCACAAGTCGCTTGCTAGGTGAAAGATTTGCTTCAAGAAGCCTTTGGTAACTGCCACAACATCTCCAGGCAATTTCAGAATGTGTGGCCTTCCATATCCCCTGACCTAAATCCATGTGGCTTCTGGTTGTGGGGATGTCTGACAGATCGTGGCTATCGAGGGCTATCTAAATTTTTCTTGATCTGAAGGATAGCATGCGACGACGTATCACTCTGATTACACCGGAGAAGCTGCGAGCAACTGTCGACCATGACCCACGTTGATGCAGCATGTTGCTGAATCTCCAATAAGAGACATGTTGTAACCATATCCTAATAAATTTTCCAGAACCACCGCTGTAATGTGTTTGATCACTTTCCCCTTTCCCCGCACTGACACAAAATTTTCACTGCTCACAGCGCCATATTTTCACCTAGTGGCAGAAAGCGGAGCTATTATTTTTTCAGCATTCTCCACGAGCGCACAGATTAATGAACACGATGTAAGATGGCTATTTTTGATGCTGTTATTGGACATGTTAATATTTGTAAAGGAAAATGATATATTTGTAGAATTGTGGTATGAGAGACAGTATCTGTGCCCGCAACGGCACCACTGTGGAGTAGTAGTACTGTGTAATGCAAGGACGCATTTTTGGAACTATTTGAGTTGCAGATTTATTACAAGGAGGAATGATGACTCAGAACAATGGTTGGGTAGCATACGGCCATAAACTTTTCAAATGAAGAACAAGGTATTATTTCATGAGGTAAAAAGTTTATTTTTGTTTTTGTGGATTTCTATTGTTGGTCCACTTCACACTCGTCACACTCGAGTTTTACACGATAATTCAGTCTAATCTAAAAGCCGTAAATTCAACTAAATACCTAGGTATTACAATTACGAACAACTTAAATTGGAAGGAACACATAGAAAATGTTGTGTGGAAGGCTAACCAAAGACTGCGTTTTATTGGCAGGACACTTAGAAAATGTGACAGATCTACTAAGGAGACTGCCTACACCACGCTTCTCCGTCCTCTTTTAGAATACTGCTGTGTGGTGTGAGATCTTTACCAAATAGGACTGACGGAGTATATTGAAAAAGTTCAAAGAAAGGTAGCACATTTTGTATTATCGCGAAATATGGGAGAGAGTGTCACAGAAATGATACAGGATTTGGGCTGGACATCATTAAAAGAAAGGCGTTTTTCGTTGTGACGGAATCTTCTCGCGAAATTCCAATCACCAACTTTGTCCTCCGAATGCTAAAATATTTTGTTGACACCGACCTACAAAGGGAGGAACGATCACCAGGGTAAAATAAAGGAAATCAGAGCTCGTACGGAAATATATAGGTGTTCATTCTTTCCGCGCGCTATACGAGATTGGAATAATAAAGAATTGTAAAGGTGGTTCGATGAATCCTCTACCAGGCACTTAAATGTGATTTGCAGAGTATCCATGTAGATGTAGATGTAGATTCTATTGCTTAATCTTCCGCGTTAATTTACTGTACCGTGGAAGTTATTAAATGACTTTTCATGTTAGAGTCTATAATTGTTCTCTTTGATAAGTTCCTTCCTAACTGAAATCTCAAAACTTAAAGGTTGGATCATGTGTTTCATTGGAATTCTGTGTCAAGATTATGAACACAGTTTGCCTGGACCAACTCTAGTTAGTTTTTAGTAGTATCCTTTTTAGCGAACTGCAGTTCGCCGCTTTACCTCGGAGGATGTGTCCCGTAGTCGGAGGCGAAACGTCAGGGGAGAGTTTTATACATGGACTACGGTCTATCAGCCCGGAAGTTTTGTCATTCAAATAGATGTCAGCTCTGCTTCGATTAGTATCTAAAAAGAATTTCGCCGAAAATGCAACGATTTATTTTCGCCTGGATTCTTAACCATTTGTAACTTTCAGAGAAGCGTCATGAGTGGCGAATTTTGAGTAAATTTCTCTGGTTACACAGCGGAATTTACAGTGTGTCATGTGGCTAACATGTTGTATAGACGCAGTTGCAAAAGAATCCTGAAAAAATGGTTTATTAAGTGAGGAACTGAGGAAAAGTAAGATCAGTAGCTTATGCAAACGCACATTCTCGATACAAAATAAACGTGTAATGCCTTCACTTATGTTGCTCCGAAACCCACAGCATCTCTCGTTTCACTATATATCGATGGCCCTTAAAAGTTGCATTTTTTCATCAGAAAAGTCCATAGTTGTTGGAATAACACGGTAGATAATGAAGTATTACATAATAACGACATGGTAAAATACTCTCCTCTTTGCGCGCTGTCATTTGCCACAATCTCATTTCGATATCTCAAGCCGTTGATGAAATATGAGGAATGTTGTGGATATTTCACTCTGGCTTTATCGTTGGCGCGGCGGGATCTCAAATGAGTGTGCAACAGCAGACCAATTTTCACGAGATTGGTGACAGATAGAGGCCTCCACCCGAGTTTAAAGAGAAATTCAATATGTTAGCTAAATTTCAATCGCTGCAAACATATTGTGTAATATGCAACAAATGCAAAATCATAGCGACCTCTATTTTTCATTACAAACCTTTTTGAAATTGACGCAGTGTCGCTAAAGCAAAAATGATTTTTTTTACCTAATTGTTTCTGTATAATCGTTTGAAAAAGACTGCAGGGTGTGCGCCTTGCAAGATACCTCGCTTCTAAACTGATACTGTTATTACTCAGCTTAGCCGCGAGTCCGTAGAGGGTGGTATATGTGACGTACAGTATAACTGGTCAGCATTTCCACCTGGAACTTGCGAGTGTAAGTCGGACCTTCCTTGATCCGCCATGGTGGGTCGTGTCGTCGGATTTCCTCCTACCTGTGCGCAGTGCAGCTCTCGTAAATGTCGCCCCTTGCAGATTCTTCATCGGCGCATTGGATGTCTCTGTCGGTGGATGCTAATTATCTGCAATTGCTGTCGATCAACTTTGGGGTATCTATTTACTCGAAATTAACATTCAGAATGCCGTAATATCACTTTTATTCCTATTAGATCAATAATGAAACACTCATGTCACAAACAACTCGTAACCGAGAGCATGGCCACCAGCGAACAAGACAGAAAGAGCTCTTAACGCCGACTGCCGACTTTTGCGCGCAGTCCGTATCTCTTATTAGTTTCGTCACAGTTCGTGGATTTCCGATCAAATTCGTGCTTACGAAGATATGGATTTGTTAATTAACGGGTGTGAATTTTAACGAGGCAAAATTATGATAAATAGTTTTAAACATCAAGAGGCTTCTCCTAGTATTCATGTTGTCATAAATGACTTTAATTATTAAATATAAATAAACATAATCGGTGACTTTGGCGCCAAGATGGCGGTACTTCCCGTCATGTATATTTCCTAGGCTGACACTTGTTGCTACGGTCCAGCGCCGAGCCCCACCCCAATACGCGCGACATATGGCCGCTTCGTCACCTAGCCAGCCAGCGTGGGAAATGCTCTCCGACTCATGGCCGGCTACGGACTACAGCACTTCCTAAATATCGTGAATACATCAATAGGAGACAATTTATTAAAACTGGTAGAAATGTCTTCCTCACGTAAGAGGCACCTTACAGCCTGGATTCTGTCGTCGCAGCGCGTCGCTGATTGGCCGAAAGCGGGCAGTGTCGGCCTCCCCTTTCGAAAAAACGAATGAACTCACCCATCGTTCTGGACGAAAATTGGTCACTGCCGATCGGCCACCGTATCCCGTGCAGTCTAGCTCTCATACAATAGTATTGTTGCGCCATTTTTTTGAGCAGGATAAAGCTCGTTCACACGGCACAATTGCCTCTGTGATAGTGAGGTACTCCTGCCAGCAACAAGATCCCTAGATCTGTTTCCAATGGAACATACAGTACTGGCCATTAAAATTGTTACACCACGAAGATGACCTGCTACAGACGCGAAATTTAACCGACAGGAAGAAGATGCTGTGATATGCAAATGATTAGCTTTTCAGAGCATTAACACAAGCTTGGCGCCGGTGGCGACACCTACAACGTGCTGACATGATGAAAGTTTACAACCGATTTCTCATACACAAACAGCAGTTGACCGGCTTTGCCTGGTGAAACGTTGTTGTGATGCCTCGTGTAAGGAGAAGAAATTGGTACCATCACGTTTCCGACTTTGATAAAGGTCGGATTGTAGCCTATCGCGATTGCGGTTTATCATATCGCGACATTGCTGCTCGCTTTGGTCGAGATCCAATGACTGTTAGCAGAATATGGAATCGGTGGTTCAGGAGGGTAATACGGAACGCCGTGCTGGATCCCAACGGCCTCGTATCAGTCGAGATGACAGGCATCTTATCAGCATGGCTGTAACGGATCGTGCAGCCACGTCTCGATCGACGAACGTGGGTGCAGGAGTGCCAAAACGTCATTTTTTGGATGAATCCATGTTCTGTTTACAGCATCATGATGGTCGCATCCGTGTTTCGCGACATCGCGGCGAACGCACATTGGAAGCATGTATTCGTCCTGGCCATACTGGCGTATCACCCGGCGTGATGAAATTGGGTGCCATTGGTTACACGTCTCGGTCACCTCTTGTTCGCAATGACGGCACTTTCCAACAGTGGACGTTACATTTCAGATGTGTTACGACCCGTGGCTCTACCCTTCAATCGATCCCTGGGAAACCGTACATTTCAGCAGGATAATGCACGACCGCATGTTGCAGGTCCCGTACGGGCCTTTCTGGATACAGAAAATGTTCGGTTGCTGCCCTGGCCAGCACATTCTCCAGATCTCTCACCAATTGAAAACGTCTGGTCAATGGTGGCCGAGCAACTAACTCGTCACAATACGCCAGTCACTACTCTTGATGAACTGTGGTATCGTGTTGAAGCTGCATGGGCAGCTGTACCTGTACACGCCATCCAAGCTCTGTTTGACTCAATGCCCAGGCGTTGTTCAGCGTACTGATTTCTCAGAATCTATGCACCCAAATTGCGTGAAAAGGTAATCACATGTCAGTTCTAGTATGATATATTTGTCCAATGAATACCCGTTTATCATCTGCATTTCTTCTTGGTGCAGCAATTTTAATGGCCAGTAGTGTACAATGTGCACGCGAGCGCGTTGGTGGAAAAGCCCGCCACGGTGTTATACTCTTTTCATCATAAGAATAAAACTGATGTAAACATTACGCTATGTATTCTTCCACGTTTGCTTGAATCTCATTGGATTTCGTTTCACGTGAAGTTGCGACCAGAACAGTCAAGTGCGATCATAAGGATATGTTGCATGCTGTGTTACACGCACGTAGATTGAGGGATAATGTGCGACACAACAGCTTTAGGGGTGCATTAAACTTGGACAGCACTGGCCAACTAGCGGTCCAACTAACCTGCAGTGGTGTGAGCAGATGTAAAAAGAGACGGGCAGAGAAACAATATACCTTCGAATGTCCTCTAATTTTTAACGAGAAAAAATAATATTCGGCAGACCTCCAGTACCACCGCGATCTTCTTATGCGACCAGACGGAAAGCATAAAATGCTGTCGTTCGCACGTGACATAGTATTCTAATAACAAAGAAGAGTGATGAAAATTCCTAATTTAAATACAGGGTAATTTCTCCACGTGAGCTATGTGTGATGCAAAAGCATATTGCGGGATTGCACCGCACTCTGGATTACTGAAACCACTGAAGGTATTAATTACAGTCAGTCGTCTGGTAATCTCTTAGCATCTTCCTTAGCCGAATCAGAGAAATACATTCCAGTACTGGAACTGTCATCTCCTACGTTGATAACGAGTCCATCAACAACAGAATCCCCGAAGCCACTCAATCGCCGCATTTTCTCCTCTTATGACGTGTCATTCTACATCCTGGCCAACGTTCGGCAGTCACAGTCACATGAGAAAAAGCTGCGCGTGTTAGTTCCAGTACGTCTGGCAGCTTAACAGCTTTCTAGCGACAAATCTCTTAACTTGGCTCCAGATCAGTTTTGTTGCGTTCATATCGTAATGGTGCAGTCGCAAAGGTAAAAATGCAGCACTTGCATGCTGTGATCGACGCTGTGAAAATGATTGTTTTTGATGTTTCTACGAAACTTAGCGTTCTGGTTTCTGTGAGACTACATCTGTGGCATAGAACAGTGGTCATACTCCAAATAAAGAGTATTTGGTTTTTCATTTTTGTCCTAGAAATTGAATTGTTATGTTTTATTAATTTAAGCAATTTTTATTAACAATCTTTCATAAAATATCAGTAATTAAGAATTTATATTTGAAAAGAAAACTGAAATTTCGCGTGCAACATGTAGTTTTAAAAAAAGAAGACGTGCATTATTAAAAAAAATGACGAATTTCACAGTTACGAGATGTAGGTTCTTGAAATTGAACAAAAAAAAGTTTACTTAAGTGAGACTTAAACCAGCGAACTACGTACTGTAACGAGGTATGTAGTTACTACGTTACCTATTCCGCTATATACGTTGTAAGAGTTCCATGACTAAGGAATTTATTGCTAGCGCACTCGAGCAGATGTAATTTCGATGGATTGCTCACGCGCTGCCTGCGATATGTAAGCTATAATAGAATCGCAGACCAGAGAGCAATGTCGGCTGCAGTAAGACCAGTGTCGGTAGTAGTGTTGGTAGCTCGCATCGGGCGGTTGAGCTGGTCGTGCCTGAGCGATGTAGTTAGTATAAGGTAAAAACAGCCGCGCGCATGTCTGATTTGTTACAACTAAATTTGTATTATTGTTATATCAAGTCCCATGTAAATGTTTTTAAAAAAGTCTTTTAATAATAATCTTTTTCATAAAATTAACTTTTTGACAATCATTCATCTGAATTTAAAGAATTTACTAATTTCTGCAATCCATGGTCATCCCGATTATCGTAAAGAAAAATCAGTTGTTTCTTTTTGTACATGACAAATCTAGCGGCCAGCATTGCACTGGGCTGTGCCAGAAAAATTTCTTATAGGAGCAGATATATAGATGGCGTTATCCGGAGACTTCATTGAGGTAAGAATTTTCATTTTATTCAGAATGATCTTTCAGGGCCATGACGCAGCACTGCTGACGTCAAAATTTACCAGTTTAGATTCACAGTCAGTTAATTATTGAAAGGTTGTATATGAGTCACATTTTTATTATTGCGAGGTTACGGAATAATAAACTGTCGGGAGGTTACAACGTATGTGCTTTACTGGCTCAATTGTATCTAATATAATGCCTCGGAAAACTTCAGAGCCCATTATCTCTGTAAATTTATGACAAACATTAAGAGTAACCTGTTTCTCTGCACTTTTCAACCGCGTTCCACACGCGTGTTTCACTACAGAACAGGAAGCAGCCTCAGCAGTTTTCATAATGCATATTAACAGCGCGACAATCAGAGCACAACAGTGCACAGGCTGATATACGATTTTTGAAACAAAAATCACATATTTAAAGCGTGATTAAGAAAAACGCTGACGGCTGTTAATAAATTTGAATATCTCATAGTTTCATTTAACGTAACTGAGTAATAATATACCTAATACGTAAGTTCAGGGTTATTACAAATGATTGAAGCGATTTCACAGCTCTACAATAACTTTATTATTTGAGATATTTTCACAATGCTTTGCACACACAAACAAAAACTCAAAAAGTTTTTTTAGGCATTCACAAATGTTCGATATGTGCCCGTTTAGTGATTCGGCAGACATCAAGCCGATAATCAAGTTCCTCCCACATTCGGCGCAGCATGTCCCCATCAATGAGTTCGAAAGCATCGTTGATGCGAGCTCGCAGTTCTGGCACGTTTCTTGGTGGAGGAGGTTTAAACACTGAATCTTTCACATAACCCCACAGAAAGAAATTGCATGGGGTTAAGTCGGGAGAGTGTGGAGGCCATGACACGAATTGCTGATCATGATCTCCACCACGACCGATCCATCGGTTTTCCAATCTCCTGTTTAAGAAATGCCGAATATCATGATGGAAGTGCGGTGGATCACCATCCTGTGGTACGTTTAGCTCCCTGCTTGCTTTATTCGTCGACTTCCGCGGGCTACGCGTGAAACTTGCCCGCACGCGTTCAACCGTTTCTTCGCTCACTGCAGGCCGACCCGTTGAGGCATCCAGAAGCTTTGAACTGCGCATACCATCGCCGAATGGAGTTAGCAGTTGGTGGATCTTTGTTGAACTTCGTCCTGAAGTGTCGTTGCGCTGTTATGACTGACTGATGTGAGTGCATTTCAAGCACGACATACGCTTTCTCGGCTCCTGTCGCCATTTTCTCTCACTGCGCTCTCAAGCGCTCTGGCGGCAGAAACCTGAAGTGCGGCTTCAGTCGAACAAAACTTTATGAGTTTTTCTACGTATCTGTAGTGTGTCATGACCATATGTCAATGAATGGAGCTACAGTGAAGTTATGAAATCGCTTCAATCATTTGTAATAGCCCTGTAGAATCTACTTCCAAGAGTGTAATAACACCAGTGTACGTGTGTTACGGCTTCTGACCAATCATCGCGTTTGTGTTTGTTTATTCCTATGATGAACGGAGTATAGTGACTCGGCTGGGTGGGCAGCGCCTGCAGTACGCCGGTTCGGCATCCCGCTCGACCCCGCCGTCACTGATTCCGCGCTTCCCGACGTCGCCACGCAAAGCAGACGGGCGAGCCAGCAACTCCCGACCATGCGCGCTGCTGGGTAATGTCGCAGAGAAGCTGTCTGCATTGTACATATCTTGTCAGTGGATCTACCAGAATGAAAAATGTCCCTATCGTCGAAAAAAAAAAGGCGAATATATCTGAGCAGAGTTAGGCGGCGTCCCACACGAGCGAACTGTTGCGCACGCGACGCACGCGTCGATGGCGCGAAAACAGCAAACATCGCCCAGCGGATGAGTTGTGCTGGTCAGTTCTAGTGCCCGCTCCATTCGTCGGCTTTGAGCAATAACGTCATACCCCAGGGAGAGTGGTAATTTGAGGCAGTCTTTGAAAGCAACTCATCAAAAAAATGGCTCTGAGCACTATGCGACTTAACTTCTGAGGTCATCAGTCGCCTAGAACTTAGAACTACTTAAACCTAACTAACCTAAGGACATCACACACATCCATGTCCGAGGCAGGATTCTAACCTGCGACCGTAGCGGTCGCTCGGTTCCAGACTGTAGAGCCTAGAACCGCACGGCCACTCCGGCCGGCTAACTCATCATATTCGTAAACAAACGAATGTAGCATACTATAAAATTATAGTCACTGTTCACGTCTTTAAATACTTAGCCATAAATTATGCCGAAAAGAAATGAAGGTAACGAAAACAACTAAGAACAGAAAAAGAGATTATCGTAACTTATGCGACTAACGAAAGCACAGAGAACCTTTAAATACGTTACAGTATAGCGCATGATAAAATCATAATATTGCGAAATAGCGTTAATTTTTAATAATTATGAAATCTAACGGGATTAGTTTACAAGTATCTAAAATTCGCTAAAAATAAGGTCCAACAAATATTGGGATCGGTAACTAGATTTAAGGTATATAGGTAAATTCTAATTACCGATCCCAACCATTCCATACTACATGAATTACCTCGTTTTTTCCAGCAGGTGTGTGCACTGAAATGTAATGGGATTTATGTATTTTTAATTAACCTCTGAACATCTGCAGAAAAATGACTAATACTGGTTCAAATGTTTCAAATGGCTCTGACCACTATGGGACTTAACTTCTGAGGTGATCAGTCCCCTAGAACTTAGAACTACTTAAACCTAACTAACCTAAGGACATCACACGCATCCATGCCCGAGGCAGGATTCGAGCCTGCAACCGTAGCGGTCGCGCGGTTCCAGACTGTAGCACCTACAACCGCTCGCCCATCCCGGCCAGCTACTAATACTCGAATCGGTAACTAGAATTGGCCAATTGGCTAGTTCTAGTTACCCATTCCAATTATTCCACGGTTCGTTATTTAGACCATTTTAACAACAACTGTGCTCATTACAATGTTACAGGTTTTCTACGTTTGGTATTACACTCTGCACTACCTTGAAAAAGAGAAAAATTTGGTATCTGTACCTACAATATTTGTTACAATCACAATAAATTTTCAAAAATGTCTCCATCGAGTTCAATGCATTTAGCTGCATGCGTACGAACAGATTTTGTTGCTCGTTTGTTTCACGGGGTTGTTCTTAATATCGTCTATTGTATTCATAATGCGATCAGGTAATGCCTCACGTGTATTAACTTCGTACTCATAAACTATGTCTTTCATCCATCCCCATACACAAAAATCCATTGGTGTTAAATCGGGCGATATGTGTGGCCACAGACGTGTAGCACCGCGTCCAATCCATTTCTGGGGAAAATGTTCATTTAAATGTGTAGTAACGGCGTTGGTGAAATGAGGAGGTGCACCGTCATGTGAAAATAAATTTGCAATCGCGTAGCAAGTGGAACATCTTCGAGAAAGCGGGGCATTTCTTCTTGAAGAAATTGTAATTACGTCTCGTCAGTTAGACGTCCTGGGAAAATGAATGATCCAATAAAGTGTGTGTTGATTATACCACACCACACATTTATGATAATCGCTGCTGGAAATTGCATTGCACTGTTGCATATGGGTTTGCTTCAGACCATACGTGCTCATTATGTGAATTGTTTATATCATCTCGAGTAAACTGTGCCTCATCAGTAAATAAAATGTGTTTGTGTAACTGCCGATTAGTATTTAACCAGTTGCACAAGTCCAAGCGAAGGGCAGGATATCCCTGACCTAAATGATACATTTTCCGTTTATGGTAAGGATGCGAGTTGTTGTACTTCAGTGTACGTCATATCTCAGATTGTGAAATGCCTAATCGTTTAGAGATACGTCGTGTACTGGTACCCGGGCCACGTTGAACAGCATCCATAATATCCTCTTCATCGTCTTCATGTATCGAGCGCTCGTACTGATTATGAACGCTAGGTAGAGAACATGTCTTCCGTAGCATTCGAAATACTCCACTAATGGTTCGTGCACTCTGAATCCTTCGAGTTGGATAACGTAAGCGATCTTCGTTAATTGCGGCCGTAGTATTACCTAGCATTACCATCACATTTGCCATAAATAACATCATATCGGCGCATTGGTTCAAATGGCTCTGAGGACTATGGGACTTAACTGCTGAGGTCATCAGTCCCCTAGAACTTAGAACTACTTAAACCTAACTAACCTAAGGACATCACACACATCCATGTCCGAGGCAGGATTCTAACCTGCGACCGCAGCGGTCGCGCGGTTCCAGACTGTAGCGCCTAGAACCGCTCGGCCACACCAACCGGCATCGGCGTATTCCTATGTCTTAAATTTGAAAGGCATCCCTATTTCAACGGTTACTACGTTGTTTCACTGAAATTCACTGTTGTTATTATCTTCTTTCACCGATCAGTACAGAAAACTAACTCGTTTCATGGTTAGGAAACGACTGAAACAACACACTAACGGTTGCCAACAATGGCATAAACGATTCTATATTCTTAATGGAAATTAAACAAATTTACTTGTATAATAACTTTGATGGTATGGATGTTCTGGAAAACTACTGCAGATACACGTCTGGGACATGTTTTATTAGATTCACCAGACCGATAACAGCAACATAAATGGAAATCGTGCTTTACTTTAACCTCGTACAGTTTTTCGATGGCTTCATATTAGCGAAGTTGCTAAATTTCCGGCAATATTTTATCAGTCGTAACTCCGTAACTAAACATTTGCGGACGTATGGTTATATGAACTTTTTTCTTTTGTTTTACTTGTAGAATAACATATTAAAATATTTGCATGTCTTCGCGAATCACCCTGTAGAAGGTCAATTCTAGTTACCGATTCCAATTTTTGATATTTATTGTAATTCATTTCATTTTCCCGCTTTTCTGTTGCGTTTTAGTTTCTCCCCGCGGGTCATCGAATGACGCGCGATGCGAAGAAACATACGTGATCAGTTGGTCTGGCATCTTCGCACGAATTGTACGTGGTTTGAAGTTCGTGTTTCGACTTAAAATTTATGAAATTTTGGTTGGTTTGTGGGGGCTGAAGGGACCAGACTACAAAGGCTATGAAATTTTGATCAGTACTGTTGAAGAACGTTGTGTACTGTGGGACAAGAGAAATAAATATTATAACCATTTTATATCTTACCTTGAATAAGAGAAAGTTGTCGCAATAATTGGTATACAAATAAATAAATACAATACATGTATTATGCAGCGTATTTTACATTCCCTGCGTAAGACTTTCTTTAAAATGCAGTTTAAAATGTTCCCTCATTTTCTCGGCTACTCGCTATGACGTATCGTATCTCTTTTGTAAATTACCTTGTGCTACTTTTCGTATACCGAGTATTTCGGTACACATCGAGAAAAAAATGCAACCTCAACCCCACTTAATGATTCGAGGTAAACTTAAATAAACTTATAGCTCTCACCATATATACTACACTTTCTACACTGGTTTCGATAGGTTTACGCAAAATTTTAAAATTTGGATGTCATAGAAATAAAAAAAAAAAACATTATATCGCCATCCTTGCCCAAGGCAACTGATTGTATTGTATTGTATGTTAACTGGGGACCTAGAAACGACGGAGAGGCTCCGTCTCCGCTGCGGCCGCAATGGTCCGCAGCCCCACGACGACTACCGCAGTCCACTTCACTCCTCCGCCGCCCACACCGAACCCAGGGTTATTGTCCGGTTCGGCCCCCGGTGGACCCCCCAGGGAACGTCTAACACCAGGCGAGTGTAGCCCCTATGTTTGCGTGATACAGTAATGGTGGTGTACGCGTACGTCGAGAACTTGTTTGCGCAGCAATCGCCGACATAGTGTAGCCGAGGCGGAATAAGGGGAACCAGCCCGCATTCGCCGAGGCAGATGGAAAACCGCCTAAAAACCATCCACGGACTGGCCGGTTCACCGGATCTCGACATAAATCCGCCGGGCGGATTCGTGCCGGGGACCAGGCGCTCCTTCCCACCCGGAAAGCCGTGCGTTAGACCGCACGGCCAACCGGGCGGGCTAAGGCAACTGATAGTTTTATCTATCTTCATCATCACATGCAGTTACTTGTCCTTTCTGGAAGAGGCTTCATGAAGTATTCCTTTAGTGTAAAAGCTGCATCCCCTAGGAAAATATATGGGCATTCGATAGTGGAGCCTAGCAGAAATTCTCATTAGGGTACTTTAGTCTTCCCATTTCCACTGTATGTCACAAGGGCGCATCATCAAAACACCAGCGTGTTCTTTTTGCCTAGAAGCCTACCTTAAGCGGAAAAAACTTAATATTTGCTTCACTGACAGTTAATAATCCACACAAAAAGAAGTATGTGTAGCAATACTACATGGAACCAGATTTACTGTTTTTTAGTGTGAATGAGTTAACCATCGATACTTACAAAACAGTTTGACAATTGCCTTGTGTTTATTGTACTACTTTCTCAAAGTCATCTTCTGTTAGTTCGAGCATGTGCTTTATTAACAACGTTGTCCATCTAGCATAACAAACTTCTACCAAGATTGTGGAAATACCACTCTTTGAAATTCCGAAAGAAGTGAGTTGACAGAACTGTATTAGTCGAATTCAATTGCAGAACAGGTTTTATACCATCCACAACATAATCAAAGGTTGTAGGGAACATTCAAGCGCACTGCTTGAATAGCACAGGTTGACATTTCAATTCTTCATACAAATCACGAAATTCTACATGATTGAGCCTTTGTAGATATGTAAAAACTATATTATTTCACTCCTTTGTCATAGATAATGATTCTTCTGTATTTGATACGTAAGATATGAGTTTTCCCTTAAAATGTCTTTCGTCTATACATAATGAATTTAATTCTTCATTTGTGTGGCCGTATTGTCCGTAATTGGTTTACAGTTCTTGAGGGTATTTTCGTTCTGTCGTTGCAGCTACAAAAAATTACTGTTTTTTTTCGCCAGACGCGTTTCGCTTTATTGAGATAAAGTGTCTTCTGTGGTCTGTAAATTCAGTTATTTACATTTAGAATTGCTTTAAGATAAAAAAGCAGTTTGTTAACAATATGTTGGTTGGTACTTACGGTGATTTCCTCTTGATTTCTTGCCTTCAATTGGAAATGCCGTCACCCAGCAGATCGTTGACGTTTTTCTTCTTTAGACACTGATAGTTGTGGTCTAATTTTTAATTGCTCTGCAGCACTATGCATTTTCTTATGTTTTACACACCACTGTTTTCTGTTTGTTTTTATACTTCTAAATATGTATAGCTTCTTCCTCCAACATGAAAAAAACTCATCACCATTCCTTCCCTACTCTTACGCAGTATATAAATGGGCAGCAACATAATTAAATAGGTTTACACACATACAATAAACTAAAAAAGGAGTAGAGATCAAAGACAAACTAGCGGCAAGGTTATGCTGGCAACACTACAAAACACAAACCACAATTTCCAACGCGCTCGGCGCCAGCGAGATCAAACATAATATATTGGTTTCTACTTTCTCCATACTGTAGCGAGACATGGCTTTCGTTTCAACTTTAAAAACCATTTCGATACGTTAGCTACAACTAGTATGCAATAGTGTGGCACCTTGCACAAACCAAACCTAAAGTAGCCAGCGCCCACACTTTTCACGGTAAACCCTTTAAATTTTGTGCGATACATTACTTAGAAAATATCACAGTAAGCATGGCCGATATCGAAAAAAACAGCCTGTTCATATCAAGCTATGAAGCGAAACTATGAGATATGCAAAAATAAATTCTTTGTGCTAATTAGTGTCCTCGGAATCGAATGAGAAGTACAGGGTGACACAGAATAACAGGAATGTTTGAAATGAGTAGTGGCAGCAATGAGCAGGTGGCAACACTGCGGGTTTGTGACAGCGAGTAAACAGCCCACCATTTCAGTAATCATGGATCATTGGAACAGACAGCAGCGTGCGTTAGGCATAAGAGTGTTTTATAAAGACAATGATAATTTGGTAGCGGTGCAGAGGGAGTTTCGACGTTTTTGTAATTTAGGACGTTATGATGCCGTTCCTACGAAACACGTGATAAAATTTTGGATTAATAACTTTGAAGAGACTGGATCTTCCCTCAAGAAGAAACCAACAGGAAGACCAAGAAGTTAGCGTTCTCCAGAGAACATTGATGTTGTACGCATAGCATAAGCGGTAATAGATCCATAAATTCCTCAATTTCATTTCCTGACATCTTACTCTGCGTTAAATTATTTTTCACAATTTCAATAGTCTCGTCTATCGGGATGTTAGTATATAAATTCACAATATCAAGGGATACAAACTTCATATCTGAAAGTATTTGTATCGAGTGTAGCCATGTATGGAAGTGAAACATGGACGCTAAATAGTTTGGACAAGAAGAGAATAGAAGCTTTCGAAATGTGGTGCTACAGAAGAATGCTGAATATTAGATGGGCAGATCACGTACCTAATGAGGAGGTACTGAATAGAATAGGGGAGAAAAGGAATTTGTGGCACAACTTGACTAGACGAAGGGATCGGTTGGTAGGACACGTTCTGAGGCATCAAGGGATCACAAATTTAGCATTGGAGGGCAGCATGGAGGGTAAAAATCGTAGAGGGAGACCAAGAGATGAATACACTAAGCAGACTCAGAAGGACGTAGGTTGCAGTAAGTACTGGGAGATGAAGAAGCTTGCACAGGATAGAGTAGCATGGAGAGCTGCATCAAACCAGTCTCAGGACTGAAGACCTTAACAACAACAATCAGCTGTTTTGGGGATGGCTCTGATTTGCTCAATTAGTTGCCTACTATTTTTCACACAAAATTGTTTTTGGAATCGGAAGTGTTTTTTAAATAGGTTTAAGCATTTTTGCGCTATTTTGCTGAAAAGACCCCCCAATATTGTTCACAACAATCTTTTACTGAAAGGACACCCCTATGTTGGGGGGGGGGGGGGGGGGGGCGCTGCGGGTTTGCAATATTAATAACATTTGACAACCTCCTACCATTTAACTTTGACATTTGCTCTGTACATCCCGGGCTCCTTTTCGCTGTTTCTTCATAAATAGTGGAGTTTTTCCGCTTATCGGGCATATGTAATAGAGCATGATTTTACCCATTCTACTTGAAACCAAAAATAATGGCTATTCACCCATTTAGCTAGGTAAAAAATGCACACCATACTTGATAGTTCTATTCCCTTGCAGCGCCATCTACCTTTATGGAAATCTTGTGTGCTCATCAATAACTATGCTTTTTCCCTGTAGATGGCCTTAGTTGTTCGAGCTAATTCGCTGAAGGAGAAGATTATCAGATTATGTCGTTACTGTTTTTCCATTTTCTAATGGTTGACATGTCGTTATCAGTATCACCTTACTCAATATATGGCGGCCTTTATCTTTTTCGGGCAAACTTACGTAGCTAATCGTTGTTTCAACGAATATTTTAGGCCATGAGAATGTAAGTTGACTGCATTGAGCAGTTTTATAAATGGTTTTGTATCTCCTTATATGTATTAACTTTTAAAGAAAATATGTATTTTGTGAAATCTGATGCAATTGTCAATTTTCGCTCGTAAACTGAGCCATTCTTGAATATAAGGGCGCATGGAACATTTGTTCATGAGACTATCGTTTGCATAGCATATCTAAAGTCGTTATCCACATATATAGTTCTTCATATGCGCAACAATTTGTTAATCGCATTATTTAAGTGAGACGATTGTTTATCTCGTACTGTAATTTTTAGCTGAACTCCGTCAACTTTGGATTTGTGCATTCAGTAACATAGTCTAATCTATTGGAAGTAACATAAATGTATCTTTTGATGCACTTGCAGTTCATATGTAGAAAGGTAGATGGCCATTGATACCACTATTCAGTTTCGGCAGTATGACAAATAAGTTTTATTTCCTAAATTTGTGTGAGTGGATTCATATTTTTAGCGAGTTTATCTCTTCTTACAATTTTGACGATCATAGTTTTGATGTATGTATTTAATTTGTTATTATTATCTGACAAACAATGTTAAGACATTTTCACTTGTAATTATTTAAATTGGTATTATCAGTTACTATCACTGTACAAGTTTTTGTTATGTGATATATTCCTTATTGTTTGTATTTTACATTACTCTTCTATTTGTCATAGAGGGCGCTTATTACAACTTGGCGCCACCTCATGTTGTCTTGTTGTAGTGTTGACCTATGATGTGTCACTAACGATAGAAATCTGCCAAGGACAGTACTTCTACTTATGGCATGTATCGGTTAGAAAAATAGTATGTTATGACTTTGAATTTTAATTTCAGACATCGATATATGTTGTAAATTATGTAACTATGTTTTATTGTCAATTTTTTCGTTTGTTAAAGCAGTTGTTGTTTATGCCTTGTCTCTTGTATTTGTTTCAGCACCGATGATGACTGATATCAGTTGAAATCGATATGCAACAATATAAATAAATTATGTTTGTGCGACTGGTTGCTACATTCTTTATAATTTTATATTCTGCAGTCGCTGCACAGAAAGGGATCCTTATGGAGCCAAACGTTCAAAAACCTAGTTCCTTGTTTTAAATCCCTAACTCTTATCAGGAAGTATTCGGCTCTTGTTGTGCTTTGTTTCCCAACTTTTACTCTACCATAATTTTGACGTTAGACCGCCATAGCTTCTCAACTGATGTAGATTTTTTTGAGTCGGGTGACGATTGATCCGGTATAGTTTTTGTAATTGTCTTTCGAACCATCTTGCTAATATAGTGGCAACGGATAAAGCTTTCACAAAACAACAGGGTGACTATTAACTACATATATATATATATATATATATCTACCTTCATACAAAATTATTACCGATTCAGGCAAGTATGAAACACGGAAGTGACGCACATAAAAACTGTCAAAAAACATGAAATCGAAATTAAGCTAAATTTTTGAAATTTTACCGCTATTCTCACGTAGGAACCGAGCACGAAGATGCCTCCCACCCCCCTCCCCAAAAACCGCTATTCCGCGAGCTGCCTTTTCATATCTATTTGTTACAGCGCTTCCGCTGGTTATTTTGAAGGAATATGGGAAGTGCAGTGCATAAGTAAAACAAACAGACTACAAGAAGCTAGTGTGACAATTTATAGGGCAATGGTCCAGCATCCGCTGTCCTCATCACAGATATAAAACTACTTCAGACGCGCGCTGCTAGGATCGTAAGAGATCGTATGGAAGTGTAAGAAAGACGCTCGGAGAACTTAAACAGGAATTTTTGGAATAAAAACGACGTAGTTCCCACGAAGTCCAGTATTTGGGGAATACTGCGAGACAATTTTGCAGCCACAACCTTACATCTCACGTAGAGCGAAGATTTGGGGGGGATGAACAAATAGGGCTAGACTTCGAGAGAAATACACACATCAAAAAAAGTTGCAAAACTGACTGTGGCTATTGTAAGACGTAAACAACCATGCATGAGCAGCGCATATTAGACGGACGGGATCCGACAGCCGATCAGTTCCAGTCATTCCACCAGGAAGGAGGTACGCGGCTCGTGTTGTCTGTAGTTCAACCATGCCTAGACTGTCAATACCGCGGATCTATCGCGTCTGCAATGTTACTTTCTGCTTTTCTGCTACTTCGTTTTTGCTTGTTTACCCATTACACAAATACTGTCCCAACTATTCCTTCAATTGCTATCTGCGTCTCCTAAGTTTTCTCATATCCGGAAAAAGGGGCCTATTACACACTGGAAATAATCGGAAGCTACATTTTCTCGCTGCCCCTCTCAATACCGGCATCAAAACGGTGCAACATTTTGTTTCTTCCGCTTCCGACGGGAAGTCTTATTTTAGAATGAAAACACGAAATACGTAATAAGATAGCAGTTCAAAGAACAGTAAACTCTGATCGCAGTAAATGGAACGTCAACTACTTCTTCTGAGGTCTATATGGTCGCGAATGGAACAGTGATCCGGAAATGTAGAATAAATTTCTTTTATTTCACATCTATGGTCACAGACTTCTAGGTTCTCAGACTAACGGGTTCGGCCAGCAATGGTCATATTCAGATCAACTGCGTTTTTTTTAATAGGAACCCCCATTTTTATTACATATTCGTGTAGTACGTAAAAAAATATGAATGTTTTAGTTGACCACTTTTTTCGCTTTGTGATAGATGGCACTGTAATAGTCACAAGTTCGTGGTATCACGTAACATTCCGCCAGTGCTGACGCTATTTGCTTCGTAATACATTACCCGTGTTAAAATGGACCGTTTAACAATTGCGGAAAAGGTCGATATCGTGTTGATGTATGGCTATTGTGATCAAAATGCCCTACGGGCGTGTGCTATGTATGCTGTTCGGTATCCTGGTCGACATTATCCAAGTGTCCGGACCGTTCACCGGATAGTTACGTTATTTAAGGAAAGAGGAAGTGTTCAGCCATATGTGAAACGTCAACCACGACCTGCAACAAATGATGAGGCCCAAGTAGGTGTTTTAGATGCTGTCGCGGCTAATCCGCACATCAGTAGCAGACAAATTGCGCGAGAATCGGGAATCTCAAAAACTTCGGTGTTGAGAACGCTAAATCAACATCGATTGCACCCGCACCATATTTCTATGCACCAGGAATTGCATGGCGACGACTTTGAACGTCGTGTACAGTTCTGCCACTGGGCACAAGAGAAATTACGGGACGATGACAGATTGCATTAATGTGGTATTTAGAGGCAATCGCGCTGTAACAGTATGCGTTCTCAGAAATGATAAGTTGACAAAGGTACATGTATCACATAGGAACAACCGATATAAAATGTTCAGACTTACCTAAGTTCTGTATTTTAATTTAAAAAACCTACCTGTTACCAACTGTTCGTCTAAAATTGTGAGCCATATGTTTGTGACTATTACAGCGCCAAGTGAAAAAAGTGGTCCAACTAAAACATTCATATTTCTTTACGTACTACACGAATATGTAATAAAAAATGGGGTTTCCTATTTAAGAAAAACGCAGTTGATATCCGTTTGACCTATGGCAGCACCGTCTAGCGGGCCACCCATAGCGCCATCTGGTTTCTCCCTTCACGCTAGTCAAGTTTCGTTCTTTGTAGTTTTTTCATTTGACGCTTATTTCGTGAGATATTTGGCCCGGTCACGATCTGTGGACCACCCTGTATATGAGTCGTCAGTAGACAAGATAACTCTTGTACATACTATAATTTATGTATGTATCACGACTCTGGCGCCGATTTTGTGTTTAGCATTTGACGATGCCACTATGGGTCCAATACAGTAGGACATGTTTTTTTATGAAACAGATCTGAATATGACCATTGCTGGCCGAACCCGTTAGTCTGTGAACCGAGAAGTCCGTGACCGTAAATGTGAAATAAAAAAAATTCATTCTACATTTCCGGGTCACTTTTCCATTCGCGACCATGTCGCAGCCTGTGAAAGAAGTAATGTAGACCTGAGAAGAAGTAGTTGACGTTTCAGTCACTGCAATCCGAGTAGAAGTTTACGAGCGTTTATTGTTCTTTGAACTACTGTCTTCTTGCGTAGTTCCTGTTTTCATTCTAAAATAAGACTTCCCGTCGGAAACAAAATGTTGCACCGCTTCGATGCCGGTGTTGAGAGGCGCAGAGAGAAAATGTAGCCTCCCATTATTTCCAGTTTGTAATATGTCCCTCTGTTAGGATATGAGAAAACTTCGGAGACATGCAGGTAGCAATTGTCGAAATAGTTAGGACAGAATTTGTGTAAAGGGTAAAAAAGCAAAAACGAAGTAGCAAAAAATGGTTAAAATGGCTCTGAGCACTATGGGACTTAACATCTGAGGTCATCAGTCCCCTAGAACCTAAAACTACTTAAACCTAACTAACCTAAGGACATCACACACATCCATGCCCGAGGTAGGATTCGAACCAGCGACCGTAGCAGTCGCGCGGCTACAAACTGAAGCGTCTTGGCACGAAGTAGCAGAAAAGCAGAAAGGAGATTAGCAACTTGCTTAGACCAGAACTAGGAACGACACAGTAGCGGAATGAGGGGAAGAATTCCCCTACCTAGGAAGGAAGGTTACGCGGGATTACAAAAGCAAGGAGGACATCAGGAGCCTCACACAGGTCATTAGCATGTGGTCGAATACATTGAAGTGGGAATAAGTCCGATCTGTCTTTTGTAAATAAGTCCACGAACACGTATTGTCAGGGGACGAACTGCGGAGGTATGCAGTGCAAGTTACCCGAGTTTCAGTGCTGGTGTGACTCGTTGCATTACGTTCATAACGCGAACACTGCAGTCTCTTCATATTACTGGCGTGTTGACAGCCAGCCAATAGTACGACTGGCTTCAATAAGTAATCAACACATTTTTTTCTTCGGCCAATTTCGGTTGAAAAAACGAGGAATTTGTTGTGAGACACCGTGGAATATTTCCGTTTCAGCCACTATAGTTCCATGAAATTCCGATAGGTGGTGTCGCTATACGTAGCATTCAAAAATGGCGGCTGTAACAGAGGTGTCTTCTGAGCAGAGAGCTGCCACTGAGTTTCTTTTGGCGGAAAACCAGAACATCACAGATATTCTTAGGCGCTTGCAGAATGTCTACGGAGACCTGCCAATGAACAAAAGTACGGTGAACCGTTGGGCGCGCAACAAGGTCACGCAAACGTGTTCGATTTCTCTCATTTCGAGGTGACAGAGGAAAGAAAACGGCAGTCCATGAAAGGGTTATTCTGCTTGATGTTTTCTCTCATGGTGCAACGATCAATTTGAAGCGTTTTGTGCTACCCTTAGGAAATTGAAGAAACGACTTCAGCGTGTTCGTCGCCATAAAAACTTCACCACCACAACGCAAGACCTGACATAATTCAGCGTACCCGCGAGGAGCCCACAAAACTTCATTGGACTGTAGTTCCTCAACCACCCCACAGCTCAGATCTCGCACCTTCCGACTTCCATTTGTTAGGACCAATGAAGGACGCAAAGTGTTCTAGAAATAAGAAGTCAGAAAAAATTGTGAAGAAGAAGAAACTTTTTTTGTTAGGTACTTCACATGGTAAAAATGTTGGCTAACTGTTGCAGGATGAACTACGGTCAGTTTATTAGGTCACAAGTTCTTTTAAACCTAGTACAAGTTTGGGTCAGATGATAGAGGATGTAGGTTCACTTTGCAAAGACTTCACAAAGGAAGACACCGTGGTAACAGTGGGTGGGGCGGGGAACAGTATAGACAGGGACCCTGATTATTCAACTGAGGGTGACCTGGTACAGATAGCTTCAGCAACGAGTCATACTGGTGTTGGGTTTGTATCTGTTCTGAGACGCCATGACTGGCCTGATATAAACTCTTCTGCTATCAGAGTTAATTTAGAGGTGGAATGGCTGCTTGGATCAGGTATTGGGTCTCATATCTGCGTGGTTCCTGTTGCCTCTATCAGCAGATGGGACTTTACTAGACATGGCCTTCACCTCAACAGGAAAGGGAAGAAAAACTGTCTGGGCTAATAGCAAATAACGTAAGGGGGGGCATTATTACAAATGGTAAAGTACCGGTGGTTCTAAGTGACAGAATAGCAGTTTTTTAGGGTAAGTAGTGCAGAATCAATAGACGTTCAAAGACAGGCTGAAAATGACATTCACAATGATAAAACAGGCAGCCAGAAAGCAAATTTTAATGTACACAGATCATGCAAACAGTTCCTGATTGAAAGTGGAGATATTCGAAACTTAACAGAAAAATTAGGTTAATACAGTTGTAATTCATCCAGTGCACAAAATCAGTTATCTTTTTTGCGTCAGAATATCCGAGGACTAAGGGGTGAACTTAATGAGTTGCTTACTTGTGTTGAAGATTTTACAGTTGAGCAAACCAACTGATATAATCTGCCTCTCTGAACATCATGTGACCAGTAATATAGATATGTTAAATGTTACAGGATTCAGGTTAGCTTCTTACTTCTGTACAGAAAATATGGAGAAAGGAGGAGTTGCCACATTTGTCAGAAACTGTTTTAATTTCGAGAACATGATATTAATGAATTTTGCATCACTTAGAATCTTGTGCAACGGAAGTAGTATTCCATAATAAGTCCTGTTGTAATAGTAAGTATATTCAGAGTATTTACAGCAAACTTTAACATTTTCATAAAAAATCTGGAAGGTATGTTGTGCCATCTCACAGTAAGAAACAAGAAACTAGTGGTTGTTGGTGATTTTAATGTGGTTTTATTGAAAAGCACCATCAGTGAACAATTATTGAAATCATTAGCACTGTCATTCTATTTAATTCCTACTGTGAAGTTTTCAACTAGAGTATGCAAGTGTTCTGAGACTGCTCTTGATAATATCTTTACAGATCACTCTAGAGATAAAAGTCATATCGCATAACCAATAGTAAATCTGATTATTGACATGCAGTATCTTGTGTTAAATGTTGAAACTTGTCAGGATAAACATCTATTAAAACTGAGTGCCGTAGGGGAATAAATCAGTAAAAAATTGAAAATTTTAGGAGATTGCTCCAAGACATGAACTCTACAGATGTTTACAGTACTTCTGACTCACATGGAAAATACAAAGGATTTATTAATAAAGTTACTTCATGTTTTGAAAACTGTTTCCCCCTAAAGGTAACTCAAATCAAACGGAAGTATAAAAATAAACTATGTATTACAAAAGAAATAACGATATCATCTGGGGAAAAAAGGAGACTGTATCTACTATCTAAGAATAGCTCTGACGTTAGCATTGTAATGCATTACAAAGAGTACTGCAAAATATTGAAGCAGGTAATCCAGAAATCTAAGCAGCTTTATCATGAGAAAAAGATAATTACATCGGCAAGAAAATAAAAACTAGATGGGATATAGTGAAGACAGAGACAGGTGAGGCAGAAAAGGAAGAGGAACAAATCGCTGTAAAAATAAATGAGACATTGGTAACAAGTGCGTGTTGTGTTGCAAACCTTTTAAACAAGTACTTTGTGTCTGTTACTGACAACTTGAGGTTATCAGTTTCACTAAACGGTGCAGTAGACTTTCTGAGACCAGTCTTTTCATATAACTTCAGTAAAATGGAAATGACACTAATGTCTCTCAAAGAAGTAACATCCATTATAAAACCTTTAAAAGCAAAGTATTCTAGTGCGTATGATAACATATCAATGAAGTTAATCAAAGAATGCTCGTGCGAGTTGAGTTCTATCTTAAGCTATTTGTGTATTCAGTCTCTTATCAGCGGGACATTTCCAGACTGGTTAAAATATGCTGCAGGTAAGTCTCTTTACAAGAGGGGTGATATAGAATACCATCAAACTATCGACCAATTTCAGTTTTGCCGCTTTTTTAAAAAATATTTGAAAAGGTTGTGTTCAAGGGTCTCCTTACGCATCTAACTGCAAATAATATATTGTCCAAATCGCAGTTTGGGTTCCTTAAGGATTCCGATATGGTGGCTATTTACGCTTACAGTGAGAATGTACTTAATTCATTAGGTAATAAATTAGAGGCTACTGGCATTTTCTATGACCTGTCAAACGCCTTTGACAGTGTGAATAACGGCATTCTCTTAAGTAAATTAGAATATTACGGTGTCACCCGCAATGCTGTGAAATTGTTCGAGCCTTACCTAACTAACAGCAAACAAGGGGTGTTGTTGCGAAATACCTGTGCAGTAAGCAGTCAATCTTCACCTGATTGGGAATTAATTACATGTGGTGTTTCGTAAGGTTCCGTCTTGTGACTGTTGATTTTTCTTGTGTACATTAATGACTTCTCGTCTCTTTTATTGCCAGATGCTAAGTTTGTTTTGTTTGCAGATGATACAAACATTGCAGTTAGTAGTAAGTAAAGTACAGATTTAGAAACGGCTGCTAATCAAATTTTCACTGACATTAGTAAATGGTTTAAAGCTAATTCACTGTCATTAAACTATGAAAATACCCACTATATGCTGTTCAGAACCTGTAAGAGATTTCTTTCCAGATGTGTATAATATATGAAGACATACAGCTCGAAGAGTTTGACAGTGTTGAATTTCTGGGATTACAACAGAATAATAAATTCAGTTGGGAAGGGCACACCACAGAAATGCTTAAGCGCCTAAGCAAATCTGTATTTGCAGTGAGAATGATGTCAGATGTAGGAGATATAAATACAAAAAACCTTGCATTCTTTGCTTACTTTCATTCTATTATGTAATGTGGGATCATATTCTGGGATAACTCGTCAAACCGAGTGAAAGCTTTTAACGTGCAAAAGCGTGTAATAAGACTCATTTGTGGTGTAAATTCAAGAACATCATGTAAAAACCTGTTCAAGGAACCTTGTGTTCTAACCACTGCTTCTCAGTATATCTATGCTTCAATGAAATTTGTTGCAAATAATATGTATCTATTTCCAACCAATAGCTCAATACTTAGTATCAATACTAGGAATAAGAACAATCTACATAAAGACCTAAAATCACTTACCTTGGTCCAAAAAGGGGTCCAATATTCAAGAACACACATTTTGAATAAATTGTCAGCAACCATTAAATACTTGCTTTCGGATAAAGCACAGTTTAAGCAGAGCTTGAAAGACTTCGATAGGCAACTCCTTCTACTCTCTAGATGACTATGTTAACAAAGACTGTTAGGCTAGCTTAAGTAAAAATTTCTGTTAAATTTCGGTTTTGACAGCACTTGGCCACAATAGTCAAGATTATATATTTTGTGTATGATGAATTTGTTAAATGTGGGTAATAGTGTTTCATTCTGACAGTGTATTAATTCTGTAAATATTAGCTGTTCCAATTTACTGTAATGTAATCGCCTATTTTGACAGTCTCCTGACTAATTATCAGGGTAGTAAGTATTACATTCAAATATTTTATGTTTTTTATGTTATACTTTCTGACTTGTTCTACACCCACGAGACTCGTCTCATTTTTGAACCTATGGAACGAAAACTGAATCTAATCTAATCTAATGTAATTCCGCGGGAAGCGGTACATGGATGGTGAGGAAGTATTGATGCAGCAAGACGTTGGCTCCGACGTGGAGCAGTAGAGTGAAAAATGAGGTTTTGTAGACAAAAGTTTGGGATTAATATGATTCATTGGTATCCTGAATAAAACCAATGGGCTATCAGAAAAACAAAAATTTGTTGAAATATTTATTCAACGCCCTTCGTAGAGTTAACGAGTCAGATACGAAAAGGACGTCGTTCGTTTCTAGGCCACTGGCGTGATGTACAAGATATGAAAAATTGAACAAGCGTTCAGTGATTTCAGACACGCACCCGCAGCGGGTAGACAGCACATCACGGCAGGACACACAAGCTATGTGCCTACGTAGAAATGTTGTAGATATCAGATATATTTCTTGGTAAAATTTACATTTAATTAAACGCAGGTTAAGAAAGCAAATTATAATTCAAAACTGGTGTGAAATATACAGGGTGACAATTACTGAACTACATGAAAATTTTATTTCATTTATTTATTTATTTCTCTTCTGAACGGTATGCGTTAGGACGTTCAAACTGCACATTCGGCCGCAGGGCATGAAGGGAATTAGTATGCGGCTGTGAATTAGACGACCGACAACAGTCGCTGCGACGAGATTCTACGTCTGATGATGGTCTATACTGCTTGAGATCAGTCATCGGAAATATAGCAAGAAATTCGTGACCTAGACGGTGCTATTTAGAGAGCTAGAATACACAAATTATTGTGGTGTCTCCTCTACATCGTAATACTGTATTTTACTATTTTTGTACTACCATTTTTGTTATTGAAAGACAATCGGTAGATGTAGAGCCGACTGCAATGTCTGAAAATGACGGGCGCGGAAAGACAGAAAAACTGTTGTAGCAGCCTTCGTGTACTGGTATTGTAAATTTGAATAAATGACCGTTTTAGAAATTTTATACAGGTTGATTGTAGCAGGCCAGTAGTGGGGAGGGAGCGAGACTGTTTACAGAAACGAGTTATCCATCTCGTGTTCTAAACTCTAGACTCACCCCTCCCCCCCTCCCACACATACATACATACATACACACACACACACACACACACACACACACACACACACACACAGTAAGTGATTGAAATTAATCCAAAGATATAATTGAAAGGAAATCAGCCCTCGGTCACTATTTTTAACAAATTAACCTGGTTTCGACACTGCTAGGAGTGTCTTCCTCAGAATTTAAATCAAAGAATGGTCTATATTCTCTAACATGGTCACAGAATTATGACTAAAAACGTATGATAGAATATAAGTACGGAATCGTCGTGAAAGACTGGGAGTACTTATATGTCATTTATAAAATAATGAATATGCCAAAAGGGCATTAGTCACAAAGAAATTTAAGATAAAGAAAATGTGATGGTGAGCCACTAATGTCTGCTCGTTACTTGCGTGGTGCAGTGCCAGTAGGCCTATAGGGTACTGTAAATCGTACAATGTCGGATCAAGCCGCGAAGAGCAACAGTCTGTGCAATACATGTTGCACGTTACTGTGTTTAGTTACGTATGCCACTCCGAACTAATGGTATTTGAAAAGAATTGACTAACATGGAACGTTCTCGCTTGTGTTACTACAACAGTGGTTACGTATTAAAATAAGAGATGTAGATCGGTACACAGACACAGAAGGCAATAGTTCAGCGAGGTAGGCACGAGAACTTCAGTAAAGTTTGGAAGATTGGAAGATAGGAGTCGAGTTAATGGCGGAAGTAAAGCTGTGAGGAGGGATCCAGGGTCATTCTTCGATAGCTCGGTTAGTAGCGCACTTGCCCGCGGAAGACGAAGTCCAAGGTTCGAGCCCCGATCTAACAGGATATCAAATGCTTTTCGGAAGTCAAGAAACGCGGCTTCAGCTTGGGCGCTCTGGACCTTTGTGGACAAAGAGAGCGAGATAAAATTCTCAAAATCTCTGTTTTAGGGAATCCATGTCGCTTCCTATAGATATTTTCATTTTCCAGAAAGTTTCTGATACGTAGCGTAAAATGGGTTCCAGAAAGCAACAGTAGAGTGACGTCAAAGATGTAGTTTTATAATTATGTTACTCTGTCCGACTACCGTTCTTGAAAATTACGCAAAAGTGACCTAGGAGAAGAGTCAGAGCCGACTGTAGGTTTAGCATTAGACGCATCAAGTCAGTCGATATCGCGATAACAATCATCACTTAGCCTGTCTCCCGATATCTTGCATTCTTCCGAAGACCACGTAACGTCAAACGAGTTATCTCTGACTGGAACGACCGGATACTCGTGTACAGATATCGCTTTGTGTGGCAGGTACAATTCAGCATTCATACAAACAACTTGGAGCATACTAAGCATCTTCATAGGTTCCTCACTTTACGCAGTATGCGACATGTCGTTCTTAAAATTAGTTTCCGTTGATCGACGCTTGATAAACAACGGTTCGGATCCCATAAATTCTTGTTTTGGCTAAAAATAAACGCCGTTTGGATTTAGTTGTCAGATACGCTTTAGCAGTGACCGGCGTTTGTAAAAATGAAAAAAAAAATCACCATTATAATGGCCAGCATGTTTGAGACTCGTGTAGTGGTTAGCTTATTGTAAATTTAAGACATGCTCCCAGCGAAAGTGCACCATCAAATCTGTCAGCGTCAGGGAGATAAGGCAACGGTTTGTAGATGGATGGGAACAAACAGTTGCACGCTTCTCGGTACGAATATCTGGAGCGAAGCCTGTGATTAACTTAAGTAACTACCGAGTTGCTCGAAAAAGCTAATGTGGCAGTAAGATGGACCAGCAATAGCGTACCTTGCTCACTGATGACTGTCACTAAGTACAAGAAACTGGCACGAAATATCACTACAAGGGGACAATTCGTACGACTTGACTGTATTGAAAGAAATCTGATGCAATGAAAAATATCCAAATAATGGATGCAGTTTCGGAAACATTGCTTATGTTATCGTCATTCTGTTGGTCTCTTTCATCTTCCTTATTCACTTTCGTTACGGTGTAAAGTCAAGCGAAGGTGCACCAGTCGGGAACGAAAGAGAAGATAAGACTTTGAGAAGAAGTCAGCCAATCGCACACTGACACGACCTCCCTCCAGGACGACAACGCGCCAGCGGCGGCCCCTATGTGAAGAGGACGTAAACGCCGCGACCGACTGCCGACGGCCCAGTTCTGTCGCAGCTTCAAGATCACCCAGTTCAGTAGTGGCTTCAAGACTACTGACTTGGATAGAAGCGTCAATGCTAGATCACTTCGCTTGTACTCTCTATGAAGCACAGACTTTGAATGTTGACACTGAAGAAAACTGATTGTTTTGTATGCCGCCCTTTGCTTGCGACACATCTGTGCAATCGACAAAGTGAAGTGTTATAATTTTCTTCTTGTAATAAAACTCATTAATACGATTTGTTTGGTTGTTTGTCTAGCGAACCCAGTACGCAGGCTTCGTAGACACAACAACTTTGGTCAAATCTTTGAACGGAGCGAAAACAAAGACTGTCTAGACGTTACATAACAGATTTTTGTCTCATTTTTCATAGTCCGACTAATGGTAGGAAACCCCGCCCGGTTAGCCGAGCGATCTAACGCACGGCTTTCCGGAGTGGGAAGGAGCGCCTGGTCCCCGGCACGAATCCGACCGGCGGACTTGGGTCGAGGTCCGGTGAGCCGGCCAGGCTGTGGATGGTTTTTAGGCGATTTTCCATCTGCCTCGGCGAATGCAGGCTGGTTCCCCGTACTCCGCCTCAGCTACACTACGTCGGCCATTGCTGCGCAAACAAGTTCTCCACGAATGCGTACACCACCATTACTCTAACACGCAAACATAGGGGTTACACTCGTCTGGTGCCGGCCGTTGTGGCCGAGCGGTTCTAGGCGCTTCAGTCTGGAACCGCGCGACCGAAACGGTCGCAGGTTCGAATCCTGCCTCGGGTATGGATGTGTGTGATGTCCTCAGGTTAGTTAGGTTTAAGTAGTTCTAAGTTCTAGGTGACTGATGACCTCAGATGTTAAGTCCCATAGTGCTCAGAGCCATTTGAACCATTTGAACTCGTCTGGTGTGAGACGTTCCCTGGGGGGGGGGGGGGGCACCGGGGACCGAACCGCACAATAGCCCTGGGTTCGGTGTGGGGCGGCGGAGCAGTGAAGTAGACTGCGGTAGTCGTCGTGGGGTTGTGGGGGTTGTGGACCACTGCGGCTGTGGCGGGGACAGAGCCTCTTCGTCATTTCTAGGTTCCCGGTTAACATACAATACAATACAAGGGTAGGAAATGGTGAAATTGACCCACGTGTGGTCTAGATATTTAATTGCTTGAAAGTAACGAGTAATTAACAAAACAGTTAGTGAGTTGACAGAAGACTTAAATATTTCACGAAAAACTGCTATTGCCTGTGTAAATGAAGTGTCAGAAAGTTCCTCTCTTTAACGTCTAGCTACTTTCAGAGCGAAAGTTACATGACATTGATAGTTAGGGATAAAAATTGTTTCCTTAGAATCAAGCACTAAATTAAGGATATATTGAAAACAGAAGAAGATGGGAACGCAGATGATGCATGAAAAAGTTTGTCTCTTCAAGGCGTAGCTACTTTACGTGGAAGAAGTTTTATTCTTGTGATAATTTTAAAATGGTTTTCTTCGAACCAGCTACTAAATTTAGGATATATCGGGAGCAGTGGACACCAGGAAGAGAAGAGAGATATGAAAAAGTTTATCTTTTCATTCTTTAGTTTCTGAAAAAAATGAAAAAAGCGATCTAGTATTTTGTGACGTGATTTGTCTGAAAGCAAGAAGTAAAATAGATTAGACAAACATTTGACGCTGATTTAAATGATGCTCGAAATCATATACAGAAAATGACGGGCCGATCAATGTTTAACTTAACATCTTAGAATTTTAAACAGCAGTGGAGGATATTTGTCTAGTGGACTATACAGGGTGTTCGGAAATTCCCGTTTCAAAGTTCTAGGACTTGTGTACGGGAAAGGGTATATAATATTTTGATTTGGAACCCAAGTCCGGAAACATACCATTTCCATGTTACAACCATTTGAAAACAAGTTGGTTGCGCGACCACTTTTACGAGTAACTGATTACGCATGGCCCAGAAAATTACTTGTTTTACAGTTCCACTCATCAACAGCCGAAGGAATTACTCGTATACTCGTTGACGTGTTCTCTTCAACGCGATGCAGAACGGCCTCTTCCAATTCGCGTGTGCGGCTTCTCTTTGTAGCACCACAGTCACGCCCGCTGACGCTGAAGGCACCCCTTCTCGGAGTCGTTCCCTAATTGTGGCGGAAAGATACGTGATGGAGTCGGACGTTGTGGAGAACGATCTTGACAAAGGCGACGAGCATCTCTTCCATTACGTTGGTCTTCGTCATACAGAAGGATCATGTCGATGGATTCTGCAAACGTACACTCAACCACGTTGCCCTAACACTCACAGACTCGTGAATGAACCAGGTCAGAGATGTAGGACAGACGTCAAATTAAATCAGTCGATCCGATGTAAACACCCTCCCTATCCACCCCGCCCCCCCCTTCCCCCACCATGACTACCCTATTGCATACCTACCTATCAAACATGTTTTTAACCGGCCGTAGCACGGAAACGGAACGTTTCGGGCATGTGTTTCTCTTCAAAATATTATGTACTGACTTCAAGTTCTACAAGTTTGTAACGGGAATTTCCAAACATCCTGTGTAGACCGTACATTTTGCTGTCATGTGGTCTTGACATATTTTTATTATCTATGCCTCTATTCCACTTTAAACGTTGAACTTTAAATTTTCAATCAACACTTCACCTGCTGTTCGTAATTTCAACCATCATTCAAAGGCGCGTTACATGTTTCTCTAACCTATTTCATTTCTTATTTTTGCACGGATCACTACACAAAGCATTTGATCTCGTTTTAAACTTTTTTGTTTAGTTGAATACGTCGCCTCTGAACTTAATCCCTGACGACAATCGTAATTACTTTCACAGCCTTAGACCACGAATTTCGCGAGTTCACTTGAAATCTGTTCCCGATTGGGAATCGCTGTCCACCATCACCATCTCAATGGGATTTAAGTAAGAAGAATTCTACTGTGTTTCGCTCAGAAGCAAATGAAAGATGAGAAAACAAAAATTCGAGAGACCACGTTGAATAAGTACGAGTAGTTTAGTACACAACGAGCGAGTGCCCACTGACGACACAGTTGTCTATCAGCGAATGTCATCGTTGGACCACAGCAAGCGAATACAGGAAAACTTGTACAGGTTTTTCGCTTTGTCTAATGAGCGGCAGTTCTCTTTAACTGTAGATAAATGCAAGGTAACCTCCACAACAAGCACGAAGAAAGCGATAGCATGCGATTACGATATTAGCAATGAGTATCTGTAGCACATAACTCACGAATACAGTAGCTTAGAAACGCCTCATTCGAATCTTTGTACTGCTCATCAGTACCTATGAGATACTATTAATGAAATAAACAGAGAATGTCCAAAGAAAACATGTGCCTGTCATAGCTGCCGGTTTAGTAGAGCGCTAATCAAACTCTGGTGGAGGCACTGCCCAGCACGGGGATGCCTACCACCAAAATTACGAGAGAGCAAGCTCCAACAAGAGACAAGCTACGTAATACGAGGGTAAGTCAATTATTATCGGCAAAGTAGTTAAAAAATTTCATTGTAATGAAATAGGAAACTTACAAGAACATTATTTTTCGACATAGTCTCCTTGCGTTTCAACGCATTTGGTCCATCGTTGTACAAGCTTCCTGATGCTCTCATAAAAGAAGGTTCTCGGTTGAGCTGCGAGCCAGGAATGCACCGCTTCTTTCACTGTTTCGTCCGAGGCAAATCGACGGCCCCTTAATGACTGTTGAAGTGGACCAAACAAGTGATAGAAGGGGCAAGATCGGGATTATATGGAGGACGATCCAGTACTTCAAATTTGAGTTTCTGGAGCGTTTCAGCAGTATGCGGACGGGTAATTTTGTGCAACAACACAACACCTTTTGACAGCAATCGTCGGCGTTTACTTCGAATTGCAGTCTTTAGCCTGGCAGTAAGCATCTCACTATAGCGTACACTGTTCATTGTTGAGATCCTTTCCCCATAATGTTCCAGTACTGGACGTTGTGAGTCCCAGAAAACTGTAAGCATCAGTTTTCCTGCGGACGGCTGGGTCTTGAACTTTTTCTTGCACGGCGAATTTGGATGTTTCCATTCCATACTCGGTCGTTTACTCTCCGGCTCGTAGTGATGGATCCATGTTTCGTCACCAGTAATGATCCTGTCTAGAAGTTGTCCCCTTCGTTACCATAGCGATCGAAATGTTTTTTGCAGATGTCCAAGCGCGTTTGTTTATGCAACTGTGTGAGTTGTTTTGGGACCCATCTCGCACAAACTTTATGAAACCCAAGTCTGTTGTGAATGATTTCGTAGGCAGAACCGTGACTAATTTGCAGACGATGTGCCACTTTGTCAATAGTTAATTGTCTGTCTAAGAGAATCATTTCACGTCAACGCTCAATGGTTCCTTCATTTGTGGAGGTAAGCAGTCGTCCGGGTCCTTCATCGTGCGTAACACTTGTGCGACCATTTCGGAATTTCTCAATCCATTCGTAGACACTCCGCTGTAGCAAACCACTGTTCCCGTACTGTACCGAAAGTCTTCGATGAATTTCGGCCCCTGTTACGCCTTCCGACCACAAAACACGGATCACCGAACGTTGCTCTTCTTTGGTGCAAATAGACAGTGGAGCAGCCATGATTAACAGCACGGCAGCGATAACGAAACTCATACAGCAGCTTGAAAATTGCAAAAGCATAACAACAAATAAACAAAGCATGCGTCATCAACGTGAAACGACATTACTACAAAAATATAACAAAATTGCGGATAATAATTGACTTAGCCTCGTACTTCCTCTCACATACATCTCGCGAAATGACCATCACGGGAAGAATCAGACAACTGCGGCTCATACAGCGGCTGACAGACAGTCGATATTCCCACGCACCATTCCTAGACAGCGCGGCAAATGGGGAAGAAACAATGATGTTGCGAAGTGTACCCTCTGCAACACACTGTAAGCTGGCTTAAGGAGTACATGTAGATCCTGTATTGTCTGCATCTCCAGATGTGCTCTTCGAAAATAGAGATTGTAAGGGTTCGATGTGGATAAGTGAGGGGTAGGCGAAGCTTGTGACGAAATTAAGCAACAAAGGTACGGTGTATGAAGGCGGGACGCACCTGTAAGAGTTGCTGCAGAGGTGTACAGGTGTACAGCTGTCGTGAGCGGCCGCTGGCGACTCGTCAGATGGACTGATAAAACCGCGGGCCGGCGTGACCGCGATATCTCACGCCAGATAAGCTCGCATTTTGCGTCATGACACGCAGGTCGTGCGGGACTGTGACAACCGCTGCGGATTACAAAATTTGAAAATAACCCGCGGGCAGGCCTGCAGTTCCGCAGCGCTTATCTCGGAGGAAGCAGCTACGGCGTGTCGACTTAATCATCCTATCTGTTGGACATATTAATAGCTGTCGACCTATTCCAGTATTAATTTCCTTACCAAATTTTTCGGAATAGGTAATGTACACTACTGGCCATTAAAATTGATACACCAAGAAGAAATGCGGATGATAAACGGGTATTCATTGGACAAATATATTATACAAGAACTGACTTGTGATTATATATTCACGCAATTTAGGTGAACAGATCCTGAGAAATCAGTACCCAGAACAACCACCTCTGGCCGTAATAACGGCCTTGATACGCCTGGGCATTGAGTCAAACAGAGCTTGGATGGCGTGTACAAGTACAGCTGCCCATGCAGCTTCAACACGATAACACAGTTCATCAAGAGTAGTGGCTGGCGTATTGTGACGATCCAGTTGCTCGGCCACCATTGACCAGACGTTTTCGATTGGTGGGAGATCTGGAGAATGTGCTGGCAAGGGCAGCAGTCGAACATCTTCTGTATCCAGAAAGACCCGTACAGGACCTGCAACATGCGGTTGTGCATTATCCTGCTGAAATGTAGGGTTTCGCAGGGATCGAATGGAGGGTGGAACCTCAAGTCGTAACACATCTGAAATATAACATCCACTGTTCAAAGTGTCGCCAATGCGAACAAGAAGTGACCGAGACGAGTAACCAATGGCACCCCATACCATCACGCCAGGTGATACGCCAGTATGGCGATGACGAATACACGCTTCCAATGTGCGTTCACCGCGATGTCGCCAAACGCGAATGCGACCGTCATGATGCTGTAAACAGATCCTGGATTCATGCCAAAAAATGACGTTTTGCCATTCGTGCAGCCAGGTCAGCCGTTGAGTACACCATTGCAGGCGCTCCTGTCTGTGATGCAGCGTCAAGGGTAGCCGCAGCTATGGTCTCCGAGCTGATAGTCCATGCTGCTACAGACGCCGTCGAACTGTTCGTGCAGATGGTTGTTGTCTTGCAATAAGATGCCTGTCATCTCGACTGCTAGTCATGCGAGGCCGTTCGGATCCAGTACGGCGTTCCGTATTACCCTCCTGAACCCACCGATTCCATATTCTGCTAAGTCATTGGATCTCGACCAACGCGAGCAGCAATGTCGCGATACGATAAACCGCAATCGCTATAGGCTACAATCCGACCGTTATCAAAGTCGGAAACGTGATGGTACACATTTCTCCTCCTTACACGAGGCCGGTCAACTGCTGTTTGTGTATGAGAAATCGATTGGAAACTTTCCTCATGTCAGCGGGTTGTAGGTGTCGCCACCGGCGCCAACCTTGTGTGAATGCTCTGAAAAGCTAATCATTTGCATATCACAGCATCTTCTTTCTGTCTGTTAAATTTCGCGTCTGTAGCACATCATCTTCGTGATGTAGCAAATTTTAATGGCCAGTGGTGTATTTAAGAACGCTTTAACACAGTTGCAAATATGGAATTCTGAATCACTCACAATTGCAAATCCAGAATAGTGGCTCCACTGGACGTGCCAGCAACTATTTCACCGTCCTTGTATCAAAATGCGTGGATGCAAAGAATTTCACCTGCCAGGATTTTTTGCACTCTATCTAAGGCATTGGACAGTGCACATCGCAACATTGCGTAGGGGCAAGAAGGCAGAGCCGTACACAGTGGCCGAGCGTTTCTAGGCGCTTCAGTCTGGAACCGCGCGACCGCTAGGGTCGCAGGTTCTAATCCTGCCTCGGGCATGAATGTGTGTGATGTCCTTAGGTTAGTTAGGTTTAAGTAGTTCTAAGTCTATGGGACTGATGACCTCAGATGTTAAGTCCGATAGTGCTTAGAACCATTTTTCGAAGCCACAAGGCAGATTGTATAACTGATAGGATGCGAGGTTCACATTCGATACCTCATCCTGTTGTCATGGTGGAACTTCTCCTGAGAGGGAAACAATTAATACTGGTGTATTATTGGAACCACTTTTGTTCTTTTTTCAAGCAAATTGCCACCCTCTTACACCAAAAAACCACAAATAGCGACACATGCTGATTGTGAACGAATCATAATCTATTCTAAGAGAGTTGTAATAACGTAAGAAGTAATAAATGAAGTCTAAATGATGGAACGATTTTAACCACCATAGGCTGTCAATTTTATTCCTTTAATGCACCATGCATATAAATCAGATGGCTTTAGGCCACTTTCAAACTTTGATATTGGCGATGTGAGTGTAACATTTAAAAAACTTGTTTCATTCGGTAATGGCCGAAGACCGAAATCGGTCAGCAATGTAATTTATATGCGTGGTGCACTAAACGAATAAAACTAACAGCCTAAAGTGGTTGACGTGGTTCTATTATTTTGATACGTACATGAGGAAAGTAATAAATGAAGTCTTCACAAAAGGTACAATGATCACCAAATAACATTTTTTTCAGTTGCAAGAACAATGTACACTGTTTTTTGAATCCAGATCTAGTGTTAGAATTTTTGATATGGCGTGGCAAAACTGACGCACTCTCACAACAAGACTTCCAGACGCAGACAGCAAAGAAATCTGTCACTTCACAAAGAAGCAAAAAAATGAACAACATAAGAATGAAGAAAAGTAAAGATGCATACCTAAAAATATTTCGTCTCCTAATTCTTGCTTTACTTTGCCTCATGAACACCATTTTGTAAGAGCATCATTGAGGTACTCTATTTGCCTTCACAGTTCTTGCTCATCTGAGAAGCGTCCCGGTGCTAACGTTTTCCATGTCCGTCACCAACGGCGCAAAGGTTACCCAAGAATAAGTCAACATGATGTTTCAAGAAATTCCGTTTAAACGACATTTTACATCGCGTAAGTGGTAGATCTCAGTAGTTCTAGTGATATATGACGATACTTCTCTATCCTATAATTTACCAAAGTGTTCTTGCAAACGGTCGTGAAAGACTGCCATGTCATCACTTAAGAAATCAAGGAACTGGGTAATGGTTACCATTTAGTATTAGCGGTTTACCGTTTACGATTTACTGTTAACTGTTAACAATTAAACCTTTACCAATTATATTTACAAATACGTTGTCATAGCTGAGCAATGGGCTAAGTTGGTAGAAAATGAACTTTATCTTTTAACTCATCAAAACTCTCATGTACACAATGGAGGGTATGTTAGTAATTAATTCTTGAATTTCTATATTCAAAGCGTACACAGGTTAGAGTGAGCAAAATCTCGACTCATCATTTAATCTCGCCTAAAGCGTGTTGGTACATTACCAATCGGGAACTGCGGCGGCGTTGTCTCCGTGATAGAGCTGAAACGCTAATTCCCTACTTTGGCCTTGACTTAAAATTCCTGGGTTCCATAGAACGTTAAATTTCCCCTTGTCGAAATTAATGGCAATTGCACACTCGCTATGGGATGGAGCGACGTGCACAAATCTCAGCCCACAAAAATTCCTGCAGGACAATGAACTACCGCTTTATGTTTGTCGCCACGGTACGGGAAGTTCGCGTACCGTCCTCACTTCGCAAACGTGAAGTTTGGGTCTCAACGTCTTCGCTAATTTTACCACAAGCGTATGCATGGCGCGCTGCGAGACGAGAGCTCTCTGTGTGTTAATTTAATTCTCAAAATGCTTTTATATGACGTTACTTCCCCACCGCGATTCTACCATGTCACACAGCACGGCTTCAGCCAACTGCTTTCTCGGTATAGGTGAATTGTTATTTCTCTTGTCTGGGTTGCTGCTAGCCTTGTTAATGTAGTATCGCCATTTACCCACAGTCTCGGCTGTGTTTATTCTAAAAGGTATTATATTGTACTCGCCTTATTTCTTTCTGCGCTGCAGCTGGACGTTCCTTTGTTAATGTTAATTGAGGTTTCCCAATGGAGCTACGTGCGCTGGTCTCCAAGCTGCGTTCACTCTATCTCATTTACGCATGCCCCTGTCGTTATAAGGGTAGATATTGTTTTGTTATTCGGTACATGAAATTTCCATAATTACTTCCTGTTGATGATGTTGTTGTTGTTGTGGTCTTCAGTCCTGAGACTGGTTTGATATAGTTCTCCATGCTACTATATCCTGTGCAAGCTTCTTCATCTCCCAGTACGTACTGCAGCCTACATCCTTCTGAACCTGCCTAGTGTATTCATCTCTTGGTCTCCCTCTACGATTTTTACCCTCCACGCTGCCCTCCAATACTAAATTGGTGATCCCTTGATGCCTCAGAATATATCCTACCAACCGGTCCCTTCTTCTAGTCAAGTTGTGCCTCAAACTCCTCTTCTCCCCAATTCTATTCAATACCTCCTCATTAGTTAAATGATCTACCCATCTAATCTTCAGCATTCTTCTGTAGCACCACATTTCGAAAGCTTCTATTCTCTTCTTGTCCAAACTAGTTATCGTCCACGTTTCACTTCTATACGTGGCTCCGCTCCATACAAGTACTTTCAGAAACGACTTCCTGACACTTAAATCAATACTCGATGTTAACAAATTTCTCTTCTTCAGAAACGCTTTCCTTGCCATTGCCAGTCTACATTTTATATCCTCTCTACTTCAACCATCATCAGTTATTTTGCTCCCCAAATAGCAAAACTCCTATACTACTTTAAGTGTCTCATTTCCTAATCTAATTCCCTCAGCATTCCCCGACTTAATTCGACTACATTCCATTATCCTCGTTTAGCTTTTGTTGATTTTCATCTTATACCCTCATTTCAAGACACTGTCCATTCCGTTCAACTGCTCTTCCAAGTCCTTTGATGTCTCTGACAGAATTACAATGTCATCGGCGAACCTCAACGTTTTTATTTCCTCTCCATGGATTTTAATACCTACTCCGAACTTTTCTTTTGTTTCCTTCACTGCTTGCTCAATATACAGATTGAATATCATCGGGGATAGGCTACAAACCTGTCTCACACCCTTCCCAACCACTGCTTCCCTTTCATGCCCCTCGGCTCTTATAACTGCCATCTGGTTTCTGTACAAATTGTAAATAGCCTTTCGCTCCCTGTATTTTACCCCTGCCACCTTCAGAATTTGAAAGAGAGTATTCCAGTCAACATTGTCAAAAGCTTTCTCTAACTCTACAAATGCTAGAATCGTAGGTTTGCCTTTCCTTAATCTTTCTTCTAAGATAAGTCGTAGGGTCAGTATTGCCTCACGTGTTCCAACATTTCTACGGAATCCAAACTGATCTTCCCCGAGATCGGCTTCTATCAGTTTTTCCATTCGTCTGTAAAGAATTTGCGTTTGTATTTTGCAGCTGTGACTTATTAAACTGATAGTTCGGTAATTTTCACATCTGTCAACACCTGCTTTCTTTGGGATTGGAATTATTATATTCTTCTTGAAATCTGAGGATATTTCGCCTGTCTCATACATCTTGCTCACCAGATGGTAGAGTTTTGTCAGGACTGGCTCTCCCAAGGCCGTCAGTAGTTCTAATGGAATGTTGTCTACTCCGGGGGCCTTGTTTCGACTCAGGTCTTTCAGTGCTCTGTCAAGCTCTTCACGCAGTATCGTATCTCCCATTTCATCTTCATTTACATTCTCTTCCATTTCCATAATATTGTCCTTAAGTACATCGCCCTTGTATAGACCATCTATATACTCCTTCCACCTTTCTGCTTTCCCTTCTTTGCTTAGAACTAGGTTTCCATCAAAGCCCTTGATATTCATGCAAGTGGTTCTCCTTTCTCCAAAGGTCTCTTTAATTTTCCTGTAGGCAGTATCTATCTTACCCCTAGTGAGATAAGCCTTTACATACTTACATTTCCCTCTAGCCATCCCTGCTTAGCCATATTGCACTTGCTGTCTATATCATTTTTGAGACGTTTGTATTCCTTTTTGCCTGCTTCATTTACTGCATTTTTATATTTTCTCCTTTCATCAATTAAATTCAATATTTCTTCTGTTATCCAAGGGTTTCTACTAGCCCTCGTATTTTAACCAATTTGATCCTCTGCTGCCTTCGCTATTCCATCCCTCAAAGCTACCCATCCTTCTTCTACTGTATTTCTTTCCCCCATTCCTGTCAATTGTTCACTTATGCTCTCCCTGAAACTCTGTACAACCTCTGGTTTAGTCAGTTTATTCAGGTCCCATCTCCTTAAATTCCCACCTTTTTGCAGTTTCTTCAGTTTTAATCTACAGTTCATAACCAAGAGATTGTGGTCAGAGTCCACAACTGCCCCTGGAAAAGTCTTACAATTTAAAACCTGGTTCCTAAATCTCTGTCTTACCATTATATAATCTATCTGAAACCTGTCAATATCTCCAGGCTTCTTCCATGTATACAACCTTCTTTTATGATTCTTGAACCAAGTGTTATGATTAAGTTATGCTCTGTGCAAAATTCCACCAGACAGCTTCCTCTTTCATTTCTTACCCCTAATCCATACTCACCTACTACGTTTCCTTCTCTTCCTTTTCCTACTATCGAATTCCAGTCACCCATGACTATTAAATTTTCGTCTCCCTTCACTATCTGAATAATTTCTTTTATCTCATCATACATTTCTTCAATTTCTTCGTCATCTGCAGAGCTAGTTGGCATATAGACTTGTAGTACTGTCGTAGGCATTGGTTTCGTGTCCATCTTGGGCACAACAATGCGTTCGCTGTGCTGTTTGTAGTAGCTTACCCGCATTCCTATTTTCCTATTCATTAGTAAACCTACTCATGCATTACCCCTATTTGATTTTGTATTTATAACCCGGTATTCACCTGACCAAAAGTCTTGTTCCTCCTGCCACCGAACTTCACTAATTCCCACTATATCCAACTTTAACCTATCCATTTCCCATATTAAATATTCTAATCTACCTGCCCGATTAAGGGATCTGACATTCCACGCTCCGATCCGTAGAACGCCAGTTTTCTTTCTCCTAATAACGACGTCCTCTTGAGTAGTCCCCGCCCGGAGATGCGAATGGGGGACTATTTTACCTCCGGAATATTTTACCCAAGAGGATGCCATCATCATTTATCCACACAGTTGATAATATATAGTTATTTCCTGGGGATTTTATTCTGTATCGTACGTATGAAGCTTATGTAAGAACCAAAAAATGCGGACACCTTACAAGATATACAAATATCATAAATTGTACTATATGCTGGTCGTGGCGACTGAAATTTATCACTGAACATATACACTCTAAGAAAAAAAAAGAAGTATCACAAAGGAATTTTCCAAATTGGACAGAAACAGGTAGATGTGATGTATATGTACAGACAAACAAATGATTACTATTTCAGAAAAATTGGATGATTTATTGAAAGAAAAGAGCTTCACAAATTGAGCAAGTCACTAACGTGCTGGTCGATGTCTGATCCTTATGCAAACAGTTATTCGGCTTGGAACTGATTGATACAATTGTTGGATGTGCTCCTGAGGGATATCGGGCCAAATTCTGACCAGTTGATGCGTTGGATCGTCAGAATCACGAGCTGCATGGGGGGGGGGGGGGGAGGGGCTCCGCCTGTAATGCTCCAAACGTTCTCAATCTGGGAGAGATCTGGCGACTTTGCTGGCGAAAGTAGGGCTTGGCAAGCACGGAGACAACCAGTAGAAACTCTCGCCGTGTGCGGGCGGGTATTTTTTTGCTGAAATGTGGGCCCAGGATGGCTTGCCATCAAAGGCAACAAAACGGAGGGCAGGATATAGCCGATGTTCTGCTGTGCTGTTTGGGTGCCGCGGATGACAACCAAAGGGATCCTGCTATGAACTGGAATGGTGCCCCAGACCATCACTCCTGGCTGGCGGGTTATGGTGGGCGACAGTCGGGTTGGTATCCCACCTGTGTCTGGGGCGTCTCCAGACACGCCTTTGCTGGTCATCAAGGCTTAATTCGAGACACGACTCGTCTCTGAACACATGCTACTCCAGTCAATGAGATTCCAGGCCGAATGTTCTCGACTCTACTCCCAACGGCCTTTTTGACGTACGGAGGTCAATGGTAGTCGGCTTAGAGCTGAGCCCACTTTCTGTGAGACGTCCTTGTGGTCACTGAAGCCCAATTGCACGTCGGACTGATGATAATGGTGAATTCGAGGCTCTGAGTGCCTCTCATACGATTGCTCGATACTCACGTTCTGTCGTCTCTTTAAGTCGACCGCTTCCTTCTTGACTTTATGTTCGACTATGGTTACCCATTCCTCCCAACATCGTCGAATAGTGGCATCGCTCCTATTCAAATGTCGAGGGACTGACCGATTAGTCCAACCAGCTTCTTTGAGCCCAACTATACGTGCTCTCTCAAGTGCTGATATCTGCGTATACTGTTCACGTGCCTGTGTGCGAGGCATAATCATTGTCCAGCTGAGTACAGGGAACTCGCAAAGACTTCATTTCCTGGTATCGACATGTCCGCTGCTTGCTTTCTTTCTAGTTACGCTGTGAAATTGCACTCCAGCATCACATATTCATCCATTGGTCGCCAAAGTTTACAGTTTTGAATTTTCCTACTGTACCTGTGTGAATACAAATTTGTAACCAATTTTCACGGCTGAAAGCAAGGGAAAACTACAGCCGTTATTTTTCCCGAGGGCATGCAGCTTTACTGTATGATTAAAGGATGATGGCGTCCTCTTGGGTAAAATATTCCAGAGGTAAAATAGTCCCCCATTCGGATCTCCGGGAGGGCACTACTCGAGAGGACGTTGTTATCAGGAGAAAGAAAACTGGCGTTCTACGGATCGGAGCGTGGAATGTCAGATTCCTTAATCGGGCAGGTGGGTTAGAAAATTTAAAAAGGGAAATGGATAGGTTAAAGTTAGATATAGTGTTAATTAGTGAAGTTCGGTGGCAGGAGGAACAAGACTTTTGGTCAGGTGAATACCGGGTTATAAATACAAAATCAAATAGGGGTAATGCATGAGTAGGTTTACTAATGAATAGGAAAATAGGAATGCGGGTAAGCTACTACAAACAGCACAGCGAACGCATTGTTGTGCCCAAGATGGACACGAAACCAATGCCTACGACAGTACTACAAGTCTATATGCCAACTAGCTCTGCAGATGACGAAGAAATTGAAGAAATGTATGATGAGATAAAAGAAATTATTCAGATAGTGAAGGGAGACGAAAATTTAATAGTCATGGGTGACTGGAATTCGATAGTAGGAAAAGGAAGAGAAGGAAACGTAGTAGGTGAGTATGGATTAGGGGTAAGAAATGAAAGAGGAAGCTGTCTGGTGGAATTTTGCACAGAGCATAACTTAATCATAACACTTGGTTCAAGAATCATAAAAGAAGGTTGTATACATGGAAGAAGCCTGGAGATATTGACAGGTTTCAGATAGATTATATAATGGTAAGACAGAGATTTAGGAACCAGGTTTTAAATTGTAAGACTTTCCAGGGGCAGTTGTGGACTCTGACCACAATCTATTGGTTATGAACTGTAGATTAAAACTGAAGAAACTGCAAAAAGGTGGGAATTTAAGGAGATGGGACCTGAATAAACTGACTAAACCAGAGGTTGTACAGAGTTTCAGGGAGAGCATAAGTGAACAATTGACAGGAATGGGGGAAAGAAATACAGTAGAAGAAGGATGGGTAGCTTTGAGGGATGGAATAGCGAAGGCAGCAGAGGATCAAATTGGTTAAAATACGAGGGCTAGTAGAAACCCTTGGATAACAGAAGAAATATTGAATTTAATTGATGAAAGGAGAAAATATAAAAATGCAGTAAATGAAGCAGGCAAAAAGGAATACAAACGTCTCAAAAATGATATAGACAGCAAGTGCAATATGGCTAAGCAGGGATGGCTAGAGGGAAATGTAAGTATGTAAAGGCTTATCTCACTAGGGGTAAGATGGATACTGCCTACAGGAAAATTAAAGAGACCTTTGGAGAAAGGAGAACCACTTGCATGAATATCAAGGGCTTTGGTGGAAATCCAGTTCTAAGCAAAGAAGGGAAAGCAGAAAGGTGGAAGGAGTATATAGAGGGTCTATACAAGGGCGACGTACTTGAGGACAATATTATGGAAATGGAAGAGAATGTAAATGAGGATGAAATGGGAGATACGATACTGCGTGAAGAGCTTGACAGAGCACTGAAAGACCTGAGTCGAAACAAGGCCCTCGGAGTAGACAACATTCCATTAGAACTACTGACGGCCTTGGGAGAGCCAGTCCTGACAAAACTCTACCATCTGGTGAGCAAGATGTATGAGACAGGCGAAATATCCTCAGATTTCAAGAAGAATATAATAATTCCAATCCCAAAGAAAGCAGGTGTTGACAGATGTGAAAATTACTGAACTATCAGTTTAATAAGTCACAGCTGCAAAATACAAACGCAAATTCTTTACAGACGAATGGAAAAACTGATAGAAGCCGATCTCGGGGAAGATCAGTTTGGATTCCGTAGAAATGTTGGAACACGTGAGGCAATACTGACCCTACGACTTATCTTAGAAGAAAGATTAAGGAAAGGCAAACCTACGATTCTAGCATTTGTAGAGTTAGAGAAAGCTTTTGACAATGTTGACTGGAATACTCTCTTTCAAGTTCTGAAGGTGGCAGGGGTAAAATATAGGGAGCGAAAGCTATTTACAATTTGTTCAGAAAGCAGATGGCAGTTATAAGAGTCGAGGGGTATGAAAGGGAAGCAGTGGTTGGGAAGGGAGTGAGATAGGGTTGTAGCCTATCCCCGATGTTATTCAATTTGTATACTGAGCAAGTAATAAAGGAAACAAAAGAAAAGTTCGGAGTAGGTATTAAAATCCATGGAGAGGAAATAAAAACGTTGAGGTTCGCCGATGACATTGTAATTCTGTCAGAGACAGGAAAGGACTTGGAAGAGCAGTTGAACGGAATGGACAGTGGCTTGAAAGGAGGACATAACATGAACATCAACAAAAGCAAAACGAGGATAATGGAATGTAGTCGTATTAAATCGGGTGATGTGGAGGGAATTAAATTAGGGAATGAGACGCTTAAAGTAGTAAAGGAGTTTTGCTATTTGGGGAGCAAAATAACTGATGATGGTCGAAGTAGAGAGGATATAAAATGTAGACTGGCAATGGCAAGGAAAGCGTTTCTGAAGAAGAAAAATTTGTTAACATCGAGTATAGATTTAAATGTCAGGAAGTCGTTTCTGAAAGTATTTGTATGGAAGTGAAACGTGGACGATAAATAGTTTAGACAAGAAGAGTATAGAAGCTTTCGAAATGTGGTACTACAGAAAAATGCTGAAGATTAGATGGGTCACCAATTTAGTATTGGTGGGCAGCGTGGAGGGTAAAAGTCGTAGAGGGAGACCAAGAGATGAATACACAAAGCAGAATCAGAAGGATGTAGGCTGCAGTAGGTACTGTGAGATGAAGAAGCTTGCACAGGAGAGAGTAGCATGGAGAGCTGCATCAAACCAGTCTCAGGACTGAAGACCACAACAACAACAACAACAACAACAACAATCAATTTTCATAAAGCCTTCATGGTGGCTCGTTTTTTTTTGTCTTAGAGCGTACATTTTTAAGCAATAAATAGCTTTTGCCATGTATCTTGAATGATGGATAGCCCCAGGAGTGCGAAGTTTTCCTTCAACAAGATAGATCACAGTTAACTCTGAATATTCAACATAACTCTCTCTGGACCGCTGATTTCGCGAACTATCCGGTAAAAAATGGAAGTATCAAGACTTAGCGCATTGATCAATATATTGCTAAACCGTTCCTTGCAGACTTCTAGTTTAAAATACACTAACATCGATGCAGTCACTTTTTTTATTCTGTGTAGTCAGTTCTGTGTTCCTACAGCTCGTTGTTTCCTCAAATACGCTTCTGAGTTAGAGTTCATGTACATAATGTCTGCTTGGTAGGTACAGGGGAGCCTTTTCCAAAAGCGTTTCCACTGAGAAGACACACACCTTTCTTAGTGTCTATATTTAATGCTTTTTATTAAAAACTAATGCTTTAATAAAGGACTAAAAATTCCATCCAGTGAGAATTTTGTAGTCAACTTTTCCATGTTCTTTTCCATGGTAAGTCCATCACCCGAAATATGAGTAAAATTACGAGTATGGAATGAAAGTACGATATAAGTTTTTGAGTGAGAATAACATTATTTTCTTTGGTAATACTGGTCGACAAGAACACCTTAAACTGTAAGTTAGATCACTAGTAGTGCCCATGTGTGTTTTGCAATATAGTATCCGTACCCAATTACGCTGAGCTAAGAGACTTAAAGGCTTTTTATGTCAGCAAGACAAGATTTTCCGGTACAAGCAAAATGGTCAATCAGCAACCTTCGGTATTGCAGATGACTGCTCGCATGCCTTGTGACACTTGACAAGATCATGGAACAATTTAGATGTGGAAAATAATTAATTTGAGGCTCTATTGTGCCATACACCATCTATGGTAAAAAGATATAGAAAATGGTTCAAATGGCTCTGAGCACTATGGGACTTAACATCTGAGGTCATCAGTCCCTAGAATTTAGAACTACTTAAACCTAACTAACCTAAGGACATCACACACATCCATGCCCAAGGCAGGATTCGAACCTGCGACCGGAGCAGTCGCGGGGTTCCACACTGAAGCTCCTAGAACCGCCCGGCCACAGGGGCCGGCGTAAAAATATCGAGCTTTGAAGATACACAAGTGCTGTTTTACGTAATTCTTGAACCAACGCTTTTCAATATGTCACCAAAAATCAGAGCTTTTGGCTACTTTTGAAACCCTGTAAAGTACTTCGAAATACTGCAATATACTCCATGCATATAAATTTTTGGGTTGAATATGGTCAAAAAATAAGAACATTCGGATAATTTTGAGTACCCTTAAAGTATTTTGAAGTACTGTAAGTCACACCCCTTACGTAATTTGTTTGGTTTAATTTAGTGTGTTCAGATACTTTTGACTATTCTGATAAGTACGACTACTTTGAATTACTGCAAGCTACATCCCTGTACGTAATTTTTTGTTTGAATATGGTGCAAAAATTAAAAATTCAGCGTGTTCTGATACTGTGGAACACCATATAAAGCATTCTGAAGTACTGCAAATTCCAATTTTTACGTAATATTGCGCATAAATACTTTCGAAAAAACGCTAAAATCCGGAGCGTTTGGATACTTTTGAGGGCATTCAAAAATACTGCAAGTTACACCTTCACATAACATTCTGGATTAATCAGAGCGTGCAGATACTTTTTAGCGCGGTCAAAAATACTGCAAGTTTCATCTTAACGTCATTTTTTTGTGTAAATACTCTTGAATGTGTCACAAAAAAAATCACAGCGTTCGGATTATTTTGAGAACAGCCAACGTGGTTGCAGTTCGATTGGCTGTTTCATTTTAATGGTCTCTACAGTACTAGGCTGAGACTGGAGGAGAGAAAAGAGGTGGTGGGAGTAGGTTGTGTTACAAAGCACAAGTGGTCCTGTTTCCCCATCATAGAATTCTTCGATCATTTTTTTTTTTAATTTCCCACTACTGGTTAATTTAATTTCTAAATTTCCTATCATCTGTCATAAGTAATTTTTAAATTTCCCACCGCCTGTCAGCCGGCCGCGGTGGTCTCGCGGTTCTAGGCGCTCAGTCCGGAACCGCGCGACTGCTACGGTCGCAGATTCGAATCCTGCCTCGGGCATGGATGTATGTGATGTCCTTAGGTTAGTTAGGTTTAAGTAGTTCTAAGTTCTAGGGGACTGATGACCTAAGATGTTAAGTCCCATAGTGCTCAGAGCCATTTTGAAGCCCACCGCCTGTCACCTATAATTTTTAAATTTCCCGTCATCCGCCCTCATGATGATGTCACGTACTTAAGATCGTGCACGAAGTCACTGATGATGTCATTGCCCCTGATTTGTATACAGCCTTTTGCTCCAGCATGTAGGCAACCCGATGAGCTCGTCAGTACATATAAGCCAGGGTAGTAGCGCTACTACATTCTGCTGAGTCGCCCTTTGGTTCCTTACAAAATAAGGCAACAGCAATGGACGTGTGATATGGTCACTTCTTGTCCTGCGCGCCGACCTTACACCTAACACGAAGCTGATTGCATTTCTTTAAAAGAGGACTGAGATCATGTTTTTGCAATGTTAGGGACCCTCACACGCTTATTATTTATTACGTAATACAGAGTATTGTGCAATCATGTTGACCATCTGAGAGCTGTGTTGACGGTTTGCACCATACATGGAAGGAGAATGCAGATCTTTAAAAATATTGACGCTCCATCAGTATGTTGCGTAATATACAGGGTGATTCAAAAAGAATACCACAACTTTAAAAATATGTATTTAATGAAAGAAACATAATATAACCTTCTGTTATACATCATTACAAAGAGTATTTAAAAAGGTTTTTTTTCACTCAAAAACAAGATCAATATCAACCCGATACTCCAACTCGTTCCACACTCTCTGTAGCATATCAGGCGTAAGAGTTTGGATAGCTGCTGTTATTTCTCGTTTCAAATCATCAATGGTGGCCGGGAGAGGTGGCCGAAACACCATATCCTTAACATACCCCCATAAGAAAAAATCGCAGGGGGTAAGATCAGGGCTTCTTGGAGGCCAGTGATGACGTGCTCTGTCACGGGCTGCCTGGCGGCCGATCCATCGCCTCGGGTAGTTGACGTTCAGGTAGTTACGGACCGATAAGTGCCAATGTGGTGGCGCTCCATCCTGCTGAAATATGAATTGTTGTGCTTCTTGTTCGAGCTGAGGGAACAGCCAATTCTCTAACATCTCCAGATACTGTAGTCCAGTTACAGTAGCACCTTCGAAGAAAAAGGGACCAAAAACTTTATTGGCTGAAATGGCGAACAAATGTACAACTAAATGAAACTTCATAGCTCCCTTAATTCGCCGACAGATAGTGCTTAGCTCTGCCTTTTGTCGTTGCAGAGTTTTAAATTCCTAAAGTTGTGGTATTCTTTTTGAATCACCCTGTATTATACCGTGTGAGGGTGACATTGTCAATACACGGCGGTTCCTGCCGAGACTTCGTGATTTGCGAACATGCAGACAACTAATACAGCGATGCCATACGAATATTGTAACATTTGGAAAGGCAGATGAAGGAAGTCATCTGTTGAAGTGCATTCGGGGAAGAGTTTGATTACATAATTAATACTTATTCAGACATTGGCTGCAGGAACGTTCGTCAGAAGTTTTTAAGTGCAGGGGATTAACACTGCAACTGCGCATCTGTTCGTTTCAGTAGCTTGAATAATTCGTTGTACTAATGCATAACAAAACTAGCTAAAGATCCTTTACTAAGGTGACAAGTCATGGGATAACGATATGCACATATACAGATAGCGCTAGGATTGCGTAACAAGGTATAAAAGGACAGTGCATTGGTGGAGCTGTCATTTGAACTCAGGTGATTCGTGTGAAAAGGTTTCCGAGGTGCTTATTGCAGCACAACGCGAATTAACACACTTTGAACGCGGATTGATAGTTGTAACCAGACACATGGGACATTCCATTTCGGAAATCGTTGAGCAATTCAGTATTCTGAGGTCCACAGTGTCAGATGTGTGCTGAGTGTACCAAATGTCAGGCATTACGTCTCACCACGGACAACGCAGTGGCCGACGGCCTTCACGTAACGACCGAGAGCAGTGGCGATTGGGTAGAGTTGTCAGTGCTAACAGACAAGCAACACTGCGTGAAATAACAACAGAAATTAATGTGGAACGTCCGGCAAACGTATCTATCCGTCAGGACAGTCCTGTGAAATTGGCGTGAACGTGCTATGGCTGCAGAAGACCGACGCGAGTGCCTTTGCTAACGGCACTACATCGCCTGCAGCGCCTTTCCTGGGCTCGTGGCCATTTCGGTTGGACCCTAGACGACTGGAAAACCGTGGACTGGCCAGATGATTCCCGATTTCAGTTGGTAAGAGCTGACAGCGGGGTTCGAGAGTGACACAGACCCCACGAAGCCATGAACACAAGTTGTCAACAAGGCACTCTGCAATAGTGTGGGCTGTGTTTGCACTGAATGATCTGGATCATCTGGTCAAATTGAACCGATCGTTGACTGGAAATTGTTATATTTGGCTAACTGCATACCATCTGCAGTCATTCATGAACTTCATATACTGTACCTAAACAACGATGGAATTTTTGTGGACGACAATGCGCCATTTCACCCTGCTATAGTTGTTCGTGATTGGTTTGAAGAACATTCTGGACAATTCGTGCGAATGATTTGGTTACCCAGTTTGCCCTACATGAAACTCATCTAATCAAGACGATTCCGGACATATCCCACATTCGTATCTCCAGGAGAGAACTGCCTAGGGGGTCAACATAAGAGAAAGATTGAATAACCAACGGAAGGGTAACGTTCTACAAGTCGGGACGAGGAATGCAAGGAATTTGAATGTGGTTGGGAGGTTAGAAAAGCTGAAAAGGGAAATACAAAGGCTCAGTCTAGATATAGTGGGGGTCATTAAGGTGCAACAGAAACAAGAAAAGTATTTCTGGTCAGATTAGTACAGGGTAATATCAACAGTAACCGAAAATGGTATAACGGGAATAGCATTCTTTATGGACAGGAAGCTAGAGCAGAGTGTAAGCTACTGCGAACAGTTCAGTGATGGGGTTCTTCACATCAGAATCGGCAGAAAACCTACACCAACAACAATAGTTCAGGTATACCGACGTCGCAAGCAGTAGATGAAGAATCTGCTTAATGTATTCATCTCTTGGTCTCCCTCCACGATTTTTACCCTCCACGTTGCCCTCCAACACTAAATTGGTGACCCCTTGATGCCTCTGAACATGTCCCACCCTTCTTCTAGTCACGTTGTGCCACAAACTCCTCCCCAATTCTATTCAATACCTCCTCATTAGTTATGTGATCTACCCATCTGCCCGTGTGGGCTGCAGATTCCTCGACTTGCGCCATAGGGTGGTGGGGTTTCGGGTTCCGGTGGATAGGTCAGGATTCCACTACACGCAGCAAGCGGCTACACGGGTAGCAGGGGTTGTGTGGCGTGGACTGGGCGGTTTTTTAGGTTAGATGGCCTCGGGAAAGTACAGAAAGGGCAACAACTTCAAAGGGTGCCGTGCAAAGTCAGGACATGCGGGTACCAAGCAGCAATCGGTGTTGTAATTGTAAACTGTTGAAGCTGCATTGGTAAAGTACCGGAACTTCAAGCGCTGATAGAAAGCACCGAAGCTGAAATCGTTATAGGTACAGAAAGCTGGCTGAAGCCAGAGATAAATTCTGCCGAAATTTTTACAAAGGCACAGACGGTGTTTAGAAAGGATAGATTGCATGCAACCGGTGGTGGCGTGTTTGTCGCTGTTAGTAGTAGTTTATCCTGTAGTGAAGTAGAAGTGGATAGTTCCTGTGAATTATTATGCGTGGAGGTTACACTCAACAACCAAGCTAGGTTAATAATTGGCTCCTTTTACCAACCTCCCGACTCAGCAGCATTAGTGGCAGAACAACTGAGAGAAAATTTGGAATACGTTTCACATAAATTTTCTCAGCATGTTATTGTCTTAGGTGGAGATTTCAATTTACCAGATATAGACTGGAACACTCAGATGTTTAGGACGGGTGGTAGGGACAGAGCATCGAGTGACATTATATTGAGAGCACTATCCGAAAATTACCTCGAGCAATTAAACAGAGAACCGACTCGTGGAGATAACACCTTGGACCTACTGATAACAAACAGACCCGAACTTTTCGACTCTGTAAGTGCAGAACAGGGAATCAGTGATCATAAGGCAGTTGCAGCATCCCTGAATATGGAAGTTAATAGGAATATAAAAAAAGGGAGGAAGATTTATCTGTTTACCAAGGGTAATAGAAGGCTGATTTCAGACTACCTAACAGATCAAAACGAAAATTTCTTTTCCGACACTGACAATGTTGAGTGTTTATGGAAAAAGTTCAAGGCAATCGTAAAATGCGTTTTAGACAGGTACGTGCCGAGTAAAACTGTGAGGGACGGGAGAAACCCACCGTGGTTCAACAACAAAGATAGGAAACTACTGCGAAAGCAAAGAGAGCTTCACTCCAAGTGTAAACGCAGCCAAAACCTCTCAGACAAACAGAAGCTAAACGATGTCAAAGTTAGCTTAAGGAGGGCTATGCATGAAGCGTTCAGTGAATTCGAAAGTAAAATTCTATCCTAGGAAGTTCTGGTCTTACGTTAAATCAGTAAGTGGCTCGAAACAGCATATCCAGACACTCCGGGATGATGATGGCATTGAAACAGAGGATCACACGCGTAAAGCTGAAATGCTAAACACCTTTTTCCAAAGCTGATTCACAGAGGAAGACCGCACTGCAGTTCCTTCTCTAAATCCTCGCACAAACGAAAAAATGGCTGACATCGAAATAAGTGTCCAAGGAATAGAAAAGCAACTGGAATCACTCAACAGAGGAAAGTCCACTGGACCTGACGGGATACCAATTCGATTCTACACAGAGTACACGAAAGAACTTGCCCCCATTCTAACAGCCGTGTACCGCAAGTCTCTAGAGGAACGGAAGGTTCCAAATGATTGGAAAAGAGCACAGGTAGTCCCAGTCTTCAAGAAGGGTCGTCGAGCAGATGCGCAAAACTATAGACCTATATCTCTGACGTCGATCTGTTGTAGAATTTTAGAACATGTTTTTTGCTCGAGTATCATGTCGTTTTTGGAAACCCAGAATCTACTCTGTAGGAAACAACATGGATTCCGAAAACAGCGATCGTGTGAGACCCAACTCGCTTTATTTGTTCATGAGACCCAGAAAATATTAGATACAGGCTCCCAGGTAGATGCTATTTTCCCTGACTTCCGGAAGGCGTTCGATACAGTTCCGCACTGTCGCCTGATAAACAAAGTAAGAGCCTACGGAATATCAGACCAGCTGTGTGGCTGGATTGAAGAGTTTTTAGCAAACAGAACACAGCTTGTTGTTATCAATGGAGAGACGTCTACAGACGTTAAAGTAACCTCTGGCGTGCCACAGGGGAGTGTTATGGGACCATTGCTTTTCACAATATATATAAATGACCTAGTAGATAGTGTCAGAAGTTCCATGCGGCTTTTCGCGGATGGTGCTGTAGTATACAGAGAAGTTGCAACATTAGAAAATTGTAGCGAAATGCAGGAAGATCTGCAGCGGATAGGCACTTGGTGCAGGGAGTGGCAACTGACCCTTAACGTAGGCAAATGTAATGTATTGCGAATACATAGAAAGAAGGATCCTTTATTGTATGATTATCTGATAGCGGAACAAACACTGGTAGCAGTTACTTCTGTAAAATATCTGGGAGTATGCGTGCGGAACGATTTGAAGTGGAATGATCATATAAAATTAATTGTTGGTAAGGCGGGTATCAGGTTGAGATTTATTGGGAGAGTCCTTAGAAAATGTAGTCCGTCAACAAAGGAGGTGGCTTACAAAACACTCGTTCGACCTATACTTGAGTATTGCTCATCAGTGTGGAATCCGTACCAGATCGGTTTGACGGAGGAGATAGAGAAGATCCAAATAAGAGCGGCGCGTTTCGTCACAGGGTTATTTGGTAACCGTGATAGCGTTACGGAGATGTTTAGCAAACTCAAGTGGCAGACTCTGCAAGAGAGGCGCTCTGCATCGCGGTGTAGCATGCTCGCCAGGTTTCTGGAAGAGGTATTGAATATATTGCCTCCCCCTACTTATACCTCCCGAGGAGATCACGAATGTAAAATTAGAGAGATTCGAGCGCGCACGGAGGCTTTCAGACAGTCGTTCTTCCCGCGAACCATACGCGACTGGAACAGAAAAGGGAGGTAATGGCAGTGGCACGTAAAGTGCCCTCCTCCACACACCGTTGGGTGGCTTGCGGAGTATAAATGTAGATGTAGATGTAATCTTCAGCATTCTTCTGTAGCACCACATTTCGAAAGCTTCTGTATAATGAATGGGTAATTCAGTATGTGAAGGAAAATGAAATCTAATAATCAAGGAGTACTGGAATGCGATAGTAGGGGAATGAAAAGAAGAAATGGTTACAGGAGAATATGGGCTTGTTAACAGGCATGAAAGAGTAGGAAGACTAATTGAGTTCTGCAATAAATTTCAGATGGTAATAGCGAAAACTCTATTCGGGAATCACAGGAGAAACAGGCACACTAAGAAAAGGCCGAGAGGTACAGGAAGATTTCAGCTAGATTTCATCATGCTCAAGCAGAATTCCGAAATCAGATATTGGAATGTAAGGCAGATATAGACTTAGAATTTAGCGATTATAATGAGTAGGCTGAAGTTTAAGGAAGGAGTCAGGAATAATTATTACGCAAAGAAATGGGATACGGAAACACTAAGGAATGAAGAGATAAGTTTCAGGTTCTCTGACGCTATAGATACTGATATAAGGAATAGCTCGGTAGGCAGTTCAGTTGATGAGGAAAGTACATCCCTAAGAAGGGCAATCACAGAAGTTGGAAAGATAAATATAGATAGTAGGAAGTTAATGCGAAGAAATCATGGATAACATAAGACAGACGAAAGAAGTAAGTAGAAAAACCATAAGGGAAATTCAGGAATACAGAAACACAAATATGTTAGCAATGAAATAAACAGGAAATGCTGAGAAGATAAGGGGAAATGGTGCATGAAAAATGTGAAGAAATATAAAAACAAATAATTGTTGGAAGGACTGACTCAGCACATAAAGTCTAAACAACCTCAAAAAACAAATTAAAAGCAAGATAGCATTAAGACTGCAACGGGAATTCCACTGCTAAATGCAGAGGAGAGAGCGGATAGGTGGAAAGAGTACACTGAAGGCCTGTATGATGGGGTGCACTTGTATAATGACTTGAAAGAAGAAGAAACAGGAGTCGATATGGAAGAGACAGGGGATGCAGTATCAGAATCAGAATTTAAAAGGGCTTTGGGAAACTTAAGATCAAATATGGCAGAAAGGATAGATAACATTCCATCAGAATTTCTAAAATCATTTGGGGAAGTGGCAACAGAACGACTATTCATGTTGGTGTGCAGAATTTATGAGACTGGCGAGATACCATCAGACTGTCATGCACACAGTTCCGAAGGTAGCAAGAGCCGACAAGTGCGGGAATTATCCCACAGTGTAAAATAGTGCAAAATTTTCTACATTCTGAGAATAATAGGGATAAACTATAGGTAAAGACAGGTGATATACAAATATACACGAATCAAGAAGGAAGAATAAGTGTGGAAGACCAAGTATCAAGTGCTCGGATTAAAATAGGTGTAAGACAGGGGTGTAGTCTTTCGCCCCTACTGTCCAATCTATACATCGAAGAAGCAACGACGGAAAGAAAGGATCAAGAGTGAGATTAAAATTCATGGTGAAAGGACATTGCTATCCTCTGTGAGAGTCAAGAAGAATTACAGTATCTGTTGAATGGAATGAAGTCTAATGAGAAGAGAATATGTGTTGAGGGGAAATAGAAGCAAGACAAAAGTAATGAGAAGTAGCAGAAATGAAAAGAGCCAGAAACTTAACACCAGAATTGATGATCACGAAGTAGATGAAATAAAGGAATTCGAAACCTAGGCAGCAAGCAGGACATAAAGAGCAGACTAGCAAAGGCAGAAAGGGCTTTCCTGGCCAAGAGAAGTCGGCTAGTACCAAATATAGGCCTTAATTTGAGGAAGAAATTCCTGAGAATGATCGTCTGGAGCATAGTATTGTACGGTAGTGAAACGTGAACTATGGGAAAACCGGAACAGAAGAGCGTCGAAGCATTTGAGATGTGGTGTTACAGAAAAATGTTGGACTGCTAAGGTAAGGAATGAGGAGGTTCTCCACAGAATAGGAGAGGAAAGGAGTATATGGAATACACTGACAAGAAGAAAGGACAGGATAATAGGACATCCGTTAAGACGCCAGGGACTGACTGCCATGGTACTAGAGCGAGCTATAGAGGGTAAAAACTGTAGAAGAAGGCAGAGATTGGAATATATCCAGCAAATAATTGAGGAAGCAGGTTGCAAGTATTTTCTAAGATAAAAAATTGGCAGTGAAGAAGAATCGTGGCTCATCGAACCAGTCAGAAAACTGATGAGTTCTTGCACGAACTCCTGCACAGCCAACACTTTCGCAGTTATGGATGACTGTAGAGGCAGCATGGTTTAGTGTTTCTGCAGGGGACTTCGAACGACTTGTTCAGTCCACGCCACGTCGACTTTCTGCAATACGCCGGACAAAAGAAGGTCCGACGCGATATTAAGAGGCATCCCATGACTTTTGTCACCTCACTATAATTTAGCTTCCTCTTTTCAGATTTATAGATCGCTTCGAGCATTGTGGTAAGTAAAATCCGACGAGCATATGAACAGAATCTTTTGGTGCACGTAAGGTGTAACGAATTTCACCAACTTGTTGAAAGATTCATCGTTCATCCTTAAAAAATTCTGAAAGTTGTTTGCATCTGCTGCAAGTTAGTATAGTCGTGTCCCCAAAGCCACCTCAGCCGTCGCCGCTTCCTCTTGCTTTTCTTTTTCCAGCATGTAATGACTGCAGTCGGAATACGTGAGAGTTCTACATCATCGAGTGCCAACATGGCCGCTACTAAGACAGAGTTGTAACTGACGCGCCTCGGGCTTAAATATTGTGCAATACTATTGTCCCGTTCTTGGCCTCGTTCTTTAGAACAATATATTGACACCGTATTTATTGCAAAATAAACTTTGAGCGTGATAAGGCCCTGTTTAGAGTTAACTCTCCACACATGCAACAATTTTAATTTGCTTTATTTATACAGGAACGAGACATGTCTTCTAAATTACGAGGGTAATCCCAAAAGTAAGATCTCCTATTTTTTTATTAGTACGTAGACCTGTTTATTTATACAATGGCTTACATCAGTTTACAGCTTGAACATTTAGCTATTTTTCGACATAATCAACATTTCTATCGATGCATTTTTGTAGACGCTGTGGCAGTTTTTGTATGCCCATGTCATACCAGCTCGCCGCTATGCTGTTCAGAAAGTTATGAACTGGCGTGATTGTTGTTTGGTCTCAGGTGTAAAGTGGTATGAGCAGGTTTCGTCATCCGTGACAATTGAGCCCAGAAAGTTGTCCTGTTCGGCTGCAAGGCGGTGAAGAAATGCGCGGGAAGCATCAATTCGTTACCGCATGTGGTCCTCAGTCAGCATGCGTGGCACCCATCTTGCGCACACCTTCCGGTAGTTCAATGCTTTCCTTAAAGTTCTGTGAGCGGTGCTTCGGGAAACCTCAGGAACCAACGTGCAGAGATCATCCAGGGTGATCCGCCGATCTTCACGCATGCTTTGCTCAACCTTCAACACTGCCTCCTCAGAAATTGACGGTCTCCCGATCCTATGTTCGTCTTGAATTTCGGTCCGACCAGCTGCAAACTCTCTACACCACTTACGAACATTTTTGACATCCGTGCGCGACTCACCATACACTTCCGTCAATTGGCGATAGATTTCAACCGGTGCAGTGCCCTTTGCGTTCAAAAACCGAATAAGTGTGCGCAATTCGCACTTCGCGGGAACATCCAACGGGAGCTCCATTCTCAACGGCTGGCAAGCCAATACTGAGCGCCTCAGCGCGTAGTGCGCATGTTTACACACAGCGCGTGAAGCACTCTTCATAACAGTGTGACCAACTGCCGCACAAACAGAGTTCTGTACTTTTAAAAAGTAGGAGACCTTACTTTTGGGATTACCCTCCTAAGACGAAACGTAAATCATAAATTTTCATGAACTTAGAACAATAAGAATTGTCAAAACTGTAAATGCTGAGACCCAGTGATAACAAACACAATGTGATTCTGTGTGTTCAGACATGCTTCGTTGGCACTGCTGTCAAACCAGCTTCATTCCCAGGCGATACATTTTCCAACTATGAGTTCGTATGTGTAAATTCTGTGCGATCATTTTCCAACAGTCGCATCTACAGAATATTTAAGTCAAGCCACAAAAGAATAATAGATATGAAGCGTTTTCAAGGATTTTTCTAGGTAGAAGGTAGGATGTCTGAGCTCGATAGTCAAAAATTTATTTCATTTCCGAATACAGCACCCATGATTTTGCAATAAAAATGTGCCTTACGGATCTTACTGATTGGTTCTCACTAAAAGGACTAGCACTTAGGAAAATTTCAGTTCATTCAGGTTAGGATATATAATTAGCAGCAGTATTAGAGAACAGGGAAAAGAAAACAAGTAATTCCAGTGTGCGTGCTGATCATAACTTGAATTAGAAATAAAGTACTATAGATCGTATCAAGTGCTTGAGTTCATCAACATACATCCTACGCGTAATCTACTGATGAATGTATGAGGAATTTGGTTGCCTTTACAGACAGCGATTTGTTGATTTCATACGAAATATTTTCTGCGGCAATACCAAATTTAGACACAAAGTACTCGTATTCATTGGACATAAACGTGCTGTGGGGATAAATCTGGTGCCCATCTTCAGACTTCATGTGTCCACCTATTTAGAGTACTAGGCGTGCTAACAAGAGCCTCACTTGGCATTTACGCTCTTACGAAGTCTGTAGTGACGAACAGGCCAAAATGTGAAAATAATAACAACACAGGTGTGTGTGTGTGTGTGTGTGTGTGTGTGTGTGTGTGTGTGTGTGTGTGTGTTAAGGGCGCTCAGCGTCGAGGTCATCAGCGCCGTGACACACATTAAAAGAAACAAATGTGGGCAAATTTAGTAAAATGGAAGCATACACGCAAAGAAAGCGTGAACAGATAAAAATGCTTTATAAGAAAATAAAACGTAAGGAAAACGAGAAAGGAGATAAAACCCCAGGAACAAAAATAGCTCTCCTATCCACAATATAGCCTTAGTCTTGCACAAAATGGTGCAAAGTATGTACCCATAAAAATTTTTGACCATTTCTTATTGTAAATTAATTGCACTGCAAACAATGAAAGTTTTGAATACAAATTACGATAGTTTTTGCTTGACAACTCAATCCACACTGTAGATGAATTCCTGAACAGATAATATCAGTATGTGGTGGGGCTACTATTGTTAAATTTTGATGCAGACTAAGATTAAAGTAAAATTTCAGTTCTGTAAATCACCAGCTTGTAGCTATATACACTGTGGAAATAATACCACCCCCTCAATGACACGGTCATTTTACTGACAAGGGAGGTGACAGGTAGTTCATCATTGTAAGAGTGTATAACAAATTCCGAATGAAACACACTTCACAGTGAAGGGTGCCAAATGAGACGCATTGCTAAACAGTGTGGTCCTCTTTGGCTGCGACGTAAGCGTGAGTTCTCGCGTGCAAACGATCATAAAGATGCCGAATGGCACCCTGCGATAGACTATCACAAGTATGTTAGACCGTTTGTTGCAATTCGGCGCCGCGCGGAGTGGCCGCGTGGTTTGAGGCGCCATGTCACGGACTGAGTCCTCTCTCGGGCATGGATGTGTGTGTTGTTCTTAACATATGTTAGTTTAAGTAGTGTGTAAGTCTAGGGACTGATGACCTCAGCAGTTTGGTCCCTTAGGAATTCACACACATTTGAACATTTTTTGGAATTGGAATCGTTCTCGAAGGCCCTAGAGAACGGGAAGTTGCCACTTCACCATCTCCCATATGTGCTCAATTGGCGAGAGGTATGGTGATCTCGTTGGTCGTAGCAGTTGTTGTACACCATAAAGAGCATCTTGCATTGCTACAGCCGTATTTGGACGTCCATTGTCCAGCTGAGATATCGCATCACCTCCCGCTGGAAGAAATGTTAGTAGTAAGGGAATAGGCTGAACAATGTAGCGAATACTGTCTACTTTTCCCAACAGAAACACCAAGCTTGACCACGAACTGTAACAGATACCCCTCAGTTCGGACATATTATAAATTGATGCCACTGCTTACAGTCTGTGAGGGTGTTCATTTTTTCATTAATTTATTAATGGAGAAAATACACGTCATTTGTAAATGTACTGAGAAAACTACTTCGTAAATCTCCTGAATGTGGGCGCCATCATCAACAGCGTTGAGACAGAAGCATCAGAAGTATTCAAAGAATTGCACGGAAAAGATAGAGTGACAATACCGACAGCGGAGAATGAACTGCCGAGCACGGCGGACATAAGAGAAGCCGTAAAAATTGTGAAGAGAGGAAAGGCACCAGGAATTGAAGATATACCTGCACAGATGCTGGTAGAGGCGAGAGATGTCATAAAATGAGAGAGTCTACCATCTAATCAGTTTACATTGGAGGACGCAAGGGATCCCAGTAGAATGGAGGCAATCTGTCACCTACCCTGTACTAAAGGAGGGAGATCAAATTTGAAGCAGCAACTGTAGAGGAATTACCTTACTACGCACAACTTATAAGATCCTCAGCATGTTGTTGCTGAAGCGCCTAACACTGTACGTTGTGGAGGTACTTGGATTCCAACAATCACGGTTTAGAAAGGAAAAATGGCAAAATTGAATGGAAAGATGTCAGTGAAATTCAAGGTGAATATTAGAGTGCATCAGAGAGACTGCCACTCCTCCCTTCTGTTTAATCTGGTTCTGGATAGAGCACTAACAAACGTAACAAGCCCGGAGACAGGAATGCAGCTGGGTAGAGAAATCAACATTCTGGGCTTATGCGGAGGATGTAGTTTTAATAGCACAGAATGAGCGAGATCTGATTTCAGATGGCGAGAGAATTAATTGAGAAAGCGATGTGGGCAGGCCTGAAGATGAATATGGATAAGACCAAATACCTTGTAGTGAGCCGAGCGAACGATCTTTGAAAGGGTAAAAGAGTTCAAATATCTTCGGGCAATACTCAGTGAAAGGAATGAGATACACCAGGAAATAACGTCAAGAATCCAGGCAGGAAACAGGTCAAGGTTTGCATTTGGAAAGCTGCTGAAGTCCCTGCTTCTATCGGGATCAACAAGCATCTACAGTACAGTAACACAACATGTCGTTCTATACGAAGCAGAGACGTGGACTATGACAGAGAAGATAGAAAGAAAAATCCTGACATTTGAGAATGCTCTTCTGGGACAGATTTTTGGGCCTGTGAAGGAAGGAGACGAGAGGAGAAAAAGGAAAAACCGCGAATTGCAGGAGTTGTACAATTCGCTGGACACAGAGGCCGTGATTAGGGAGAGGAGACAGAGCTGGGACGGCCACGTAATGCAACGAGAAGGGAAGACTACCAGGCAGATAGGGGAAGAAGAATGCGGAGGCAACGAACCGAGGGAAAGACCAAGGCTGAGATGGACTGATGGCATCACACAGGAAATGTGTAAGATAGGACTACCTGGAGGAGACTACATGGACCGAGGAGGATGGACGATGCTGACTGCCGAGGCCAAAAACAGACTGCGGTTTGTGGAGTAAGTAAGTAAGTACACTTCCTGACCTGGTAGTCCTCATCTACAACTGAGCGATCATCACTTACGAAACTTGTGTTTAGTTTCTGGTACAGCAAGGCACTTTTTCGTGCTGGGAAGAGTGGAACAGGATGCACTTACTCCTGATGTCAATGAGAAGTAGCGTCTAGATGAGATGAAGTTGATGAAGATGAAATGGGAGATATGATGCTGCGAGAGTAATTTAACAGAGTACTTAAAAATCTAACGAGGCTGCTGCAGTAGACGACATTGCCTCAGAATTATTAAGATACTTGGGCGAGCCAACATTAAACAACGATTTCACCTGGTACGCAATAAATATGAGACAGCTGAAGTGACTTGAAACTTCAAGGACGATGTAATAATTCCAATTCTAAAACAAGCAGGTGATGATAGATGTGAATGCTACTGAACCATCAAGTTAATAAGTCAGAGTTGCAATATAGTAATACGAATTATTTACAAAAGAAGGGCTAGAAGCCGACTTCAGGGAAGATAAAGTTGGGTTTCTGAGAAATGCAGGAACGTGCAAGGCAATACTCACCTACGACTTGCACGGATAGAATACTGGCATCGAAAAGTTATGCCCAACTTTTACAGAAACCACACAGTAGCTTAAGAGTCGAAGGACATGAAAGGGAAGCAATAGTTGATAAGGTAGTGAGACAGGGCTGTAGCCTATCCCCAATGTTATTGAATATGTGAACCAATCAAGCAGTAAAGGAAACCATGCAGAAATTTGGAAGAGGAATCAAAGCTGGTTGTGTTATTCACCAATTATTAATAACGGTACAATAAAGGTACAAGGAAGGTAACTGCGAAGAAGCCATGGGTAACAGAAGAAGTACTTCAGCTGATTGATGAAAGAAGGAAGCACAAAAATGTTCTGGGATATTCAGGAATACAGAAATACAAGTGACTGAGGAATAAAATAAATAGGAATAGCAAGGAAGGTAACACAAAAAGGCTGCATGAAAAATGCGAAGAAATAGAAAAAGAAATGATAGTCGGTGAAATTAAAAAAAGCAACGGTGGTAACATTATGAGTGCAAAGGGAATTCTGCTGTTAAATGCAGAGGAGAGAGCGGTTAGGTGGAAAGATTACATTGAAGGCCTATGTGGGGAGGAAGATTTGTCTGGTGTGATAGAAGAAGAAACAGGAGTCGATTTAGAAGAGATAGGGGATCTAGTATTAGAATCAGAATTTAAGAGAGCTTTGGAGGACTTATAATCAAATAAGGCAAAAGGGATGGACAACATTCCATCAGACTTTCTAAAATCATTAGGGGAAGTGGCGCAAAAGGACTATTAACATCGATGAATAAAATGTATGTGTCCGGCGACGTATCATGTGAATTTCGGAAATATATCATCCATACAATTTCGAAGACTGCAGGAGCTGACAAGAGAGAGAATTATCGCACAATCTGCTTAACACTCATGGATCCAAGTTGCTGAGAAGAATAACATCCAGAAGAATATAAAAGAAAATTGAGGAAGTAGATGACGATCAGAGTGGCTTTAGAAAAGGTAAAGGCACCAGAGAGGCACTTCTGACGTTGTGGTTGATCCTGGAAGCAAACTAAAGAAAAATAAAGACACGTTCACAGGATTTGTAGACCTGGAAAAAGCGTTCGACAATGTAAAATGGTGCAAGATGTTAGAAATTTTCAAAATAGTGGTAAGGTATTTTATTTGTAAGAAAAAATTTTTGAGGATGTATTTCTGGAGCACAGCATTGTATGGTAGTGAAACATGGACAGTGGGAAAACAGGACCAGAAGAGAATCGAAGCATGTGAGACGTGGCGTTACACCCAGCAAATAATTGAGGACGTAGGTTCCAAGTGTCACTCTGAGATGAAGAGGTGGCACAGGAAAGGAAATCGTGGCACACCTCATCAAACTGGTCAGAAGACTGATGACTCAAAAAAATAAATAAATAAATATAAGTTTAAATATTTTAAACATAGCTGCACAACAGCAACGGTTTCATGTAATAAAATTATAAACAGCCGACCAGTTGCAATGGATAAAGAAATTTTTTATCTAGGTTTCGACAAATATAAATTTGTCTTCTTCAGAAGGTAACCTAAGGTCAATGAACATCATAGCTTACATTAATAAAGTATGAAACTTATAAACCAAGAATAAATTTTAAGACAAATTAGAGAACTCTTGCATTACAGAAATATGATAACGACGACTGGTAATTACAAATTTTACATTAGTAAGGACTAATGTACCATCGCCGTTTTTACAATTGTCGGCATAGATCCATGTGTCGAAGATAAAATATAGCCCTAGAATTAGGGTTTGTCACGTAAATATAAATTAGTACATGGATCTTGCAGAGCTTACAACAGACTGAGCGTAATCGGCGTGCGTAGTTACTCTGAAAACAGGGCGGGTGGCGCTCGTGCCGAGAACCATGTGCCAATTGGCGTACCAAAGGCAACGTGTAAATTATCAGTATTAATAACGTCCTCAGGTAAAGTAACACTAAAAAAAGGAAGGAAATTAACCCTCCCGTTATAACATTATGGGAGCATTGGTACAAATAATGTAGTTATACATCAAAAAAGGCAGGTGACACTTACGCCGAGAAACTTACGCCCAGTGGCATATACAGCCAAAATATATAAAAAATTACATTACTAAATTAATGAAGTCCACAAACGGTATAAATGTCAGAAATTTAAAATTGACAATAATGGCCCTTGTCAAGAAAGAATTACGAACACTGGTAGACGATACTGTTAATACACATTCACAGGAAAAACAAAATTTTTAGAGCCAGGCAAAATCACATAAGGGCCGATGTAATAGCAAACATACATCGTGACAAAACCACCATTACATAACGGGTAGTGAGCTTAAAGCACTGAAGCTTCCTGAGGAAATAAACCACTAAGGTTACCAGCATTAATGTTATACCGTCAACAGTACAGTTTTAAAGGCTTTTATTAAATAAAAGTCTAACTACCCGATTGATGGATGTAACATTCCACGCTCCGGCCCGTTTTTCCAGATGACGACGTCCTCCTGAGCAGTTCTCGCCCAGAGATCTGAATGGTGGACTGTGTTACCTCCCAAGAGTTTGTTGTTGTTGTGGTCTTCAGTCCTGAGACTGGTTTGATGCAGCTCTCCATGCTACTCTGTCCTGTGCAAGCTTCTTCATCTCCCAGTACTTACTGCAACCTACATCCTTCTGAATCTGCTTAGCGTATTCATCTCTTGGTCTCCCTCTACGATTTTTACCCTCCACGCTGCCCTCCAATGCTAAATTTGTGATCCCCTGATGCCTCAGAACATGTCCTACCAACCTGTCCTTCTTCTTGTCAAGTTGTGCCACAAACTCCTCTTCTCCCCAATTCTATTCAATACCTGCTCATTAGTTATTTGATCTACCCATCTAATCTTCAGCATTCTTCTGTAGCACCACATTTCGAAAGCTTCTATTCTCTTCTTGTCCAAACTATTTATCGTCCACGTTTCACTTCCATACAAATACTATCAGAAACGATTTCCTGACACTTAAATCTATACTCGATGTTAACAAATTTCTCTTCTCCAGAAACGCTTTCCTTGCCATTGCCAGTCTACATTTTATATCCTCTCTACTTCGACCATCATCAGTTATTTTGCTCCCTAAATAACAAAACTCCTTTTCTACTTGAAGTGTCTAATTTCCTAATCTAATTCCCTCAGCATCACCCGACTTAATTCGACTACATTCCATTATCCTCGTTTTGCTTTTGTTGATGTTCATCTTATATCCTTGTTTCAAGACACTGTCCATTCCGTTCTCCTTTTTAAATTTTCTAACCTACCTGCCCTATTAAGGGATCTGACATTGCACGCTCCGAGCCGTAGAACGCCGGTTTTCTTTCTCCTGATAACGACGTCCTCTTGAGTAGTCCCCGCCCGGAGATCCGAATGGGGGACTATATTACCTCCGGAATATTTTACCCAAGAGGACGCCATCATCATTTAACCATACAGTAAAGTTGCATGCCCTCGGGAAAAATTACGGCTGTAGTTTCCCCTTGCTTTCAGCCGTTCACAGTACCAGCACAGCAAGGTCGTTTTGGTTAGTGTTACAAGGCCAGATCATTCAGTCACCCAGACTGTTGCCCCTGCAACTATTGAAAAGGCTGCTGCCCCTCTTCAGGAACCACACGTTTGTCTGGCCTCTCAACAGATACCCCTCCGTTATGGTTGCACCTACGGTACGGCCATCTGTATCGCTCAGGCACGCAAGCCTCCCTACCAACGGCAAGGTCCATGGTTCATGGGGCTATTCATTTAACCACACAGTAGAGCTACATGTCGTTAGCAAGTCCGTTTCGAGAACATTTTTTCCAGACAAGCGACTTATCATTCCACCCCGCCCCGGCTCTGCTCCTTCTTCCCTCGTACATTCTCACCCGTGTCGTTTTTTGCTACTAACTGCGATGTGCACAGTATACAAATCTTGTATTTGGGCGCCAAGGACGCCGGAATTGGCCCCTACAGACTCTGATACGTCTTATATAGAAAACTTACAGTTGTGGCCCCTCTGTCGCTTCCCTATCCGCAGCTCGTTGTCTAGTGGCTAGCGTTGCTGCCTCTGGATCACGGGTCTCAGGTTCGATTCCCAGCCGACTCGGGGATTTTCTCCGCCCGGGGACTGGGCGTTTGTGTTGTCCTCATCATCATTCTGGTAGTGTCGAGAATGGAAAGCTTGGAACTTGTACGGGCGCTGATGACAACATCATCATCATCATGTATGTCGCCCCTCTCAGGTTGGCGCCCCAAGCAGCGGCCTGTGTTGACTGTGCCTTAAGCCGGCCTGTCCCTTAGGAAAAATAACGACTGCAGTTTATCGCTGCATTCAGCCGCTCAAGGTACTGTGGGCTAATGATACAAAGATCAGATCGCTGTGTCATCTACACTGTTGCCCCTGCAACTACTGAAAAGCATGCTGCCCCTCTGCCTCTCTGGCTATCCTTATCGCTGGGGCACGCAAGTCATACAACTTCGACGAGGTTGTTGCTTCATGGGTGTCTTTTATTCTTGTTAAAAGAGGTTAATCATACCCTAGCATCCAGAAAAGAAGTGTAATCAAGAATTCAGTACGTATTTCCTCAACAGAATGTCGAGAGGGAACAGGTAAACATAAAGACTAATGACAAGACTTCTGGGATACGGCAGAATGAAAACGTAGAATGATAAAGATAACTGAGAATCCGAACACACACGAACTTAGCAACTTGGTGTATTGATTGAATCTCTAGCATTGCCTTAGGTAGCAACGGAACTGAAATAACTGTTGGATCATCTAAATTTGGGTTTTCTGTGGTTTCCCTAATCGCTTACATGGACGCGGCCTGTTTGCTACCCCTTCCCCCCACCCCCATTGGACTGGCAAGGATCTAGACAGGTTAAAGGACACGTCTTGCAGTAGGTAGGTTACTCAGCTGCAAGATTCTTTCAAGAACAAGTACAGTGGCGGATACACATGCGGAGGCCGCCGGCATTGCCACCCGCACCACCAAAGCCAGTCAGCTCGCACGCTATTCGTTTCTTTCGTCAGTCGATTCGACAATCGAGTAGTCGAGTAGTTGTACTTTCCTATGTAGCACGCGCGTCCGCGTCATCGTATTTTATACGTTTCTGTCAGGCACATAGATAGCTAACACATACGTAAGAGAAAAGTCGCGTCCGTTCTAATGATCTCGATACGTCATTCTGACTGGCATTTGTTCGAGAAAAGTCGCGAATATTCTACTGTTTTCTTGTACAGAGAACCTTCGATATGTAGAGTTACAAATACGGACTATTCGGCGAATAGGAAGCTAGTTTACATTCAAAAGCATAAACGCCCTTAATGATCATGACTCTGCTATGCGAGCATTGTCTGTTTTCCCTAGGTCTGACTATCCTACTTTGCATACGCCGTACAAAATATTGGCGTGTCTACCTGCATCTACACTCCTGGAAATGGAAAAAAGAACACATTGACACCGGTGTGTCAGACCCACCATACTTGCTCCGGACACTGCGAGAGGGCTGTACAAGCAATGATCACACGCACGGCACAGCGGACACACCAGGAACCGCGGTGTTGGCCGTCGAATGGCGCTAGCTGCGCAGCATTTGTGCACCGCCGCCGTCAGTGTCAGCCAGTTTGCCGTGGCATACGGAGCTCCATCGCAGTCTTTAACACTGGTAGCATGCCGCGACAGCGTGAACGTGAACCGTATGTGCAGTTGACGGACTTTGAGCGAGGGCGTATAGTGGGCATGCGGGAGGCCGGGTGGACGTACCGCCGATTGCTCAACACGTGGGGCGTGAGGTCTCCACAGTACATCGATGTTGTCGCCAGTGGTCGGCGGAAGGTGCACGTGTCCGTCGACCTGGGACCGGACCGCAGCGACGCACGGATGCACGCCAAGACCGTAGGGTCCTACGCAGTGCCTTAGGGGACCGCACCGCCACTTCCCAGCAAATTAGGGACACTGTTGCTCCTGGGGTATCGGCGAGGACCATTCGCAACCGTCTCCATGAAGCTGGGCTACGGTCCCGCACACCGTTAGGCCGTCTTCCGCTCACGCCCCAACATCGTGCAGCCCGCCTCCAGTGGTGTCGCGACAGGCGTGAATGGAGGGACGAATGGAGACGTGTCGTCTTCAGCGATGAGAGTCGCTTCTGCCTTGGTGCCAATGATGGTCGTATGCGTGTTTGGCGCCGTGCAGGTGAGCGCCACATTCAGGAATGCATACGACCGAGGCACACAGGGCCAACACCCGGCATCATGGTGTGGGGAGCGATCTCCTACACTGGCCGTACACCACTGGTGATTGTCGAGGGGACACTGAATAGTGCACGGTACATCCAAACCGTCATCGAACCCATCGTTCTACCATTCCTAGACCGGCAAGGGAACTTGCTGTTCCACAGGACAATGCACGTCCGCATGTATCCCGTGCCACCCAACGTGCTCTAGAAGGTGTAAGTCAACTACCCTGGCCAGCAAGATCTCCGGATCTGTCCCCCATTGAGCATGTTTGGGACTGGATGAAGCGTCGTCTCACGCGGTCTGCACGTCCAGCACGAACGCTGGTCCAACTGAGGCGCCAGGTGGAAATGGCATGGCAAGCCGTTCCACAGGACTACATCCAGCATCTCTACGATCGTCTCCATGGGAGAATAGCAGCCTGCATTGCTGCGAAAGGTGGATATACACTGTACTAGTGCCGACATTGTGCATGCTCTGTTGCCTGTGTCTATGTGCCTGTGGTTCTGTCAGCGTGATCATGTGATGTATCTGACCCCAGGAATGTGTCAATAAAGTTTCCCCTTCCTGGGACAATGAATTCACGGTGTTCTTATTTCAATTTCCAGGAGTGTATTTCTACAGTCGAAATAAGTTTTTCAACATTGCGGCGTACAGAGACATGGCTGAGGTCGACAATGGAGGAGGATCGACTTAATGGCTTAGCTCTGTTGAACACTCACCCCGACATTGATTGTCCTAATGACGACGTAATTAATCAATTTGCCGGGAAGAATAGGCGCATAGAATTCACCATTTGGGGAAGAGAACCAGAATTGTAACTTTTTTATATCATAAGATGACATTGTCTTGTATATGTGTATAATCAGTTTAAGTAAGACTTTCTTAAACTTTGCATGTGACTTGATTATTTTTTATTACGGTAAAAGTAAAGGTAGCTCAAGGTATCTTTAGCGCCCCCTCCTTGAGGTTTCTCTGTATCCCCGCCACTGCGCCTACTTCCATACTCTCCAAACTCTTGTGCGGCGCATGACGAAGGGTACTTTCCATTGTTCCTGTGTTTACGCCTTCTTCCCGCTCCAGTCGCGAAGTACGCGTATTTACAATTTTCTTTTGGAAAAAAATATTGATTCAATTAACGTAAATCTTTTTGCACATTGTTTATTGATTCTTGAACAACATTTTACGATTTTAAAAAGAAAATCAGTCGTCATTAAGCCACCCATCGGAGGAGTTAAAGTTGCTGTGTCCAAAATGAGGAGTGTCAATCAAAGAAGTCCTCTAGTCTGCAAATCTTACCTGACATCAAAAAACTAATAGTTTTCTTAATCTATAGGATACTACGCACGTAATAATATCACAGTTTTTTGAAATCTGAAAAAAAGATAAAATGGCTGATCTTTGAAACGAAGATGTAGATTTGTCGTCTGTTTTTTGTCACATCACCTACTTTGACTTCATACCGAACGGTGGTGTACAGCGACGGTGTACCATTATAAGGAAGGATAGGAATACAGCAATCAGTCGGAAACTCATCGTTTTTTTATCTTTCTTGCCTATCCAGATTTCACCTATGTACACCAATATAGTTGAATGGCGACAAGAACGGCTGGGTGTTTGCTGGATTGTAACGCACTCGAGAAACCTGTATATGTAAGAATAATAAAAAAGCAGTGGGATTATGACTGATTGCTGTGTTCCTATCCTCTCTTTTTGTCACGTTCTTGCAGACGTGCCCGAGGAGTAATTGAAGCAAACTTCAGAAATATATTTTTATTACTGTGCCCGTAATCCATTCCGTCAGCTTCAGATACACTGAAATACTTTGTTTTTCTTCAAAACATCAAAACGGGTGCTCATTTCCTAGTGCTGTGAGGTCTGAAACAAAATTTCAGATGATGGTTATAAGAAGCAGAACAGAGATAACAACACAACATGTGGATCAACATCCACGAAATATTTCACTGATGATTCCTTGCAAAGAATAAAGGCGAAATGCGTATGGCACAGAAACTGTTTCATTCAGTTGTAATCTGAAGGTTCCAAAATAAAAATTATGAAAATACCGTAATGTTACTTTCGTTTACGGACCATTTCGTACGAAACACACTCCCCTAACAATGCCTACGCTATTCGAGTCTCCTTTTAACACTTACGTTCGTTTCACAGCCGCACTGGACTAACCATTGCTACGTCGCGTTTCCACATTAATTAAGCAGGTTATCACTGATCGCGGAAGACTTTCCATTCACGTTCTACTATTAATATGTTTCTCTACGACAATTACTGATTCTCAGTTACGACACTGTATCCGCCACAAATCTCTTAATTAATCCAAGTGCCTTTCCATGATTTAGCTGAATTTGTGTAATATTTTTCTTCTACCAACCAACGGAACTCTTTCAGCTATTAATTCCAGTGCCTACCAAATTCTTCCTTTACTAATCTAGACGCGACTGCGTGAGGCCGATCCGAGCGCGAGTCTTACACCGACTACTCTTCATCCATCAACAAGACGGTGCGTGACCACTAGCGCTGTAGCATTGTCGTCACAGAACAGAAAGACAATACTCTTTCACACAAAACGCGCGCTCGGCTTGGAAGGTTCTAGAAGCCAGCGATAAGTAAGGCATACAATATCGATACCTTCCAACCCAAGGATAATAGCAGTCGGTACAAAATTACGTTCGAAGATAATGGTACGACAGTTTCAGTAAGCAGATACTGATACCACACAAATAAACTCAAATGGTTCAAATGGCTCTGAGCACTATGGGACTTAACTTCTGAGGTCATCAGTCCCCTAGAACTTAGAACTACTTAAACCTAACTAACATAAGGACATCACACACATCCATGCCTGAGGCAGGATTCGAACCTGGCACCCGTAGCACCAGCGCGGTTCCGGACTGAAGCGCCTAGAGCCGCTCGGCCACATCGGCAGGCAAATAAACTCTGTCCACACGGTTCAGTCTGGAACATCCTTTCACCTGTAGCGAAAGAAATGTCATTTTTCCACAGCCAGAACTATTAAGTCTGTGCGATCCGACTAACTGCGGGCACACATTTCTCTGAAATACTCGAAAGTCACAGCAATTACTGACTGGTTCATGGGAAATAGTACGTTTTAATTTGATTGCTACTTTGTTAAGCGTATATTTACATCAACATAACTTGTAGATAACTGTTCTACACACACTGTCATTACTGAAGACACAGACAGAAGTGTATTTCTTAAAAGGTACACCAAATGGCTACCCTCATTGTGGATGCATTCCTGAAGACGTTGTAGTAAGCTCCTCATTACGTTCTCAGCTATTTGTTGAGAAATGACTTCTGTCTCTTCGCGGACTGCGGCTTTCAACTCATCTGAACATTTAATAATAATTAAATGATCATGAATGATTGCAGGTTCGAATCCTGCCTCGGGCATGGATGTGTGTGATGTTTTTATGTTAGTTAGGTTTAAGTAGTTCTAAGTTCTAGGGGACTGATGACCTCAGATGTTAAGTCCCATAGTGCTCACAAGGGAACATCCCCATCGCATCCCCCTCAGATTTGGTTATAAGTTGGCACAGTGGATAGGCCTTGAAAAACTGAACACAGATCAATCGAGAAAACAGGAAGAAGTTGTGTGGAACTATGAAAAAATAAGCAAAATATACAAACTGGCTTGTCAATGCGTAAGATAGGCAACATTAACTGCAATGTAAGACCAGGAGCGCCGTGGTCCCGTGGTTAGCGTGAACAGCTGCGGCACGACAGGTCCTTGGTTCAAATCTGCCCTCCACTGAAAATTTTAACTTTTTATTTTCAGTTTATGTGAAAAACTCTTATGTTTTCATCACTTTTTTTCGAGTGATTATTACATCCACAAGAAAACTTAAATCGGGCAAGGTAGAAGAATCTTTTCACCCATTCGCCAAGTGTACTAGTTGGGTGGGTCGACAACATATTCCTGTCATGTGACGCAGATGCTTTCACCAGTGTCGTATACAAAATATCAGACGTGTTTTCCTGTGGAGGAATCGGTTGACCTATGACCCTGCGATCAAATGTTTTCGGTTCCCATTGGAGAGGCACGTCCTTTCGTCAACTAATTACACGGTTTTGCGGTGCGGTCGGAAAACACAGACACTAAACTTATTACAGTGAACAGAGACATCAATGAACGAACGGACAGATCATAACTTTGCGAAAATAAAGAAAGCAAAATTTTCAGTCGAGGGCAGATTTGAACCAAGGACCTCTCGCTTCACAGCTGTTCACGCTAACCACGGGACCACGGCACTCCCCGCCTCACATTGCCCTTAATGTTGCCTATCTTACGCATGGACGACCCAGTTTGTATATTTTGCTTATTTTTTCATAGTTCCACACAACTTCTTCCTGTTTTCTCGATTGATCTGCGTTCAGTTTTTCAAGGCCTATCCACTGTGCCAACTTATAACTAAATCTGAGGGGGGTGCGATGGGGATGTTCCCTTGTCAGAGCCATTTGAACCATTTGAACTTAATTATCCTACACAGTACTACCACGTATCACCATAATTATTTCTATTATTAATTATAATAATGAGCTGTTATTACCATAAATAAAACTACACCTACTACCAAACCAACGTCTACCGTTAGTCTAACATCAGTTCTTGTCTGGTACATTCCACAATGCTACATAGTTCCTCGTTCTATAGGCATGGCGTTCCAGTTCCTTGAACGCTGTGGTGGATATTGTGGTTGTATCTGCCTCTTCAACTGTTTATTGCTTCCCTGTTTGTGGGAGACGATTCCCCTCTTCCGAGAGAGCATCGTCGTTGCCGGTAAGGAGCGCAGCCACACGCCGTCCTAGCCACTGCGGTTCTGGTTCCTTGGCTGGCGAGAAACGGGCCATGGCTTCCTTTCTCTCTGGTATTGGAACAATGGCCGTCCATGGAGCGTTGCCACGTCTTCTGCTGCAACTGTTAACCTCAGTCGCCTTCATTGCGCTGCTTCCCTCTCGTAGTGCGGTAGACGTGCGTTGATTGATAAGATTATGCGCTACCCAATCCTTTCTGAAATAACGTCGGCAGTGTTGTCCAAGTCCTGCCACACTGTCTCGCAACGTAGTAGTTCCTTGACATCGAGCCTTCCATGCTGATTCAGTTGGTTGATTTGGGGGAGGGGACCCAACAGCGAGGTCATCGATCCCATCGGATTACGGAAGATGGGGAAGGAAATCAGTCGTGCCCTTTCAAGACCCATCCCAGCATCTGCCTGAAGCGATTTAGGGAAATAAGGGAAAACGTAAATTAGGATGACTGGGCGCGGGTTTGAACCGTCGTCCTCTCGAATGTGAGTCCAGTTTGCTAACCACAGCGCCACATCGTTCGGTGGTGATTCAGTTGCTACGACATCGGCATACAGTGGATATCCCTCTTCACCACAGACACTTTCGGGGCGTCTGTCTTCCACCAATTCGATGGCAGTAGGCTGCGTGGGGCCCATGACCAGTCAAGAAGTGTGTCAGGTCTCTTGAGGAATTCAGGTGCTTCATTACCAGTTTCTGTTTTACATATGGTAGGAAACCACAGGTTCACCTCGCTGTTTGGGCATCCTCCTACCGTTTCTACCATAGATGGAGGCTCTGGTAGTGAATTTGCTGCTTGCTGGTGGCCCGTATTCATATTAAATTCAGCGCTTCATGAAACTGGTTGTAATGCGCCAAATCGACTTCAGCCCGTATAAAGTGTATTACTTGTTTGCTCCACCTCAACTTTATCGATTTTTATGGGCTTGAAAACTGAAGAGATTAAGTTGTTCGTATAGTTTTCTCAAATTTTTATGTTAAGTTGTTGTAGATATGTGATACTTGATGGTCGAGGAAACCTGTGTCCTCACAAATCAGCGAGCTTGCAACGCCCAGCCGATTGCTGAATCGCGGCATGTGGCAAAGATAACAACTACGATGCAGTTGGCCATTACGAACGTTTGCCGGCGACTGAAAGGAAGAAACACTTATTGTTAAAGAGAGAATTAGCGTGATATGTTTGTTCGCAGAGATTGGTTTTTGGGTTGTCCTTTGAAAATTTCAGTAATTGTATTCGAGTAGTATCCAAGTATCGTTCGAGTAGTGAGCCTCGAGAGAGATTATCTCTAGAGTGTGATGAGATCGGCTCACACGTACGACACATGAACTAGTCTGCAATGAAGATAGAACTCAAATGTGTTCAGTGCAGTTCTAAGTCGTTTAGAAAGGTATTTTGAGAAGATTATGGGCTTATGTAGGAAATGATTATTTAGATGATTTTTGGTAATGTGTAGACTCACCAGGTATAGGAAAAGCTTCGATTCATTGAAGTATGAGATTAGTTTCTCCTAGTTGTGATTAATCATGCATTGTGCTGTTTAATGGCTACACGTGATGGCAGGCGAACCGTATTTCAATATTTTTGTGAGATTTTCCGTTGGACGGTGTATGTGAAAAGACGTGTTCACGCGAAGTCGTTAAGTTGTTTTGTAGTTGAGGATTAAAGCACACACTAAGGGATAGTAGCGTTGCATTGTATTATTGTGGTTGTATAGGTGGACGCAAGCACTATGGAGTAGTGACTTAGCGATATTTGGGTTAGGATTTATTGCCTAACTTCGGCATAAGGAAAATTCAAGAAATCTCCTTAGAGCTAAATGTGTAGTCTATATTAAAGAGAACGGTCGTACTACGCAATAGTTATTTATTGAGAAACAATCGGAAGTTTATTGAGAATGTGATCGCTTTTGCCTTTGGCCCTAAACGACAAATCAAGAATCATTTAAAAGAGAATAAGCTAATTCTTTCTGAAAGAGACCATCGAGTGCTGTGTTTTGAGTTTCAAATCTTAGTGGGTCGCGGAAGTCAAGCCTGAAATGGTTGAGTTTTGTGTGATTATTTGAAGTTCTGATAGCCGAAAAGTGGCGGCGACACTTAGGTTTTTTGTTTTGTTTCTTTTTTTATTACGTTTTCGCTTAGTGGGGTTTTGCATAGATAACCATCACTCGAAAAATAAAACGCTGACTTGTACCTGTAGTGGATTTAATTGCAGGAAGTAAAGAAAACATTTTTAAACTGAAAAAGTCAGTACCCGACTTGTCTTTTAGCCCCAAACTATTTCAAAAATAAATAAGAAATCAAGGGCTTATTCGAAAGCAGACTAATATCTGGATATATCTTTTCGGCATAAAGTAAAGAAAAAGGCCAATAAAGCAAAAGACTGGAATATTGGTAAAGGCAAAGTTCAAAGAAATTAAAGAAAAGGAGAAAAGGAATAGCATTTTTGAGTGAGCGACTTGTAGCGAAAAGAAAGATAATTAATGTTTAGACAGGGAAAGCAAGTTTGCGTGTTATGGAAAAGCGATTAATTATAAGTAAAAAGTTAGTCCATTTAATTCTGAAAGACTGAGCTTAAAGAAATAGTTTATGATAGTAAAATTTCAATAGTGTCAAGGATATTGTTGTTCGAGGCGCTACTTACAGAGGTTATTGTTGATTGACAACGAGACATAAACAGATATAAAATTATATTTTTGCCCTTCGATCGTTTTCTCCAATATAGGTTGCTGTTATTGGCAAAGTAAATACATCATCCGTACTCCCCGTAGACTCTCGCATTTAGTACTTTTCATTTGATTGATACTCGCTTTGCTGTTAATTTATCTTTCGAACTTAGTGAACCCTGATAGTCAGATGCGTTAGTGTAATTAATATCTAGATAGCTATCACTGACTCCATTATACCAAGAAAAGTGCAATTGTGGCTGTGGGAACAAGAGACCGACCAGTGAAGTTCATCGTTTGTTCTTTGGACGAGTAGCTGATTTCTATGGTTTGATGGTTTTTTTTGTTTTTTTAGTTATACTTCCGACGTTATCCAAGTGAAATAAATGGCTCTAAGTATATGTGGGCTTGGCTTTTGACGTACATAATTCGTCACCCCGACGTGATGATCTGAACACGCAACCTTCTGATCTGGAGTCAACACGTTCCGAATGCCCCCAACATATTACGAGGATAATCCCAAATGTAAGGTCTCCTATTTTTTTTATAAGTACAGCACTCTGTTTGCATGGCAGTTGGTCACATTGTTATGAAGAGTGCTTCACGCGCTGTGTGTAAACATCCGCACGCCGCGCTGAGGCGTTGTCTTAGTTTGGCAGCCGTTGAGAATCGATCTCCCGTTGGATGTTACCGCCAAGTGCGAATTGCGCACAGTTATTCGGTTATTGAACGCAAAGGGCACTGCACCGATTGAAATCCATCGCCAATTGACGGAAGTGTATGGTGAGTCGCGCGTGGATGTCAAAAATGTTCGTAAGTGATGTAGAGAGTTTGCAGCTGGTCGGACCGAAATTCACGCTGAACAAAGGATCGGGAGACCGTCAGTTTCTGAGGAGACAGTGTTGAAGGTTGAGCAAAGCATGCGTGAAGATCGGCGGATCACCCTGGATGATCTCTGCACGTTGGTTCCTGAGGTTTCCCAAAGCACCGCTCACAGAATTTTAAGGTTCAAATGGTTCAAATGGCTCTGAGCACTATGGGACTTAACATCTGTGGTCATCAGTCCCCTAGAACTTAGAACTACTTAAACCTAACTAACATATGGACATCACACACATCCATGCCCGAGGCAGGATTCGAACCTGCGACCGTAGCGGTTACGCGGTTCCAGACTGAAGCGCCTAGAACCGCACGGCTACACCGGCCGGCGAATTTGAAGGGAAACATTGAACTACCGGAAGGTGTGCGCAAGATGGGTGCCACCCATGCTGACTGAGGACCACATGCGGCAATGAGTTGATGCTTCCCGCGCATTTCTTCACCGCCTTGTAGCAGAACAGTACAACTATCTGGACTCAATTGTCACGGGTGACGAAACCTGGGCATACCACTTTACACCCGATACCAAGCAACAATCTCGCCAGTGGCAGCATCCTTCTTCGCCAAAGCCGCGGAAATTCAAACAAACACAGTCTGCCGGTAAAGTCATGACAACCGTTTTTTGGGATCGTAAAGGGTTATTGTTGGTCGACTTTATGCCCACTGGGACCACAATTAACACTGACAGGTAGTGTGAGACTCTGAAACAACTCAAACGGGCAATTCAGAACCGGAGAAGAGGAATGTTGAGCAAGAGCGTACAGTTTCTCCATGACAACGCTCGCCCATACATCGCTCGGCAAATCATTGCTCTCCTGCAACAGTTTCAGTTGAACTTAATCACCCACCCACCCTATAGTCCTTACTTAGCACCCAGTGACTATCACCTGTTCCCTAATTCAAAAGAACATTCGGCCGGAAAGCGATTCAGCTTCGTCGACGAGGTGAAAGAAGAGGTTCATAACTTTCTGAACATCATGCCGGCAGGCTGGTGTGACATGGGCATACAAGAACTACCACAGCGTGTACAAAAATGCATCGACAGAAATGGTGATTATGTCGAAAAATAGCTGAATGTTCAAGCTGTAATCTGCTGTAAACTATTGTAAAAATAAACAGGTCTATGAACTTATAAAAAAATATGAGACCTTACTTTTGGGATTACCCTCGTACAACGGACCAGGGTCGACAATTCTAGTCTAGCCTGTTCAATGAACTGGCTAGACTGTGTGGATTCCAGCATCACCGCACAACCAGTTATCAACCGGCAAGCAGTGGGGTAGTGGAAAAGTGGCACAGAACACTGAAGCAGGCCCTCATGTGTCACCGACAGAGATGGACATAGGCGCTACCAATAGTACTTGTACTAGGGACTGCATATAAGGCGGATATAGGCGCAATTGGGGCGGAGATGGTTTACGGAGAACCATTGATAATTCCTGCAGACTATCTCACAACAGCACCACTACAACCACAAATAGAGCTACCACTGCTGGTACACCGCATTCGTCACCATGTGGCAAGGGTGAGAGGGCCACTGGCATCCCAGCATGGTGTACAAAAATGGTTCAAATGGCTCTGAGCACTATGGGACTTAACAGCTGTGGTCATCAGTCCCCTAGAACTGAGAACTACTTAAACCTAACTAACCTAAGGGCATCACACACATCCATGCCCGAGGCAGGATTCGAACCTGCGACCATAGCAGTCGCGCGGTTCCGGACTGCGCGCCTAGAACCACGAGACCACCGCGGCCGGCCATTGTGTACACCTAGTCTTCGTGCACAAAACGTTGGTAGACTGATCGCACGTTATGTTGCCCTCATATGCTGCACGGGCTCCCCTACAGTCTCCTTATACTGGGCCGTACCGAGTAGAATTTCCGTAGAAATGTTGGAACATGTGAGGCAATACTGATCCTACGACTTATCTTAGAAGAAAGATTAAGGAAAGGCAAACCTACGTTTCTAGCATTTGAAGACTTAGAGAAAGCTTTTGACAATGTTGACTGGAATACTCTCTTTCAAATTCTGAAGGTGGCAGGGGTAAAATACAGGGAGCGAAAGGCTATTTACAATTTGTACAGAAAGCAGATGGCAGTTATAAGAGTAGAGGGACATGAAAGGGAAGCAGTGGTTGGGAAGGGAGTGAGGCAGGGTTGTACCCTCTCCCCGTTGCTATTCAATTTGTATATTGAGCAAGCAGTAAAGGAAACGAAAGAAAAGTTCGGAGTAGGTATTAAAATCCATGGAGAAGAAATAAAAACTTTGAGGTTCGCCGATGACATTGTAATTCTGTCAGAGACAGCAAAGGACTTGGAAGAGCAGTTGAACGGAATGGACAGTGTCTTGAAAGGAGGCTATAAGATGAACATCGACAAAAGCAAAACGAGGATAGTGGAATGTAGTCGAATTAAATCGGGTGATGCTGCGGGAATTAGATTAGGAAATGAGACACTTAAAGTAGTAAAGGAGTTCTGCTATTTGGGGAACAAAATAACTGATGATGGTCGAAGTAGAGAGGATATCAAATGTAGACTGGCAATGGCAAGGAAACCGTTTCTGAAGAAGAGAAATTTGTTAACATCGAGTATTGATTGAAGTGTCAGGAAGTCGTTTCTGAAAGTACTTGTATGGAGTGTAGCCATGTATGGAAGTGAAACGTGGACAATAACTAGTTTGGACAAGAAGAGAATAGAAGCTTCCGAAACGTGGTGCTACAGAAGAATGCTGAAGATTAGATGGGTAGATCATATAACTAATGAGGAGGTATTGAATAGGATTGGGGAGAAGAGAAGTTTGTGGCACAACTTAACTAGAAGAAGGGATCGGTTGGTAGGACATGTTCTGAGGCATCATAGGATCACCAATTTAGTGCTGGAGGGCAGCGTGGAGGGTAAAAATCGTAGAGTGAGACCAAGAGATGAATACACTAAGCAGATTCAGACGGATGTAGGCTGCAGTAGGTACTGGGAGATGAAGGGGCTTGCACAGGATAGAGTAGCATGGAGAGCTGCATCAAACCAGTCTCAGGACTGAAGACCACAACAACAACAACCAAGTACTGCGACGTAATGTCTACACTAGAGACATCTCGCAAATTGGAAAAACTGTCAGGGTGTCCACTGAAAGAGTGAAACCAGCATGGACCTTACCATCATCGAAGCACGAAAGCCCTCCTCCAGTTCAGAATGATCGAGTCAGGCGAGCCTACATCCACTCGAATTAAAGAGACAACGCCAAGATGCCAGAGGTATAGAACAACCAGACACACCTGTGCTCGCACCGACACGTCAACCGGTCGTCCGTACAGGAGCTGTACAAGTCAAATTCAAGTACCCGTACATAGCGATGTCGTAGCGAGTGGTAGTGCAATTTATAGAGTGAGAAGCTGAATATAAAATCTTACGTGACGTCGTTGTATTTGTACATGCGATTATTTTAAGTCACACAGATTACGTCGTCGAGTCTAGGCAAGATCTTGTCAGGACAACTAATTGTAGTATTACGAGAGTGAGCTACACTGGCCGACGTTGCTTTTCACCTACATATAAGAGCTTGTTCATACAGTGTACCTCCTACGATTGAAACATAGTACAAAAATGCCGTTATTGGTACCTAAAAGGGGGGCGCAGTTCGTGTTCTTTCTTCAGCCAGTTCGTCGCCGAACTTTTACGTACTTGGAGATCGAGTGGACATATTCCACGTACTATTACTTGTAATGCCTCACCTGACACAGATCCTAAATCTCCCGTAAATCACCGGCCGCTATGGCCGTGCGGTTCTAGGTGCTTCATTCTGGAACCGCGCGACCGCTACGGTCGCAGGTTCGAATCCTGCCTCGGGCATGGATGTGTCTGATGTCCTTAGGTTAGTTAGTTTTAAGTAGTTCTATGTTCTAGGGGACTGATGTCCTCAGAAGTTAAGTCCCATAGTGCTCACAGCCATTTGAACCATCCTGTCAATCGAAGAAGTATTCCATGCTGTACTTTGTTAACTATCCATGCTGGTTATGAGCAAAACTTTGTGCATCCAAGTACACGCACAGTATCCCAGTTTGTGCGTCCAAGTACTCGCACAGTATCCCAGTTTGTGTGTCCAAGTACTCGCACAGTATCCAATGATCACAGCTAATATAACGTTATCATACGTTCTTATTGTTCGCATTGGTGGCTTATAATCGTAGAGGGCGAGAGTGATAATTTTGCCCATATTCCTGGCTCTCTCACTCATCCACACGGACACTGCGACAACTTATGGAGCACCACGAACTATCTCGTACTGCTGCCGGGAAACTCAAGAAGACAGTTAGAAGAAAAGACTATGCAGCTCCTCCTGGTGTAACAGAAATAAAATAACAATTGCAACTAATAAAACGGTGTACTTACTATTAAAATGCGAACTTAAAAGAAACCCCAGCATCAAGCTAAATAACACATTCTTGCCATGTAGAAGAGTGACACGATATCAAGGCATACACATTGAGGAGAAAATGAAATTCAATAAACATATCAGCCTTCCAGCCGAAAAAGCAATGAAAATAATGCGTAAATTAGCAAGACTAAATACTGAAAAATACAGGCTACCCATAAAGACAATATGCACAGTCGTGGACAAAACGCCTTTTCGTTGTGCTGATCCGCACAGCTTTAAAGTCTGCTACACAGCATAACAGGCAAGGCGACGAAGTGCTACCAACATACTATGCACAGGCGTGAAACTGAAAAACTAACCGAAATTTGTCAGACTGTTTTCAGTCATGTGTAAGACTATATCAATGCTGATTAATGTCTTAACCACAACACCTAAATATAAGATATAAATGAAAGAAGAAACGCTAATTAGTATGAACTGTACTAATAAAAATGAATTTCAGCTTATCGAGATAACATAACTGTTTTAGTAAGACAAAGTATCCCAGATCGTTACGAATTAACAAAATATTATGCGCATTCGGCCGCGAAATGGTCTGTCTCAACGTTCAGACCAGATTACCGTTGCTGACCTACCATGAAAGTGAGCAAATTTAGCAATGCGTGAAGATTCATAACGAAATTCAGTTAAAAATCATTCAGTGCCACACTTAAGTCAATTCAGTTATTGACAGAAGCGGAAAAAGTAGGTAGTAAGAAGTATGAAATTCTACAAGAGTTTCATATCGACATCCACGGGGCACCGGTACAGAATAAAGGCAGCAATAAAACGTATTGGAGGTGCGAGAATTTCTTAAAATTCCTTTACTGATAGTCTATCTGCCTCCATCGAGGTTAGAACCGAAAACAAACCGGACCTCCCTTGCAGTAGCAAACACCTTTCACTACGCTAGCAGACAACCCAGGCAAACATCCCTCTATTATTACCCCAGACATGAATAAACCGGAAATTTCGCAATGAAAATGGCAAAATTATCTGGAGTTTCTGTTGCACAGAGCTTTCTGGACTCAAAAACATGAATTGTCTACCTTTATGTCACCCCTTATGTGACAATCATTCGGGATGTTTATCGAAATAACAAAAAACTGTTATTAGCGAGTAAATTTAGTAGGATAATTCTGCACCAACCCAGGAAATAAACGGCGACGTAGCTGCCAAACGTATTCTACAATGTTTCGAATTCTACATTAGACGTGCCACTGCCAGAAAACGTTCATTAGCCGAAGTGTTCCTTAAGATAGATAGCAATGGGAATGCTCGCACATCTAAAACGCGGTGGCATTAATAGTGGGATCTGAATTACCACGTGTTTGCATTCCTGTAAACGTGATTTGGATCGAAAGCGTAGCTACTTTTAATATGCTGATGTATCGACTGCAACTGGAATATTTCGAATAGCCGGCCGCAGTGGCCGAGCGGTTAAAGGCGCTACAGTCTGGAACCGCACGACCGCTACGGTCGCAGGTTCTAAACCTGCCTCGGGAATGGATGTGTGTGATGTCCTCAGGTTAGTTAGGTTTAGGTAGTTCTAAGTTCTAGGGGACTTATGACCACAGCAGTTGAGTCCCATAGTGCTCAGAGCCATTTGAACCATTTTGAACATTTCGAATAAAGAGTAAGGGAAAGTATTATGCGGCCCTCATCTTCAGTAACTGTGGTAGCTATTTTCGTTGTTAGGATTTCGTCACGTAAATCGGTAAAAATGGAACCCTGCTAGTCTCACTTTCTTGACCGTCTATCTGTCTACCCACCCCTTAAAACCCGTTTACCTCGAGTACGGGTGGACATAATAAGCGGAAATGTATCGCACTTCCTGCGGTGTACGGTCCCTCGGTGGTGTAAAAAAGTGCAGTCTAAAGATAAAATCTAAATGCAATCTAAAGATACGGCCGTTTATGTAAAGAAAATTTACGCGATAGGTCAAAAAATGACTCTAAGAACTATGCCACCAAACTGCTTAGTCATCAGTCCCCTAGACCTAGAACTACTTCAGCCTACCGAACCTAACACACATCCATGCCCGGGGAAGGAGTAATCCATCGAACTACAGACCTATATCATTGACGTCGGTTTGCAGTAGGGTTTTGGAGCATATACTGTATTCAAACATTACGAATCACCTCGAAGGGAAAGATCTATTGATACGTAATCAGCATGGTTTCAGAAAACATCGTTCTTGTGCAACGCAGCTAGCTCTTTATACGCACGAAGTAATGGCCGCTATCGACAGGGGATCTCAAGTTGATTCCGTATTTCTAGATTTCCGGAAAGCTTTTGACAGCGTTCCTCACAAGCGACTTCTAATCAAGCTGCGGGCCTATGGGGTATCGTCTCAGTTGTGCGACTGGATTCGTGATTTCCTGTCAGGAAGGTCGCAGTTCGTAGTAACAGACGGCAAATCATCGAGTAAAACTGAAGTGATATCAGGTGTTCCCCAGGGAAGCGTCCTGGGACCTCTGCTGTTCCTGATCTATATAAATGACCTGAGTGACAATCTGAGCAGTTCTCTTAGGTTGTTCGCAGATGATGCTGTAGTTTACCGTCTAGTAAGGTCATCCGAAGACCAGTATCAGTTGCAAAGCGATTTAGAAATGATTGCTGTATGGAGTGGCACGTGGCAGTTGACGCTAAATAACGAAAAGTGTGAGGTGATCCACATGAGTTCCAAAAGAAATCCGTTGGAATCCGATTACTCGATAAATAGTACAATTCTCAAGGCTGTCAATTCAACTAAATACCTGGGTGTTAAAATTACGAACAACTTCAGTTGGAAAGACCACATAGATAATATTGTGGGGAAGGCGAGCCAAAGGTTGCGTTTCATTGGCAGGACACTTAGAAGATGCAACAAGTCCACTAAAGAGACAGCTTACACTACACTCGTTCGTCCTCTGTTAGAATATTGCTGCGCGGTGTGGGATCCTTACCAGGTGGGATTGACGGAGGACATCGAAAGGGTGCAAAAAAGGGCAGCTCGTTTTGTATTATCACGTAATAGGGGAGAGAGTGTGGCAGATATGATACGCGAGTTGGGATGGAAGTCATTAAAGCAAAGACGTTTTTCGTCGCGGCGAGATCTATTTACGAAATTTCAGTCACCAACATTCTCTTCCGAATACGAAAATATTTTGTTGAGCCCAACCTACATAGGTAGGAATGATCATCAAAATAAAATAAGAGAAATCAGAGCTCGAACAGTAAGGTTTAGGTGTTCGTTTTTCCCGCGCGCTGTTCGGGAGTGGAATGGTAGAGAAATAGTATGATTGTGGTTCGATGAACCCTCTGCCAAGCACTTAAATGTGAATTGCAGAGTAATCATGTAGATGTAGATGTAGACGGCGCAAGCAGCCCCCCGATCCGCGATATGACGCCGTTGAGCGCACGGCTAACCCGCGCCGGCAAGCTGTTAATATCATCTGGTGTTACCAAAAAGTTATTCACTTCTGGTGAATGGTTTTCTGCGCAGTTCATTTAAGAAAGAGTAACTAAAATATATTTGACGTTACGGAAGAGGAAGGACGCCTAATTCATTTCACCTTGTCTTTATTCATGATGTTAGATTCGCAATCTGAGCATATGTACTATCCATAACCATACTTTAGATCCCAGTCATAGTCACAGATATGCGAATACAACACATTGGCTTATACTTGAGGTATTTCGTTTCTCACGAAGAGGTGGCAGACGATGCTGTGGCGTCTTCGAAGCGCGAGTTCCTCCAGTGCTAGCTATCTCAGCAGATCAGCTGAGCGAACGGGCATAGTATGTTGGTAGCACTTCGTCGCCTTGCCTGTTATGCTGCGTAGCAGACTTTAAAGCAGTGCGGATCAGCATAACGAAAAGGCGAGGGGTCTCGCTCGTTTTGTCCATGACTGTACATTCCGTACCGCACTATTTGAATCCATAGTACTGTTTGCAGCGAGTGCCTGGGCTTGCGACACATAAAATCATTGTGTGACGTGACCAAAAAAGTGTCCTGCTCAGGATGTCGGGTGTCTTCTGTTCGACATCGGCGGAGTCACTATACGTGGTGATGGGAGCGTGCCCCATTGGCATCATCATCCGTCAAACAACAGCAGCGTCCTGGTTGATGAAAGGCAGGCATAACAAGATGTTTCAAATTATAGCAGAGGAGATCACAGAAAGGCGCCAACTAAACCGCTGGCGAAATGATGCCTGGCAGAGAGAATCGGATTGGGCAGAAAAAAGTTATTGCCTCTGAACCTTTTTCCCAAACATCAAGGAACGAATGAGGCTAAAAGACATAGATCCCGCAGGTGGCATGATTCATTTCCTCACGGGCCATGGTCCATGCCCAAGATACTTCCATCGGTTTGGTCTGAGCCGAACATCCATATGCACTTGTGGAGAATTAAGAACTCTGAACATGTCACTTTATACTGAGACAGCCAGACGATTGGTGCACTGAATGACAGAGCCGATAACGTGTCACACACCTTACACGGATTATACAAACAAGAACAATCACATACACAAATATGGACAAATACACAAACACAGGAATGGGTACTTTGAATGATACAGACACAAACACAGAGACGAAATCAGATGTTCAAACAGAAAGAAAGAGTGAGATTAATATACAGGCATAGATGTAAGATGAAACCAAATAAGAAACAGAAATGAATCAACTGTCATAAAATATTTTAACGTATATAGAAACGTCTTGAGTAATAAATAGGTGCAATTTAAGTGATATAATGGTTAATTTAAGCTTAGGTAAAGTAACATCTGTAATGAAAATGATGCAGTTGATTATAACGTTTTACCTTATAGACAACACAAACACCATGCACAAAAGAAGTACAAATAAGGTACTAATTACGCCCTGTGCAAAGCACATATGGTCTGTAACAAATGTAATATAAGAGTAATATAAATACACGTCTTTAGACATAAATTTGTCAAATTAATATCAAAAACATATTTAGTACGCTACTTCGAATGTGAGAGGCTTGATGATTTGCCGAGCCCTCAAACTCGAGGTAGTTAGGTGGTGGGATCTCCAACACGGATTTTTGTACTTTCCAACTAATTTTTATTTCTTCTTCTAAATGCCAGAATCTTGTTATTTTACTTTTTTCGATTTTGTAATATGTTAGAAAGTGATTTTTATTTCAATTTATTTAATTGTATGGTTAGGGCCCCCCGTCGGGCAGACCGTTCGCCAGGTGCCGGTCTTTCATTTTGACGCCACTTCGGCGACCTGCACTCGATGAGGATGATAGGATGATGATGATGACAGCACAACACCCAGTCCCTGGGCGGAGAAAATTCCCCGACCCAGCCGGGAATCGAACCCGGGCCTAGAGGATTGACAATCTGTCAAGCTGACCATTGAGCTACCAGGGGCGGACAGAAAGTGATAATATGTCATAACTCTGTTCTATCATTCTAAATTCCTATCCTCGATTTACAAATCGTTGATTTTAAGATTTTCATATCTTAACTACTTTTATGTCCAAGTATTCAAAGCTGCAATATTATTAATAGATACTAAAAATAAGAAAAGTTTCACATTCAGTCATAAACAATTTCATATTGTGAAAATATGACCTGCCATAGAATGTAGGTGGCAGGTTATTTGTAATTGGCAGGATATAAAATTTAAGAAAAGAATAAAAAATGTGAAACAATGTCACCAAAGTGACCATTCTTACAGCTTCTGTTGGTGGGGTAGCAGAGAGAGAGACGTAGCCAGTTGTGCGCCCAGTGGAAATACTGAACACTGGGGTCGCACCACTTCGTCTTTTGAGACGAGTTTTTGTTATTGGTCCGCATCGCGATGGATTTATCCGCATGTAGAGGTTCCAAGAAGACTGAATGTTGCCAGTTTGACTTCGTCGTTGTCACATGGGCACTGCACCTGGCAGGATGGTAAAGGGTGCCATTGGGTGCACAACATAGTCAGTTCTGGTTCGCATAGCCACTAATCTTGACAGCCGATGTAACATTTCTGACGTTTTTAGGCTGGTGTCTGTGTGCTCTGACTTCAGGGTGAGTGTGATGTTATCTTTCAACAAGATAACACAAGACCGCTTGCTGCCCGCATTGTCCTGACCTACCTCGATACAGACGGTGTTCCACTGCTGCTGTGGACAGCATGTTCCTCACATCTCACACGCACCTGCCAAGAGAGTGGAACGCCACTAACCGCCAGGAACAAAGATCAATGAACTCTGGTACAGAGTTGAAACAGCTTAGAATCATATACCCATATTTCTCATCCAAGCCCAGTTCGACTCGATACTTAACCGGATTAGAGTCGTTGTTACCTCTGTGCACTAAATTTCTCAATCTACATGCCCCCCTCCCCCCCAATTACCTACAAATTCCATCATGTATCTATCTATTACACTGCCTTCACACGGTTAGTAAAATTTCGTTATTTACTATCCTTCCTGATGTTTTAATTTCAATAACCAAGAGCGAATCTACAACGAGGCTCAGGGTAAGCAGTACATTTTCAATTGGCCACCCCACTAACACGTAGATGTGCTCTCGCCATCTACCATATGTAATCGGACCCACATAGTATGCCATTCAGTTCAGTACGGAAAAATGGTACATCCGAAGATGGCAGTGCAATAGTAAAGTCTGCAACTCGCCTCGATACCACAGAAGTTAGTGAAGTCTCGCTGCAGTCTGCACCGACGAATGGCTGGTGCTGGTGGAGCTATATCCTCGCTCCCACTTTCACAGCGCCACTGTACAGCTGAGAAGAGAAAGGCTCTGTCCCAATTCGTGACTTTCGATCAAGCAGACGAAATCAACTAATTACGGCTCACGTCTTACTCATGTCTTAGCTGGGTTGTACTTAACATTGAGAACTTTGTACTTACAGTAAATGTGTACATCAAGTGACGCTTTAAGATTCAAAGACAGTTATAAATATTCGTCACATTCCTGTGGCTAATGATTAGATGAAGTTAGGTACAACTTCTTATCATTCTGGCAATAAAATGAACTAACATTTCACACAATGATGGAAAAAGTCGCAAAACCAAAAAATAACTACTGTAGAGTAATGAAATTTTGGGAATAGACTTGTCTAGGTAACATATTTAAGTGACTAACATTGCAAGATCACAGGTTAATGTAAGCTCGAGATAAGGCATTGCAAATGTGAAATGCTGGCACATTAACAACCAGTGTAACTACCAGAATGTTGAATACAAGCATACAAAAGTGCATGCATTGTGTTGTACAGGTGCCAGATGGTAGTTTGTGGTATAGAGTTCCATGCCTTTCGCACTTGGTCGGTCAATACAGGGACAGTTAATGCTGTTTGTGGGTCAAGATATCGACAGTCTGTAGAGGACGTTGGGTTACAACAGCGGTATGTGGTCAAATGTTATCCTGTTGGAAAACACGCCCAGGAATGCTGTTCATGAATGGCAGTACAACAGATCAAATCACCAGATTGACATACAAGTTTCCAGTTGGGTTGCACGGAATGACCACGAGAGTGCACCTGCTCTCATACGAAATGGCACTCAAGACCATAACTCCACGTGTACATCCAGTGTGTCTAGCATGCAGACAGGCCGGTTGCCGGCCCTCAACTGACCTCCTTCTAACACCCGGCCATCATGGCACCGAGGCAGAACCAGCTTCCATCAGAAAACATAATAGATCTTATAATCGCTCTTTTAATTGAAAACAATATTATCGGGCTTTTTACCATATACGGGAGAGATGATAATATCGGAAATAATCAATAGCACTGAAAAAGTTTTAATTAAAATGATTGATATTTAATCTCTCATCAGAATAACGCCCACAGCAAAGTATCGCCTCAGGGAAATCAAAGAGGCTTCAATGCGGTTACTATTGCTTCTAAATTCTACTATATAAACCATGCACGGGTATTGTCAGTTCTCTTGGCTTGTTTTCTGCGCTCTGAATAAGTCTACATAACTGCGGCGTGCAATTTAGCTGGCATTTCCGCGTGATATGCTACGGAAGGGATCAGGGCATTTCTGTTAAACTGCAAGAAAAGGGACTACAGTTAATTTATACGGGGCGGGCTTACGTTGAAACTTATCCTCTTCAGACCCAATGCCAAGTTTAATTAAACATTTTGAAAATGACAGTAATTTTTGTGTATTTGGTTGATTAGGCACCAGATTTTTGTTTTGCAATTTAGAAAATTTTCATTTTTTGAAAATTGATGGTACACATTTGTGTACCTCGGGTTTCAATCATAGATATATTTCTTAAATTTTCTTATGGGAACCTACTGTATTTCAAGGTAAAATTAATTACAGTATGTTGTATTTGTACAACTGCATATTTTATTTACAATAAGAAATTTTACAATACATGTTTCACAACTTCCAGATGGTTTTGTATGATATGTCAAGAAACAATTGTTTTTCATCACACACAAGTACATTTGTCATTTGGTGCAATTAACTCTTGTCCTTGATTTGCAACCTTCGAGTCTGCATTTTGATGCAAACTTGTCATCACAAAATACAAGAAAATGCCCTACTTGAACCATACCTTCCTTTGCAAACTGGTTGACTTACAACTTTCTGTATTTTGGTATTGGTGTAAACCGTTCCTCATCTGTGGAACTTTCTTCATCAATGGCACTATGTGTTGCCAGTGGCTGCTTACTGATATTACACTGTTCCTGAGATTTTATAACTGACGTGGCTAGATGTAGTCGAAAAGCAATCAAAGGCATCTGATCCTTTTTATTCAAATCTGCAATCACACAATCTTTTCTGTACATCAACCAACAGTTCACAACCACCGCATCAGCAAAATGGTTAAATACTCTTACTGGCCATTTTTGTTCGAATAAAACTTCTGTAATAAGCCAGCTACCTGTCACACAAATCTATACCTCCCATCATTTGATTGTATGCTTGTACGACAGCTGGGTGGGGGACATCAATCCTCTGGCCATCTTTTTTTGACCATCTTTTACATGTGCCCACAGGGTTGCTACCAGTGCAAGAGGAAAGTAATGTCACACATTTATTGTCTTTTCATTTGACAACACAGAGTTTGCCATCTTCCCTTACAATCTCATTCCATTCACCTCTTTTTAGGCACTTATCATCGCTCAGTTTTGAAGAAGCTGAACCAATTCCATTTCTCACAACTGTTCCTGTCACGATAATGTTTTTCTCCAACAACATTTCTGCACATCTAACACTTGTAAAGAATCTATCTGTGTAATCTACATGAGAGCCATCCTGAGGGAAAGTTACTGACAATAGTTTGACAACAGCTCCTCCCAAACCCAGGGTCTTCGGATCATCTTCTGGTACAGTACCCTTCCCGACATAAATACAGAAATCCGGGAGCAGTCGGTCATTAGAAGCAAGAACAAAATTTTTTAACCCCAGTGGATTAGGCTTAGAAGGAACATACTGAGTGAAACCACACCTTCCAGAAAAAGGAATAATTTGTTCATTAATACTCAAATGTGAATTTCTGGGCAATGTTAAGTATTGATTCCTCAATGCATCAACAAGTGGCTGAATTTTCCACAACTTATTATTAGGATCCCGAGCACTTAGGTTCTCAACATAATGCAGATTACTTCTAAGTTTGTAATATCTATCCCTGGAGATAGCCTCAGTAATGAGAGGAAAGCGGAGAAGCCTGGACGAATACATTTTTGCTTGTGGTATATTAAAAGTCGCCATGATAATTTCAGTCCCAACACAACGCAAAATTTCTGATGCATTTGTTTTCAAACTGAGTGAACTAGTCTGAACAGATTTCAGGTTCGTCTGATACGCCACAAGCTGCCAAAATTCAGCTGGAAAGTATTTCATGAAAGATTCCAGTACTCCTTTAGGTCCACTGGAATCCCTTTCCTGTTTGTTCTTCAGAGATGGGTCGATCTCAGGCACGCTGAAATGGAAATGAACAAATTATGGGTTGGCACCAAACCAACATTTTTTAAAAAAATTGGTGTGACACTTTACATATTTTTGTTGCAAATAAAGGAACAAACAAACAAAAATACTGTTCTTCAAAATGAATAGCGATGCTAACCAAGTAGCTCTCCACCTCAAACCCCATGAGGATTTTTTAACACCACCATTCGTTACATCTTCAATGTTTTGAGACTGAATTTCGTCATTAGCATCACATTCAGAGTCAGAAATCGTAGGCTGTTGATTCATTTCAGCAAATAAGTCATCCTCAGAGTCAGAATTTGAACATTCTGCATGACTTTCATTCAGCATTATCACTTTCATTCATCTCTTCATCAGTTAGCACATGAGCTGAAAAAAAAAACGTTATGAAGTAGAGATCTATCCTAAAAGTACACACCAAGAACTAAGGTACACAGACGTGTACCATGAAAACATCGTCATTTACTACACAGGAAAATTGAAATAACACACATTAGCTGCATTTCAGATAATCCTCCAGTCTTTCAACTCTCCATGTATCACTCACTACAACGAAGATAAACACATATAGCTCTATGTATTATTTACTTACTGTCATTGCGACGCTGTCGGGCCGCCATCTTCTTTCACAACAAACTTCTGCTACAAGAGCGCTCCAAGCGGCGTCATTTGAAAGCACAAAGGTGCACGACATTGACCTCGAAGTCTCAGAACACAAAATACGCAACAGACAGCCACACAAGCTTACGAACGAAGGTGCACATATGTGCACTTATAGACTGAAGAGGTAATACCAAGGTTATTTAAAAGGGAGGTTGGGCCCGAAGCTAAATCGGCTGTGATTGGCTGGCGCAGTGACGTCACTGTAGGAGCAAAGCGAGGCAGCGGGTTGCGCAGCAAGCGACTCTTACTAAGGACAAGCAACTACTTATAACACCAATAAGTTCTCAGGAAATTATTTAAAGCAGTTGATTTACCTGTTTAGATGTTTGCAGTAGAAGAAGAGTGCCACTGTCTTGATTTCCGCTTCTGTGCTGCTGCTGCTTTCTGCATTTTATGCTTCGTATTGAGGAACCGCATATGAATGAAAAGTCGTGTTCTGACATACAGTTTTATAACGTATGACGAAAATTCCGGATATTTAGTTTGGACAGCAGTGCATATTGTTTTCACTATTTTTTTCCCTTGGAAATACTATCCAATCCATTAAATTCATTAAAAATTAGTTCAAACTGAGACACCTTATGTAGCCACTCATCTGTTGGAACTGTAAGCCCACTGCAAGATAGAAATTCAATCCAACCATAATTTTCATTTGTTGGAGGACTTAAAATATCAGCAGACGGCGTTCCCAGTGTCTTGTCACAGTTCTTTGCACGATATGCAATGTAGCCAGCCAGGTAACGGAATCCTCCTGCAGAGCAGTCACATCCCTCTTTGACAGCAGATTCTTCTGGTGCAGGTTGAACAGGAAAGTCAATATCTCGTAACTCTTTTTCACCATCTATCATTTGCAGTGCTTCGCTCCTGTCAGGCAAAATTCCTGTGAACAGATGTGACGTCAAAAATCCGTCACACTCATCTGCCTCTACTGATGTGTCACTTGACAGAGGAATGTCATGAGCATTGTGTCCCAGCAGTAACAGCCGTAATCGATATTTTACTTCTGTTGGAGAAGGGTTCAAATGGAAATGACCAATTCCTCTGATCTGTGAGAAAAAAATTTCCAGTGCATCCTGGTTCAATCTTACAGTTAAAATATATGTTATTTGTAGTGGCTGAAGATCTGAAAACAGTCCAAATAACGACCGAACAGTTGTCATAATGCCTTTCTGGAATGGGAGCAAGTGATTTGCATTGCCAACGCGCATTTTTTCGGCACGCGTATACAGTTCTCTCAATATTCTTTCTTGAACATCCTTATGTATCCCATAACCACATGATAACACATTCTTATTGTACCTCCGAGCATTCAGAATGTCAAATGCGTCGTTTGCTAACTGAAAAAAAATTTGCTGCTTCCTCTTCTTCAGGCATTGAGTACTTTATGGCTTTAGCTGTGGTACTCGAAAAAAGTTGCATTGCCAAATAAACCCTTTGACGCTCTCTCCCCTTGACACTGAGATGAAGCTGTGACAGTTTAGGGCACAACTTCATTTCACTCCTATCTAATGCGAGCAGTCTTTCTACAATAGATTTATTAACAATTTTCCCACTTGGAAGCTTTAGTCCGTCATCCAGAAAGTGGTTCCTCATTCATTTAAACAAATGCGGAACATCTGAAAGCCCCCAGATTCGTTTATTTTCATACTGCGAATTGGAAAAGCAGGAATTTGTTTCTGTCACATTAAAATCTTTCCACACAGATCGATGTTTTGTTCCAAGGTCGCACACTACCGCAACAACATCTAACCAACATCTTGTACAGAGCAGATAATACTATTTAACCGATCAGATGTTATTTGTGTGTCAAAATCATGGTAAATGGGTTGCTTCCACCCAGAAAACAAACCACGTACCATAACAAATAGCACGTTACTGTGTGGCCCTACAACACGATCTTCAACAGGATCATAAATAATATTGCTGTCTACATTCATTTCGTCGAATGATAGCACACACACACACACACGTTCAGTTTTTGTCAATACAGATGAGTGGGCTTTCATTAGTTGCAAAACGTCTGTCAGCACACCTGGAAAGCATCTGAAAGAGCGTGACGTCCAACTCGTAAGTGTTGACAGTCCTGGAAGTGGGAAACCGACCTGATTTCTTAAAAACAAATAACACTTCCTAGACACAGCTAGACACAGCACGAAGTGTAACCGCTTTACAAATATCTTCCCTTTGCCATTTTGCTCGTTTCTTTCCACTCAACAAGCAGTTTATCTGTGTTTTTGAAAACAATTTACCTAATATTTGAGTCACTTTCTCCTGCACTTGCTTCTTTTGACACTTTTGTTGATATATTATTTTCTCACCACAAGCTTTCACTTTGAGTTTCAAACGCTTCTCACTACACCTGAGATTTGCACACATAGCTGTCAGTCTGCGGTTCCTGTATTCTAATTCTTCTATATGTTTACAGAGTTCGCTGATCTGTTTACTATCAGTGTCACAGTCATCTGTCGCTGTTGACTGGTCTATTTTTCTTTTTTTCGGAGACGCACTAACCAGGTGCTGAATTGCATTTTTCATTGTCTTTCTTGCCTGCAACCTGTCTGCCCTATTCGGAGAAACTGTGTCATCAGGGCCTGAATTTCCACTAACACTGGGAACACTTCCTGGTATATTCACACTTGGCACTGCGTCTGGTTTAAGTGTTTTCTTCGGCGGTAGATTGAGAAGTTCCGCTCGCAAGTCACGTAGATAATCATCGGATGTGAAATGCAATGAACAAACAGTTGACGTCGCAACACTAAAGCGATCTTTTCGGTGGCACTTCATAATCCAGGCCTTCTGCACTTTAACGTCTTTTGGGAACGAATGATAAATTATATCCGTGCCTTTTGTCTTTCGGCTGTACGACAGACACCCTGTTACAGCACACCCATCATTTTACGCAACACTTTTACAAATCACCGCAACAACACTACAAACTAAAGCAAAACAACAACACCGGTAAAACCACAGAACACCAATACAGTAGAAGTGCAAAGACCACGTTATTATACGGAAACACAGAACGACACCAGCGCTACTTGTGGCCTGGCTGTGAACTTCAATACGAAAAAAATATGGCGCGAATTAGATGACAATATTTTTCATTTAATCTTTGAATGTGGGCCGCATAGTGCAGTAATAAAGGTTTTTGAGATCTTGCAAAGTAATATATAAAAGAAATCTCAATCAAAAACACACATTAACTACTCGTAGCTGCAGTTTACACTGTGAAAATTTTCGTAAATTACGACGTCACCTTTCGACTGAAATTTTTTTGTAAAATTCAATATTGCGATTTTGGCCGTGTGGCCATTATCATGTGGAAAAAAACGAGCTTTAGCACATGTCAGACTAAAAAATCATCTGACATTGCATGCATATATAAATGATTTTTACGTTTCCACATATCCTAAAGCACATTATGTCCACTCGCATGATCGAAAGTGGAATAGTAGGTTACACAAATAAATAACTACACAGATAATGGATAACCAAGAGGTCATTTACAAAAAAATCTGTGCTACAAACCAAGGATGTACTGTAAAGTCTACAAAATCCGATTTATTATTTTTTCTGTTGATTGTTATTTATGGATATTCAGTCATCTGAAATTGAACTTCTGCACAGTTCAAATAAATTTATGAAACACACAAAATACTACTTTACATCAACTGAAAAACAAATTGGGAGCAGAGCAGGTAGACACTCCATGAATGTAGCCAAAATGTTTTTGCCAATGAGACATACAAAGAAAATGAACTGCAACACATAAAATATTTTTTCTTTTTTCCCCAACTTGGCTGTTATTTTGGCAACACCCATCATGTATAAATAATGAAAGAAGTCGCTGGTACAACATTTATTTTTAACATTTTTATTTATTTACTTCCTCTTTGAAAACTTTGTTTGGTACACTACTGAAAATTAACACAAATTGCCCTTGACAGCACTTTATTCATTATACTTTTAGAATCCAATCATCACATCTAGAAAGTGTTATGTTCCTGCTGAATTACTAGATTTTGTTATAGCAAATCAAAGGCATGATTTTGATACAAGAACATGTAATTCTCTGCTTTTAACACAACACTTGTATATGTATAGGGAGCTTACTCTCATTGTACACATAAAAAACAAAATACAAAGTCTTTTAACATGATTTGAACTTCTTTTTAAGTTGTTGCATACACAATTTCCTCTTGTTTGTAAATTTCTTTTCCTTCACATACTTGTATATTATAAATGGAATACTTGTCTTCAGAAGTCTCTCTTCAATGTCATGTTTAATACAAATTGTTCTATGAGACAGAACAAATGTGTTTTTTTTCAATTATCATGTAGTCTTGTTGTGTGACCATGACTATTTAGATACTCATACAGCTGATCATGGAGTGCCCCTAGGAAAATCATGACTCTTTCACTTGCATATTTCAAATGAGAATGCTCCTCACTATTCTCTTTAAATGAGGTAAACAAATGATTTTCAGTCACAACAGAGGAGTAGAGACTGGTATTACATGTTTCACAATCATCTGGTACATCTATGGCTTTTAGTACATAGCCTGTTACATAGGCTAAGGATTGTTGATCTTCTACAGACTCGATGATACCATCTGAGTAAGAATAAATTTGCTCAGGTGTATCAGTGTCATTCATCTCACATTCACTTAAATGTTCACTTCTACCACTAGCTGCCAAAAAGTGACACAAACTGCTCAAGGGAGTGTAATCATCATTTTCACAGTTACTTACACTTATGGCTTTGAAAGGCAAAGTCATATGATTGACAACACAAGTCTTCACAGCTTATACAAGCTGAAAACAAGTTGGGTTTGTATTAGTAATACCATGTTGTCTTATACAACAAAGGAAATTTTCTAAAGCATCTTGATTGAACGCCTTTAAGTTTAAGTACTTAAAGCCAACCACTTTCAAGGTATTCCAAAAGAACATAATAGACTGTAATGTAATCTGCCAACCTTTTATGAAGCTAAACATATTAGTCTTGTTTCTTCCCATTTTTAAATCTATTATTTGCCAGCCTATTTCCCTCAATATCCTATACCACATTTCTAAATGTGGCGAATTTTCTGATAAAGCACACCTAAATTGTTTTCCATCCCTGGGATATTGCTCATTACCGTTGAGTGAATCAAAGAGATTATCTACCTTTTCCACAAACTCAGCTGTGTGTATAGCTTCAGATGGTAATGTGTGAGTAGAAACATATGTTTCAATTGCAGCTGCAACAGTATGGCTCATTTGTGCAGCAGCACCTTTTACCTTCATTTTGACATGGGAATCAGAAAAGTTAAAGTGTTGTGCTTTTAATTTGGGTAGAGTTGTGAACCGTTTTTTTTATCCAAAAAGAACACTGTACTGATGTACTCAAACTTTGCTGCTTTGTGAGGTTCAAATTGAATTTTATTATCTATCAAAGCATTTCTAGTGTTTTTGAGCAGATGTGGTACATCATAAATGGTAACAATTGGTTGATTATTGACGACAAAATGAAATATACTGGGCTTCAACAAATTTGCTTCACACAGTTGCTTAAGGGCCTTCTGGTTTGTTGCATTCTGGTCACATACAGTACAAACCACTTTGAACCCAATATTCTGTAGTTCACTTATGGTGTGAACAATGAGTGATTTCAAATGGGTGTAGTGGAAAGTAGTTGCGGTAAAGTAATATGCTAGAACTTGTTTCCAAGTTCTGTGAATGCCTTTCAGCATAAAAACCAATGCTTGACTAGCAGCTACAGGTGAACATCCTAAATGACCCAAGTCCTGATACCCATAGATTAGCTGTTTGTGTGCATCATAGTACATACCATCATCCAGAGACATTTCATCAAAAAGTAGAGCACAATACTTGTCATTTTCATGCATATTACTTACTTCCCTTGCTAAAAAGTTTAGTAAAGCTGGAATAAGTCCTGTATCAAACGGTATGTGGGAAAGCACTCCCTTGAGCAGCCTGACAGATGGAAGGAGAAGTATGTGGCCAAATATCTGTACAACCGGGGACTACGCTTATAAATAGATAAAGCAAATGCCTTATCTTGTATAGACCACCGTACTGCTGTGGGCTGCATATTGGCATTTCTTAACTGACTATTAACAAAAGTTTTAGTCACATCATTCAACTCTTCTTCAATTAACTGAAATTTCCTGTCATCATACAACTCTTTTAGAATTTTCAATTTATTCCTCTCATTTTGTAGCTGTTTTTTCAAGTTACACACTCTGGAAACTGTGATTCTATGCAGTTTATACATTTTGTGTTTTCTTTGAGTTAAATCACGTTTAGAAACGCCAGATCCCATTACACCTGGACTACTTTCGACATCATAAAGAGGTGAGGATAAAAAGCTGTACTCACCATCATCTGTGCTCTGTAAAGGGGGACTGCTTCATTGTATTACTGTAGATTTTGCGTTGTGACCTGTATCGTGCACACTTATATGTGCACCCGATGTGGTGAAACCGCCGCCACCGCCACCACCACCACCACCAGTGTAACACAGATGGGTGGGGGGAGGGTGATACAACACCAATTCCATGTGCTTTGGTATAACACCAGGATTTAGCCTGTGTCTAGTAAAGTTCACAAAATCTGCTTCATAAAAATGATCCTCACACACATAATAATAACTACAGTTGACACCTTCATCTATATTACAGATCAATTTCCACTTCTTTAAAGTCTCACTTTTTGATGCAGCTGGAAATTTATAGAAATGTTTATTCTTGTGTTTGGAATTTGTTTTTACATAATAACTACTCCTGCATCTGGGAAACTTGCATGAGTATTTAAATTTCAATCTCAAACTGGATTCTTCTCTTCCTGTATGATCCATCCTCATGTGTCTGAAATGCTATTCAAACAAAAAATTAGGAACGAGAAAAAAGATCAGGTATGGTTTACATTGATTAATGTTAAAGAAAACTCAATGTGAAATTAATTTCACTACCAAAAATCATATTAGCTTATGTCTAAATGCAGCTATCCTGTACTGAAGTATTGATAACTGTTATCATGGCTTGTAATCTGATGTGGTATTGCTACAAAATAGTGAAAAACGAAACAAATTCTCATTTCTACTACGGATATGCACATCACTCTATATATAACTGTGTGAGCGTAGTTGCACTATATTCTATATTCAACACTACTTCGTTAAACAGTGCTATCAGGCAGTAGAAACACTGCTTATTGTACCATTTCGGTATATTTCAGCATCTAGACACCATGGTAGATACCAAATTCAGCTGTACATTATCAGTAACAGTTACAGCTGTAAATCTGTATTACATTGTGTTGAGCATTAAAGTGCGAGAAGATTTCTACTGCATTGGATATTGCCACAATACTACGTGTAAATGTCCAACTGCTAGAAGGACCTGCTTTGTGTGACTTCCAAACAAATGTCTTATTATGTGAGAACACAATCTTTGTCGATACAACAGCAACAAACACTTTTTACCTGGATAGAGTGTTATGTACTGTACAGAATATTTACGGGAAATAGAACACACTCGAGACATTATGAATCAATTGTAACACGTCCAATATTTGGTATGTAGTAAACGGCACAATAAATGGTACTTATTATGTCACTAAGAGTACTTCGTGGCAAAAAGGAAGATGAATCAAAGCCAGAATTATATCCCATTACAGGATTCGGAAAGTTGAATACCAACTATGTCAAAAGGTGCTAGCATGGGATTCTCTATGAAATACAAGGAAATATGAACAGAAATAAGAAATATACTTACCCTTGAAGTAAACTGAGCAATGGAAATTGTATTTCTTTGCAGGAACAAATATACAAGAGTCCACAGAACGTAATGTGATAATACAACCTGGTGTTCTATATGAAACAAAAGTAAAAAAGTAAATACAGAATCATCACACCATCAAATATTAAGAATGCATCCAAAAATTAAGCAGAATAACAGCAACATATTTACACTGCAATTTAAACGAAAATTCACGATCACGTTGCTACGATACCAAAACAATTATGGAAGACTACGTCATCCAATAGGAGCACGAGACTATAAATTGCTAAACTTGCAGCGCTCCAAGTGGCCTGGGACCAAACCAACGTCGTGTTACCGGAAATCCCTATATGAGTTTCACCCCCCTGGGTAAAACAGTTCTTTTGGCGCCTCGACACAACATGCTCCTATACTGACGTCATGCGCAGAACGACGAAATATTCGCCGATCTGCGCAGGCCATTTGCCCCCCCCCCCCCCCCTCCCCTGGGTTATACTGAGGTCTAGGCAAATCTTGGCTGTAAGGTCATGGACTAAGAATATCCGAGGAATTGTGTGCGTGAGAGAAAGTAGCGCTCGGTATTAAACTCTTTTCACATGCCGAATAACCGATAATAGGATCTGTGGACCATACGAAGGGACGTTAAACTGAATATAAGAACGGAATTGGACACTTAGCTTTGTGAAAGTAAAAACATACGAAGTCTGAATGACTGTATCGAAGTATAGTAATGGACCATTGTCCTTACTATAATATCTTTGAGTGACGAACTATAAAAATCACGGACATTTTAGTTGCTGTAATTGCAGAGAGTAATTGAAGGATCAACCCTCGTTTTCTCTATAAACAATCATATTTTCAGTTGCATTTTTCACTAAATGTTATCACTTGAACCAGAGTATTGTATTCAAATTTTCTGGGAGTTTCAAAGTACATACACTGAGTCTACTAATAAAATAAAAACACAATGCAAAGTATAGCTAACATTATTTTGGAGAAACTACAAAAAATTATACAAAAATTAAACTGTCTACTGGTTTCTCAGAGCAGTGACTGAAATGCAAAGATTTTAGTACAGTACACTAAAAGCTAATTAGAAATGTTTATCATTATCGTTTTAGCCTAAAGGGCATTCCAACTCCCCTCAAATCAAGATGACAGGATCAAGATACCACTGTGCTGCGTCTGCAAACGATTATATGCTTCAAATGTGATCCTATTATCCCAAGAACAGACCTGTAACGTGATTTTCGAAACTGGCATTGCTTAAAACACATCATTACCGAACGACTTCTTCTAATGTGTGCATGTAAACGGAAGAGAGGAATTTTGCTGACAAGCAGGAACAGCAAGAGGTTTTTTTAAAAAATAATTAGATATATCACTTTCTTACCGCTGAAATTCATGTATCTTTTACGGTTTGCGTCGTCTTGAAATAAACAACACAGCACATTCTATCATGTGTGGATACGAGACTGTCGCCATTACTACACAATTCGCGTAGCGAGCAAAAAAGCTCGGCTGTGAACTTCACCATGGCAGATAAATTCCGTTACGTTACACAGTAAAGTCATCGAATCATTTATTTGTCTCACGTAAATGCTCCTGCATGCAACAAGCCTTCATGTTTTTTACTGCTTCAACTCTGAATTAAAGGTGTTCCAATTCGCTCCCACCCCGCTTTACCCGATGCAACCCTGGTTTCTGGGATGTTTCTCTCGTTCGTTTCGTAAGTGAAAATCCCCTTCAGTTTTTCCCATTGGAGAACTCCTTTTTGCCATTCCAAGCATGCTAACAGCTGGCTGGAAAGAATCGAATTCATTAAGATACCAATTAGTAAGACAAGTCAGCAGTTTCCATTTGGACAGCCAACGAAAAACGCAAATAACAGGAATGACTATGAAACAACAGCACATACATGATGGGAGCCCTTTTGCAGTATATGCTGCGTATCATCTAGTAAAACAATTTCACTGCGAGTGTAAATGATGTGTTAAACATCGTCAAACAATTTTTTGAGATTTTGAATAACAGTGTTAAGTTCGTAACGTGTTATATGAAAGTATGTCTCACTGAATTTGGCGACTGTGGGTCACTTATTCGGCCATGAGCCAAATTTTACAGTTTTTGCCCCGTATCTCAACGATAATACGCTAACGCATTTACGGAACATTTTATGTCTGAAAAGCTGCTACGTGGCACTAATTTAAGAACGATAAAGAAACAGCTAGTCTGCATATCTTTGACTGCATCAAACAAACAAATACGAAGAAGCGAGCCATATCAACAAAAGTTATTTGAGTAAAGAACCTCTCTGCTCATTTCCTGAGATGTTCGTTCAGTTAAAAACGCCGAACGCTTAGCTGTGAAGTAAAATCTTTGAAAATGTTTGTGATTCAAGGTGTGACTTAAGAAAGAGCAGAAATTGCGCTATGTGTTTGGTAGATTCCTGCTGCTGTGGCCTTCTGTCCCTGCACATGGGGACTTTGTTGATCGGCTGGGCTTATCTGGTAAGCACGCAACAATGAAGTATTTTTAGAATATTACCAAGTGTTTTTCGCACGCATACGCGATAATAAACAGTGTCAGTATTTAACTTTATGAAAGTGATTGAGTACAAGCACATAATAATTTAAGACTGTGAAGTGGCATTTGCAAACTCTTAATGTCTTTTCGATGTATCATCAAGACCCCCAGTTTCAAAAATAAGTTGTGTTCGTTCATGCAAAATTTACTGGTACAATTTCTCGAGATATTTTGTTCACATTATATCGATAATCTATAAGTATATGTGATGTAAAGGTAATGGCAGAGGGAACATTTCTTTGACGCACGTATTATCTTTTGAATTTATTTCTGGGTAATGGACCAGAATAATGTCTTTATGAACTAAAACGTACTGTCTTTTTTGACTGGCTCATAATTAGTATTGAAGTACTTATCGATTTATCCACCTCGTTATGATAAAGGTTATAAGGCACTCTGTCTAGCCAACCATTCTTAATGTTTTATCATTACATTTCTTATGACACACATAGTAGGCCTATGGACGCAAACATTCAGAGCTTGCTATAAAAGAAATAGTGAAGACAGTAATAACGGCAGCCGACGAAGGTGTACAGTTTATATTTTCTTTAGGAAGAGTAGAATAATAGATATACTTTACAGGCAGGTGCATGTAGACTAAGTTGGCAACCATCGGGGGATAAGGGAGAGAAAGGGGAACGTGGGAAGAAGCGCAAAATAAGCGAGAATTCGACGAAACTGATTGAAAAACTAACTGAGAAACAAGCGAAACTGGAATAAGCCGCGAGTGTCTGCTTCGCCACATGTCAGATAGAAATGGCTATATATGTTAGTTTTTTAGAGAAAAATTATGAAGACGGCAGAAGGAAGTGCTTGAGATATTTCTCAAATGAAATGATCGTATGGCATTTATCGGCCGGGATATCCCCTTAGCGGTTCGGCCGCCCTATTGCAAGTCTTTTTAGTTGACGGCACTTCGGTTATTTCTCAAATGAAACGAGTTGAAACGTACTGAAATGTGTTGAGGACAGATTATCTTCTATCAGAGGTGGACAGCTGCAGTGAAGAAGGAGTTTGCGAATGTTTTCCCCTTGCAGTCTGATACAGCTACAATATTAGACGAGTGAAGCCTTATGTTGCGATTACGATAAGATGCAGGTACTTGATCTGCGATATGAGGTATTGAAGGCGTGTGCACACTGAGAAGCAGGTAATGTAGCTAGTACGCAGTGGCCTATGGAAAATAGGAGGGTCCATCAAAAATTCGTTCTAGAAATTTCGTAGGTGGTTTTTCCGGAGATAATCGCAATTTTTCTTCGAGTATCTTAATTCAGATATTAAAACACATATGTGACGCCACAACACACACACACACACACACACACACACACACACACACGGCAGTTTTGCCTTCAGTTTATTTCGTAAACAGATAACAATCGCGTGGTATCCTACACTTAACTGAATCTAATTCTACAACTGACAATATGTTTACGTTTTTCGTCGTATCGACAGTCATTGTCATTCCGTTTATCTAGATATCGCCACTGGTTTCCTGTTTTTCATTTGCTGGGCATATAACTTGTTCAGAAGTCACGGTGAGATGGCATTCTGTGCAACGGAGAAAAATCCTATAGAATTCTGGTCATCTACAACAACATATACGCTCCTCAGGCCACAATACAGTACGTGGTGAAGGGTACTTCGTACCAGTGAAAAGCAGATTTGTGTGCTATTTCATTCGGGTATTGAGTGAGGAAAGAATTGCAGTCTACAAGGTACCTTAATATCTGTTATCTCGCTCTTGTAGTCACTATGCAAGACATACTGTGGTGGCAATTGAATGACGGCACAGTCTTCCTCGGATAGTGGTAGTATAATTTTACCCACTAGGGTTTCGAGAAAACTATGTCGCCTTTCTTCTAAATATACCCATTTAAGTTCATTGATAGTTTCTGTGACACTTTGTTAGAGACTGCACCAACATGTAGCGATTATATCAGCTCGTCTCTGAATTCGTTGTGTCTGCTCCCATGCCTACTTGATAGGGAACCCAAACACTGGAACAGTATGCTAGAATTTGGCACAGTAGCGTCGTTCATGCCATTTCTTTTTATAGATGTAATGCGCATTCCCAGAGTCCTCCAAACAAATCTAAGTAGTCCATTCGCCTCCTATCCTACTGATGTTACTTTCATATCAGCTCTTTCATGTTATTTCATGTTATTTCTACATATTAATATTTAGCCAATCTATGCCCGTAGGATAAAAGGTAATGACGATCTGTATTGTTCGGAGGAAGCTTTCCAAATAGATAGCCTCAGTCACATCATTCTGGCACACAAAAATTCCAGATAAGAGCAAGGCAAGGAGGCTTATACAAGAAACTTAGGAAACAAGACGTCCTGTTCGCCAGGATCTGTTTTGTTGCTTGGAAAGAATGACAGAGTTTACACAGTTTTACCTTCCTATTTGCCTCAGGCAAACTTTGTTTTGTAGAATAACACATGATCTGAAGCTATTCACATATCAGCCCATGCAAAACTGAGTGCACAGGACTTCCACTGGTTGTCATTGGCAACGTAACACCATGTTTCAACACATGTCTGTGTTATTGTAACTTATTAATATTGCATTCAGCCATTATTGTAATTTACGTTTACCATATCAGTTACTGTTAAAGAAGCTAAGCTGACTGTATAGCTTTACTGACTGAAGCCAGTAAATAAAGAAATGTATCAAACAGAGGAAAATCCGGGATGGAATGTAACAATATAATGAAAAGGATAGTTGGTACTCACCATATAGTGGAGATGATGAGTCGCAGAAAGGCACAACAAAAAGACTGTCAGCATTTGACCAACAAGACCGTTGGCTCCAGCTGTGTGTGTGTGTGTGTGTGTGTGTGTGTGTGTGTGTGTGTGTATTGTCCAATTTTGACAGACTGCGAGCAGCAGAGCCTCGTGGAGTGGGCAAGGGGGTGGGGGTAAGGAGGAGGCTGGGACCGGGAGGGGGAGGTATAGGGGGGGGAGGGGGGGGGGGATGGCAGCGAGGTGCAGTCGGGTTGTTAGATGGAGGGTGCAGGAGAGAAGGGAGGTAGCTACCCCTGACTGCAGCTAGCTGCCCTACTCTCTACCATGTCCCTGCATGCTCCCAGTAGCGCTTTACCAACCCCCACCCCTACCCTACTATCACTCCTGTCTCCTTACCCTCATCTGGTTGCCTCTCCCATAATGCTCTGCTGCTCGCAGTCTGGCCCCAGCAGCCAGAGACTGTGGTCATGTGTATGTGTGTGTGTGTGTGTGTGTGTGTGTGTGTGTGTGTGTGTGGTGCACAAACCTGTGTGCCGTATAAGATGTAAGCTACACCTACTGAGTTTGCAAACGGTCGCAGGTTTGAATCCTGCCTTGGGCAGGGATGTGTGTAATGTACTTAAGTTAGGTAGGTTTAAGTAGTTCTAAGTTCTAGGGGACTGATGACCTCAGAAGTTAAGTCCCATAGTGCTCAGAGCCATTTGAACCATTTTGCAAACGATCATATTAACAGCTGCTGTCGGTCTGATAATTTGATAAATACACCTTCAAATTCAATAGTTTGTTACTAGATGGAGTGGCATATAAAAGAATCAGTCAAAACAAAACAAGATTGGCCACACACTGTCAAAGGAAATCTCATAAAATAAAGAAGGGGTAGAAAATGTAACGTAGTGTGTATGTGTGTGAAACCTTATGGAATTTAACTGCCAAGGTCATCAGTTCCTAAGCTTACACACTACTTAACCTACATTATCCTAAGGACAAACACACACACCTATGCCAGATGGAGGACTCGAACCTCCGCCGGGACCAGCCGCACAGTCTATGACTGCAGTGCCTGAGACCGCTCGGCTAATCCCGCTTGGCGTAACGTAGTGGATGTCACATGCTACAATACTGACAATGTCAAGTAAAGAATATCTCTAACATGGAAATGATGTATTAATCCTGTGTTTATCTCTTCAGCAGTATTACCAAAAAAAAAAAAAAAAATTCTTTTCCTTCTTCGATGTTTTTGTTAAGTAGTGAAGATTTGGGAAGTTCTTGTAATTATGTTTTCTCTCTCCTCTCTATTCTCTTTACTGAACAACTAGAATAGCTAGCACTTCCTATAGCTCTCTCAAGCACAGTTTGCAATGAGAGTTTTGCTTTTTTGTTTTCCTCTTCTGACAAAAAACTTTATCTGCACCTGTGTTACGCATAGACTGTGGTGCTACAACAATACAATTGCTGGAAAAGTGCAGGTCGGCTGACGACCATCAACTGTGGCGCCCCCTCTGCCCCCCCCCCCCCCCCTTCCCCACGAATCTTCGGTGGAATCACCCACCGCTCACAGCGAGAATGCGTTTTTGCGCCGGTGCAACATTATTTTGGGTGAGCCATACTGCGGCAGGGCCATACTTCAGTGGTGAGACGATGTTACATATTGTTGTCCACAGAAATACTTTGGAAGGACCGGCAACATAGATTGAATCTCCTCCCAAATTAATGAGCCACCGCGCCTAAGCAGATCTAACCCAGTCGATGCTTCCCTATCGCTGTCTCTGCATGAGGCGGCGCGCCTTTGCGGTATGATGCACAATTAGTCCCATGGATCATTTTACACAATAGATTGTAATGGTGTGGAACGAGACATTTTACATTCACATCACAAATTAATTTGTACATGTGGTTACATTCTGAGCATTTCTAAGTGATTTTTTTTTTTCAGATACTAGTCACTAATTCATACGCGCCCCATTTTGACACATTACAGTAATATAAATTCTTTTTTTAATACAGATGTGGGTTAGTAATTCTTACCAACCACCTTTATCACATTACAGTAATAGAGATTCTTCTACGGAACAGAAGAAGTGTCAAAGAGAAACTTTCTGAATTTGTTTCAAAATTTTACTTCGCCATCTGTCATACATTTTAATTATGCGGTACACTGGCATGTCCACAATCTGTTGCGTAAAATGCCTGTGTAACACTTGTGAATAGCAGCCTTATGGACAAAAGTGGTCGTGGTGGTAGATAAACGTACACAGCTGGAGCTGTGAATTGTACAAAGCATTAGTAACAGTTGTGAATATTCTGTGTCCAGTTTGTATGAAATACTGGATTAAACAAAATAAAAAATCAGATTAAGTTTCCATGTCTACAAACATGATTTTTGAAGTGTCTGTGCTCGACTATTCTTGTTGTGAAGCTAAAAAAAGTCGCAATCGTGTCACTGTATGCCTCTCCATTTGCGGAGCTCCATTAGGGATATTGTATAATCTTTTGCATGAGATGCTTACAGTCTCAAAACCTTCCTCAATATGACGGTCTTATATCTCAATAACAAATTTCTTATGGACTGTTTCTTCAAAAGGCCAAGTAGTAACGCCAGTTCCCATCAGATCACTAAACTTAAGCACTCCTGGGTTGGGCTAGCTTTTGGATGGGTGACCGTCTGGTCTGCCGAGCACTGTTGCCAAGCGAAATGCACTCAGCTCTTGTGAAACCAATTGAGGAGCTACTTGACTGGGAAGTAGCGGTTCCAGTCACGAAAACTGACAACGACCGGTAGAATGGTGTTCTGACAACATACCCCCACCATATCTGCATCCAGTGACGCTTATATTCTGAGGAGGACACGGCGGTCAGTCAGTACCACTGGGCCTTCAAGGCCTTGTCCGATTGAGTATTTCTTCAAAAGAGATGTGGATTATGTAATAAAATTCGCTAATCTGAAGTGTACGTGCAACTATGTTTAAATTATGATATTTATTGTATTTATTTAAAAAATGTATCACGATGTTCTGCTTATCATTTTAAAGTATTTTATCACTTATAATGTTCTGCTTATCAGTTTGTAAGAAGCATGTAACACCTGTCACTCAAGACAGATGCTGATGTTGGAGCTCTTAGAAAGTTACAACAAATTTGCTACAACCACGAAGATCAACAACTGCCAAACAGCTTAAAAAAGTTTCGCTAATTCGTAAAAATCTAGCAGATGTATCGTGTGACTCACGCGCTGCTTTGTAATTAACCTACAGAACTGTTATATACCCTTATCTTCAAAGAAAAAGATATGAAGATGAATTATGAGTTATCAAATGTAATGCCTTATATATTGTTTTATTAAACGTGAAATTGCACATACTCTTACATGCAGAAGTCCGATTGTGTTTTTGGTGTATTAGTTTGCCATAAAGGTGCTGCTATTCCTCTTGTGAGGTGTTTACATGCTTTGTTTTGCAGTCCTCATCCATCATCATTTGTTTGACGGAGTTGACGAACCCATGGGTGCATCAGCTGTACTGCATCGATTATAACGTAGGTGAGTCCAATTTCTGCGTTTCGCTTTTAGATAGAGTTCTCTACTATGTGCTTTTAAACTGTGCATTTAGTGATATTTTGCTACTGGATCTTCTTTCCAAAGCAAATTTTTAGGTACCTGTAGTCTGCAGGCACCCAAACTTCTTTAGGACTGTTTACCGAATTACGATTTTGTTGCTTAGTTTGTAACATTTAAGACAATAGGTCATAATATGCACAGAAGTTGTATAAAGAAAACAAAACGGAATAGTAAACCATTTTCTTATTGTGGTCTTCAGTCCAGAGACTGGTTTGATGCAGCTCTCCATGCTACTCTATCCTGTGCAAGCTTCTTCATCTCCAAGTAACTACTGCAGCCAACATCCTTCTGAATCTGCTTAGTGTATTCATCCTTCGGTCTCCCTCAACAATTTTTACCCTCCACACTTCCCTCCGGTACTAAACTGGTGATCCATTGATGCCTCAGAATGTGTCCTACCAACCGATCCCTTCTCTGAGTTAAGTTGTGCCACAAATTCCTTTTCTCCCCAATTCTATTCAGTACCTCTTCGTTAGGTACGTGATCTACCCATCTAATCTTCAGCATTCTTCTGTAGCACCACATTTCGAGTGCTTCTTGTCTAAACTATTTATCGTTCATGTTTCACTTCCATACATGGCTACACTCCATACAAATACTTTCAGAAAAGACTTCCTGACTCTTATATCTATACTCGATGTTAACAAATTTCTCTTCTTCAGAAACGCTTTCCTTGCCATTGCCATTCTACATTTTATATCCTCTCTACTTCGACCATCATCAGTTATTTTGCTCCCCAAATAGCAAAAGTCCTTTACTACTTTAAGTGTCTCATTTCCTCATCTTATATCCTCCTTTCAAGACATCCTCCATTCCGTTCAACTGCTCTTCCAAGTCCTTTGCTGTCTCTGACAGAACTACAATGTCATCGGCGAACCTTAAAGTTTTTATTTGTTCCCCATGGATTTTAATTCCTACTCCAAATTTTTCATTTGTTTCCTTTACTGCTTCCTTAATATACTGATTGAATAACATCTGGGATAGGTTACAGCCCTGTCGCACTCCCTTCCCAACCACCGCATCCCTTTCATGCCCATAAATCTTTATAAGTCTTGTTCCTCCTGCCACCGAACTTCACTAATTCGCACTATATCTAAGTTTAACCTTTCCATTTGCCTTTTTAAATTTTCTAACTTACTGCTCGATTAAGAGGTGTGACATTCCACGCTCTGATACGTAGAACGCCAGTTTTCTTTCTCCTGGTAACGACGCCCTCCTGAGTAGTCCTCTCCCAAAGATCTGAATGGGGGCCTATTTTACCTCCGCAATATTTTACCCAAGAGGGTACCATACAGTAAAGCTGCATGCCCTCGGGAAAAATTACGGCTGTACTTTCTCCTTGCTTTCAGCCGTTCACAGTACCAGCATGGCAAGGCCGTTTTGGTTAATGTTACTAGGCCAGATCACTCAATCATCAATAAACCATAGAAATATGAAATGCCAGAATAAAAATAACACTGAAAAAATAATGACAAACACAATGTTTAACAATTTATTTTTTTTACAATTTTTGATAAAGAAAAGAGAAGGCATCACACGTTAACCACCGGTAAGAACCATCCTAGCATTGCCTGAAACTATTTGAAAAGAAAAGAGAGAGAAAGTGGAAAACTAAGACCAAGATGGCTGAACATGGGAAACAAGCTTACATCCTTTTTATACTGTCAGTGTTCTTACTTCCCTAAGCATATCTCTTATTTAAAACTAATTAAAAAATCAAGCTAGGCAAATGTTCCCATACCTGATATTGTCTACTATATTACCTCCCCATGCCGCAGTTAGGTGCACATAAAATATTATTGCGCGGAATATGAGTTGAAAATCTATTAACTGTGAAAAACTTTCTTCAAATTCTGTAAATATTTATGAGTATGTATGCGGAGTGCTGATTTAATTTATTTATTTTTTGGTCACTGTGCCTTTTAAATTTTATGGAACTGATGGTTTTATGCACAGCTAGTTTGAGCCATACTTAACAAACAGAATGCAAAAAGTTGTGCTACATAGTTCAGAAAATGTTGAAGAGTAGAAAATTTTAATGACTGGGATGGAATCACAATGGGAGATCAACAGGGTTCGATTTTGCAAGCACTCCTTTTCCTTATACTGTATACGAGCGTTCAAAAATTCGGTTCCCAAACTAACAGAATAATGACAGAGGCAGAAACTAACGTATTTTGTAGAGCAGCCACGTGTTGGAAGCGTATGATGTTGTAGTAATGTGTATACAGGAGATTATTGTGTGTGACTGAGAACAAAATGGTGTTAAATGCTTTTTGTTGCTTTATCGTCATGATCACTACTGCATTAGAGTAAATGTTCAAAATGAGCATCGTTCACTTCAGTGCAGAGCTGGTTTCGATGTAGCAGGGAGTCTGTATTCGCTGGAAAATGTGTGGTGTGTTATGTATTTGCGTGGCTGCTGCAAGAATTCTTCAACCAATTACGCCTCAAAAGTCAACGGGAGTAGACTACACCTCGACGTTCATGTAGCCTCATAGAAATAAGTGTAATGGCGTGAGGTCCGGGAATCTTGCAGTCCCAACGTACAGGTGCTTCTCCGCCGATTCACCGTTTGCCTAAAGTGCTATTTATTACTGCTCATACTAGTTCTGCAATGTGCGCTGGGGCCCCATCATGCTGAAACCACATCTTCCTACTGCCTTGTGCCACACACTAAACAAAGTGTGTGTCCCACAGTCCTCCTCATATTAACAATTATTCCAGATATATAAATGGAAATACTTTTTTTTTTATTACTACAACTAAATTCCACAGTCCCAGTAGCATACGGTGAACAGTAATTCTGATGGAGTGTGTGTACTTAGAAACCAATCAGTCTTGGACAGCTAGTGGCAGGTGAAACTTAAAACTATTCTGTTCACATGACGCAAGCACGTTACAACACAGAAACTAATTACAGTACGAGTATGAAACTTGGTAGCATTAATGTCAAGGACATACGGAAGAGAAATAATGCAGAATCAATTCAGTTCAAAATGGCTCTGAGCACTATGGGACTTAACTTCTAAGGTCATCAGTCCCCTAGAACTTAGAATTACTTAAACATAATTAACCTAAGGACATCACAAATATCCATGCCCCAGGCAGGATTCGAACCTGCAACCGTAGCAATCAATTCAGTTGAAACACTTTTAATGTGCTGCTACGGTACATCGTATCATTACATACCGGTACCATTACTGTTACAAACGGGCACAATATGGTGCCCCTCAATGTCCAGAAGTGTCTGAAAGCGCTGGACTGCATTTTGCACAGCAGAACAAAGCATGTCCGTAGGCATGCTGGCTACCTCTCTTGATATGCTGCGCTTCAGATCAGCACATGTGTGAATGTTCCCCTGGTACACCCTGTCCTTCAGGTAGCCACACAACCAGAAATCACAGGGAGTGAATCAGGTGATCGTGCTGGCCAAGCATTTGGAAACGATCGGCAGATAATTCGATCGTTTCCAAATGTCTTTCGGAGAAGCAGGTGAACTTCATGAGCAATGTGCAGTGGGGCCTGATCTTGCATGAAAACTGTTTAGTTCAATGCATCTCTCTCCTGTAGGACTGTTATGACGTGGTGGCGAAGCATATCGCAGTAATGCTGGCCAGTCACACTGCACGTCTTTGGTCCTTGGGTGCCAACCTGTTCAAAAAAGAATGGGCCACGGATGAATGTAGACATGAAGCCACACCATATGGTGACAAGTTCACCATTCAGAGGAACTCCATGCACAGTGACTGGAGGTCAAGATCCTCACACTTGGCAATTCTGTGTGTTAACCTCATCCGTCAGAGAAAAATGAGCTTTGCCTGTCCGCAGGATGGTGCAGAGTCAGCCCTCATCACCTTCAATCCTTGCGAGAAAGTGGAGAGTGAAGTCAACACGTCGTTGTGCATCCTGCGGTGCAAACTCCTGCACCTGGATCTTGTACAGGTACCATTTGAGAATGGTTCGAAGCACTTTCCGTACAGTGGACCACGGGATGTTCTACTGTCGTGACACGGCACGCGCACTGCCTGACGATCGGGAATTGCGTGCAGCGTTGTCTGCCATAGCAACAGCGATTTCATTAACCACCTGTGGTGCAACCGGTCCTCGGCCCCTTCCCAGAGCAACGCCCCAGATTCAGACTTCTCCGACATGCTCCGCACAGCAGGTGGAGACAGAGCCTTCCGTAATCCTTTCAGCCGGCGATATTCTCGAAGTGTAGCTACAGCATTACTTTTATTTTGATAATAGAGCTTCACCAATAATGGCATACTCCTTTTGCCTAAGCACATGATTTTGCTCCATGCCGAAATCAGCCAAGTTCTCAACAAGAAAGTGAGCGTCATACGCGCTTAAATTGTGGAAGAAAATGGGTATGTACCTATATCTAGTACTTCAGATTGTATATATTGTGAGCTGTGCCATGGAACTTCCCCGTAAGATGACAGTGGACCATATGAGGAGTTTCTGCTTTTCTCTCTAACGGCAGTCCACAAATATCGAACTTTGTGGTAAGGTCTTATGGGGCCAAACTGCTGACGTCATCGGCCCCTAAGCTTGCGCACTACTTAATCTAACTTAAACTAACTTATGCTAAGGACAACACACACACCCATGCCTGGGGGAGTACTCGAACCTCCGACGGGAGGAGCCCTGCGGCAGCCCACAAATATGACAGTCAGACACGTTATCGTATAAATTTTCATTCTCCTTCGATTTGGTCATGGGAACATTGTCCCTGTAAAGCGTATTAACCTCCCATGAAAGTACGTTTTTCGAACTCAGTGATCAGGCAAACCGCAGGATTATCCCTGACATACGATTTTTAATGGTTAAGGCTTGAATCATAGGATGACAGAATTTGGTACATTGCTACATATGGTACGTGTTTTGCTGTGAAGGTAGTATGTGTGGCTGTAGGGTCACCTCTACAGCGGGTCACAGGAGAGTGGAGGCATTCAAAGTCGCCGTACACCGCAAATGTGCATAACTCCTGATAGTGAGCGTTTTCAAGCTTTATGAATTTGTTTCCTCAGTAGGGATGATAACAAGTATTGGGTCCTTGGAACAGCAATTTACCAGATGCTTTGCTAATGACTTGTTTGAGGAGGAGGCACTGAGGCACCTTAAGCGAATATGCTCTTTGCCCTTATGTTTACTAATCTGGGAGGCGAGAAGACGGGACATGTCATTGATCCAAGCATAATGATAATTGCCTTTCTCCTTTTTGTCGTCGGAGACTAAAAGCATGTTTACTTGCATCTTACGCTCATTGGCAAATTTTGGGAAAGGCCGGTGGCCGACGACTATATGCTGTTCTGCTCATCTGACTGCATTTCTTCAGTCCATAAACATTAATCGATATTCCAGGATTTGGAGCCTCAGATTTAGGTATGCCCAGGACTTTCATAGGACAAATTTATAGCACTTACAAATGTCAAGGTATCTACCATATAAGGATGTGTGCTCTGGATTCTGTTTAATATTTCTTTTAAAACCAGGGTTCACCAAGCAAAACAAGCCTGATTCTTTTCATTTTACACATTAATTCATGCTCTCTTATTAGCTATATCTTTAGGCAGCTCGATATAGCTGGACCCTCCATTTAGTGGATCATAGGCATGTATATGGATGTCCAGGTCTAGTATTTGGCTGATTGCTTTAGCTGACAGTCTAACTTCCATCTCGGAAAACTGGGCCAGTCTAACACTAAAGGTGGACCCACGAAACCACTTGGTGATTGATATGCTCCATGTTATCAAGCCATTATCCCCCCAAAGATAATTAAGACTTGTGTCTTCAAACTATGACGCTTCTTTGGGGGGGGGGGGGGGGGAGTGTGAAAATTCGATGCACAGCACCGCATCGCATTTAATGGCGGGATACCACCGATCACTGACTACCTTGAGGAGCTACATTTTTATGACAGGAAAGTATGCTCTTAGAAATCCAGTAGGGTCACGGTATTCTCGATCCTTGTGAACGAGATTCGCTTCTCAAAGACGCCTGCAATCACCATTGCAATATGGTGTCACTGATCTGACGTCCTTCACAAAAGGATGGGAGAGGGAACTGTCGCTTTTCACATGATCAGTAATGGTGTCACTGATCTGATGTCCTTCGCTAAAGGATGGGAGAAGGAACTGTAGCTAGTCAGAGGATCATCTCTATTACTGTCCGCCTCCATAGCTGAGTGGTCAGCATGGCAGAATGCCATGCGAGGAGCCTGGGTTCTTTTCATGGCTGGGTCAAAAATTTTCTCCGCTCAGGGACTGGGTGTTATGTTGTGTTCATCATCATTTCATCCTCATCGACACGCAAGTCGCTGAAGTGGCGTCAACTATAAAGATTTGCACCAGGCGACTGGCCTACCCAATGGGAGGCCCTAGCCACACGATTTTCATTTCATCTCTATTACTAATAATACTACTGCTAACGGATAATGCAGTCAGTGAGGTATTGTGAGGTATTGTGGGGCATGATCCGTATCTTGCGAGATCGACGAGGACGAGAAGGTGGAGGTGGAGGCTGGCTGGTGCTGCTGCCCTGATCTACTTGCTGGAGGGAGAGTGGCCTATGAACTCCAGAATGGTGCTGGGGGACGGCAGTGGGGGCGGTGGCAGAGTCCATGGCTTCTTGCACAGTGACTAGTGGCATCCCTTGCCACCAAGGCATATCTCACCAGGCCTCGCTTTGGCAAAGCAGGCTCCACCACCCAGGTACCTGCACCACGTCGTATTGCGTGGGTGGTGGTGCTGGAGAGAAAGAATAACGAAAATTCAGTACTACGTTCTTGAAATCGTCAGCTGCTGCTGCTGCAAGAAAAGTTAGAATACTGATTATTATTATTGTTTTCCAACAGAATGAGCACATGTATATAAATTACTTATTTCGCTCTGGTCCCATGACATTTCCCTCAGGTCATTCAACATAACTTCACACTGATGAAGGTCTCTCTCTGTCTCCTCCACCCACTGTAGTGTTTCGTCCTCACCTGAATTGGAGAAGAGCCATCTGCCCGTCTCACTGATATCACCTAAAACCATATATTATTTTTTTAAATAATAAAAGCATATACACACAAGAAAAAGTACGAGAAAATTTTTTTTAGAATATCCACTTACAGGAGATCTGCGATGACTCCTGCTTATTCTCGGCACATACGCCTCCCTGTTCGTCTCCATCTTCCAGGAAATGGTCTACAACAAAGAATACGCACCATATTACATACATGATGAAGTTTTTGTCAAACAGTAACATGTATACACAGTAGTGCGAAGAACGAAAATGTACATACTACTTACAGTGTTCATGCTTCTGCTATTGCTGGCTTTCAGCGGCCAGCTCACCAATTATATGTTGGTCATATACTGAAACAATAAGACGACGTGTATTCAATACTATGAAATTCTTGGTAAAAAAGTTACAGTTATTGATATTGGTTTTCGAAATCATATACAACAGCAAGGACTGTCTGACCACTGAATAACACCAGCATATTATGTATACAAAGAAAAACGTATATACTACTTATGATGCTTATGTGTGCTCCCTGCCGCCATTGGATAAGCAGCTGCAGCACCAAGTCGTATACTCCTAGCTCACTCATTTGTTACATAGTTTAATTCTTAATTTCTTTGCGTGTTTTTGGTACTTGCATTGTCTAATTCATAAATTTCTGGCGTATTATAGTATTTGAGAGTTGTAGCATCGCGTTTTAGTACCTGAATAGTGTAAATTCGCGTAGTCGTTTGTCTTCTGTTTTTGTTTTGAACGGCCAGTGTCGGTTGGTCACAGTCAGTGTGCTCCCTGCCGCCGTTGGATAAGCAGCTGCAACAGCAAGTCATATACTCCTAGCTCACTCATTTGTTACATAGTTTAATTCTTAAGTTCTTCGCGTGTTTTTGGTAGTTGCATTGTCTAATTCATAAATTTCTGGCGTATTATAGTATTTGAGAGTTGTAGCATCGCGTTTTAGTACTTTAATAGTGTAAAATCGCGTAGTCTCCTTCCGCCGCCGATCAGTGTGTCAGCAGTGCGGAAGTAGCAGCATTACTGCATTTACTAGGCAATCTTGTATTTTAATAACCGTTTAAATTTTGTGTCGATTTGTTTGCGCTCTCTGTAGATCATTTCAGACGTTCTTTGCACAACAGTTTTTAGCATGGATAGGGACTGCAACTGCTGTGTTCGGATGCAGGCTGAGTTGGCATCCCTTCGCTCCCAGCTTCAGGCAGTGTTGGCTTCGGTCACACAGCTTTAGGCTGTTGCCAATGGGCATCACTGTGGGGTTCCGGATGGGGGTTTGTCGGGGACGGCCAGCTCGTCCCACGCATCCCCCGATCGGACTACGACTGTGGTTGCCCGGGATACTGCCCGCATTGAGGCTGATCCCTCACCTGTGGTAGAGTGGGAGGTCGTCTCAAGGTGTGGCAGGGGGCGAAAGACATTCCGGAGGGCTGAACGGAAGGCCTCTCCAGTTTGTCTGACGAACCGGTTTCAGGCTCTGTCTCAGGCTGATACTGATCTTCGGCCTGACATGGCTGCTTGTCCTGTTCCAGAGGTTGCCCCTCAATCTGCAAGATCCGGGCGGTCGCAGAGGGTGGGCTTCCTGGTAGTTGGGAGCTCCAACGTCAGGCGCGTAATGGGGCCCCTTAGGGATATGGCAGCAAGAGAGGGGAAGAAAACCAACGTGCACTCCGTGTGCATATCGGGGGGAGTCATTCCAGATGTGGAAAGGGTCCTTCCGGATGCCATGAAGGGTACAGGGTGCACCCATCTGCAGGTGGTCGCTCATGTCGGCACCAATGATGTGTGTCGCTATGGATCCGAGGAAATCCTCTCTGGCTTCCGGCGGCTATCTGATTTGGTGGAGACTGCCAGTCTCGCTAGCGGGATGAAAGCAGAGCTCACCATCTGCAGCATCGTCGACAGGACTGACTGATGACCTTTGGTACAGAGCCGAGTGGAGGGTCTGAATCAGAGGCTGAGACGGTTCTGCGACAGTGTGGGCTGCAGATTCCTCGACTTGCGCCATAGGGTGGTGGGGTTTCGGGTTCCGCTGGATAGGTCAGGAGTCCACTACACGCAACAAGCGGCTACACGGGTAGCGGGGGTTGTGTGGCGTGGGCTGGGCAGTTTTTTAGGTTAGATGGCCTTGGGCAAGTACAGAAAGGGCAACAGCCTCAACGGGTGCAGGGCAAAGTCAGGACATGCGGGGACCAAGCAGCAATTGGTATTGTAATTGTAAACTGTCGAAGCTGCGTTGGTAAAGTACCGGAACTTCAAGCGCTGATAGAAAGCACCGAAGCCGAAATCGTTATGGGTACAGAAAGCTGGTTGAAGCCAGAGATAAATTCTGCAGAAATTTTTACAAAGGTACAGACGGTGTTTAGAAAGGATAGATTGCATGCAACCGGTGGTGGAGTGTTCGTGGCTGTTAGTAGTAGTTTATCCTGTAGTGAAATAGAAGTGGATAGTTCCTGCGAATTATTATGGGTGGAGGTTACACTCAACAACCGAGCTAGGTTAATAATTGGCTCCTTTTACCGACCTCCCGACTCAGCAGCATTAGTGGCAGAACAACTGAGAGAAAATTTGGAATACATTTCACATAAATTTTCTCAGCATGTTATAGTCTTAGGTGGAGATTTCAATTTACCAGATATAGACTGGGACACTCAGATGTTTAAGACGGGTGGTAGGGACAGAGCATCGAGTGACATTATACTGAGTGCACTATCCGAAAATTACCTCGCGCAATTAAACAGAGAATCGACTCGTGGAGATAACATCTTGGACCTACTGATAACAAACAGACCCGAACTTTTCGACTCTGTATGTACAGAACAGGGAATCAGTGATCATAAGGCCGTTGCAGCATCCCTGAATATGGAAGTTAGTAGGAATATAAAAAGGGGAGGAAGGTTTATCTGTTTAGCAAGAGTAATAGAAGGCAGATTTCAGACTACCTAAGAGATCAAAACGAAAATTTCTGTTCCGACACTGACAGTGTTGAGTGTTTACGGAAAAAGTTCAAGGCAATCGTAAAATGCGTTTTAGACAGGTACGTGCCGAGTAAAACTGTGAGGGACGGGAAAAACTCACCGTGGTACAACAACAAAGTTAGGAAACTACTGCGAAAGCAAAGAATGCTTCACTCTAAGTTTAAACGCAGCCAAAACCTCTCAGACAAACAGAAGCTAAACGATGTCAAAGTTAGCGTAAGAAGGGCTATGCGTGAAGCGTTCAGTGAATTCGAAAGTAAAATTCTATGTACCGACCTGACAGAAAATCCTAGGAAGTTCTGGTCGTACGTTAAATCAGTAAGTGGCTCGAAACAGCATATCCAGACACTCCGGGATGATGATGGCATTGAAACAGAGGATCACACGCGTAAAGCTGAAATGCTAAACACCTTTTTCCAAAGCTGATTCACAGAGGAAGACCGCACTGCAGTTCCTTCTCTAAATCCTCGCACAATCGAAAAAATGGCTGACATCGAAATAAGTGTCCAAGGAATAGAAAAGCAACTGGAATCACTCAACAGAGGAAAGTCCACTGGACCTGACGGGATACCAATTCGATTCTACACAGAGTACGCGAAAGAACTTGCCCCCCTTCTAACAGCCGTGTACCGCAAGTCTCTAGAGGAACGGAAGGTTCCAAATGATTGGAAAAGAGCACAGGTAGTCCCAGTCTTCAAGAAGGGTCGTCGAGCAGATGCGCAAAACTATAGACCTATATCTCTGACGTCGATCTGTTGTAGAATTTTAGAACATGTTTTTTGCTCGAGTATCATGTCGTTTTTGGAAACCCAGAATCTACTATGTAGGAATCAACATGGATTCCGGAAACAGCGATCGTGTGAGACCCAACTCGCTTTATTTGTTCATGAGACCCAGAAAATATTAGATACAGGCTCCCAGGTAGATGCTATTTTCCCTGACTTCCGGAAGGCGTTCGATACAGTTCCGCACTGTCGCCTGATAAACAAAGTAAGAGCCTACGGAATATCAGACCAGCTGTGTGGCTGGATTGAAGAGTTTTTAGCAAACAGAACACAGCTTGTTGTTATCAATGGAGAGACGTCTACAGACGTTAAAGTAACCTCTGGCGTGCCACAGGGGAGTGTTATGGGACCATTGCTTTTCACAATATATATAAATGACCTAGTAGATAGTGTCAGAAGTTCCATGCGGCTTTTCGCGGATGGTGCTGTAGTATACAGAGAAGTTGCAGCATTAGAAAATTGTAGCGAAATGCAGGAAGATCTGCAGCGGATAGGCACTTGGTGCAGGGAGTGGCAACTGACCCTTAACATAGACAAATGTAATGTATTGCGAATACATAGAAAGAAGGATCCTTTATTGTATGATTATATGATAGCGGAACAAACACTGGTAGCAGTTACTTCTGTAAAATATCTGGGAGTATGCGTGCGGAACGATTTGAAGTGGAATGATCATATAAAATTAACTGTTGGTAAGGCGGGTACCAGGTTGAGATTCATTGGGAGAGTCCTTAGAAAATGTAGTCCATCAACAAAGGAGGTGACTTACAAAACACTCGTTCGACCTATACTTGAGTATTGCTCATCAGTGTGGGATCCGTACCAGATTGGGTTGACGGAGGAGATAGAGAAGATCCAAAGAAGAGCGGCGCGTTTCGTCACAGGGTCATTTGGTAACCGTGATAGCGTTACGGAGATGTTTAACAAACTCAAGTGGCAGACTCTGCAAGAGAGGCGCTCTGCACCGCGGTGTAGCTTGCTCGCCAGGTTTCGAGAGGGTGCGTTTGTGGATGAGGTATCGAATATATTGCTTCCCCCTGCTTATACCTCCCGAGGAGATCACGAATGTAAAATTAGAGAGATTAGAGCGCGCACGGAGGCTTTCAGACAGTCGTTCTTACCGCGAACCATACGCGACTGGAACAGGAAAGGGAGGTAATGACAGAGGCACGTAAAGTGCTCTCCGCCACACACCGTTGGGTGGCTTGCGGAGTATAAATGTAGATGTAGATGTAGATGCGGTTGTTGTTGTTGTTGCTGCTACTGTCGATGTATCTCAGCATACATTTCATCCACAACTTGGTGGATATATGCTGAAACAATATGACCAAATGTATTTATTACCGCAATATCTGCTTATCACGTAATTCTCACTGCCTCGGGGATTTGCCATAAATGGCATTGCCACGGCTGCTATTACCATGCTTCATTTTTTCAAATAAAAGCTAGTATTATGCACACAAGCAAGAAGGAGATCTGAGACACCGGCAAACGATATCAGAATAAGGTTGGGGATGAAAAGGGTAGGGTTTATATAGACTCAAGCTCTGCTCATTAATTTGGCAGGTACCAAACATTCGGGGAGACCATGGTCGAAATATCTGGACAGGTTGATTCATGCATGCACAAACAGAATGTAACCACTAGAGAGAGAGTGGAAGTGTTTTCCCACGTTTCAGATATATAAAGGATGCCGACTTTTGCTCTGGGGTCACTGGACTGTCCAGATGGCAATACCCGAGGTGCTCTCTAGGTGAGTGAATAACGAACTACTGCTCAGTATGTGTTTGGCTGCCTTTGTGACCGTGCAGGTTACAGGCAACACGTGGAGGCGTGTGCTTGTGTTCTCAAATGTCTCTGCTTACAAGACTTCAGATATATGGCAAGTTTTCTTGAAATTTAATTACTTGATTTGCTTTTGTCTGTCTGTAGACGTGGGGATAGATCATGTCACTCTTTGTTATGTGATCACCAGTCAGTAGTTCCCCCTAATGTCGCTGGGGGCGCTGGGATCGCTCACTAGTTGTCTGCGAGTTTGGGCACAACGCTTTGGACACTGGGAAGCAGATGTGTTGCCGCTATGGTCCCAGCAAAGTGTGGTAAAGGATTTTTTTTTCTAGCGTCGTGCATTTACTTGGAGCTGTTAGTGGATGTGTGTTTTATAGAGTCTGTTTGTGGCATCCTTGTTAGGCTGCGGTTTTTTCGCTATATGGTATTCCCACCACCAATCTGTAGCACTATAATCAGGGCAGAACATCATGTCTGATGTTTGTGGCAGTGGAAAGCCAGTGTTTCCTACCACCTCTTACCTGTCGGCACAGCCATGCAAAGGGTTGCTGTGACCTGACGCTTTTTTTGAGTATTAGCACGACTTCTGGTCTGTGCACTGCACAAGCTGGCGCCATGTGCATGGTAATACTGAGGCAGCTGGTGCGTGGGCGCCCAATGTACTGGTCGGCACGTCTGCTCTGCGATCAGTGTGAACAAGGGATCGAAAGATTTTGAACAGTGTAATTACTCTAGCCGGCCGAAGTGGCCGTGCGGTTAAAGGCGCTGCAGTCTGGAACCGCAAGACCGCTACGGTCGCAGGTTCGAATCCTGCCTCGGGCATTGATGTTTGTGATGTCCTTAGGTTAGTTAGGTTTAACTAGTTCTAGGTTCTAGGGGTCTAATGACCTCAGCAGTTGAGTCCCATAGTGCTCAGAGCCATTTGAACCATTTTCTTGTAATTACTTTCTGTGAATTATGTTGGCATCGATTAGGTAACGGTATTCGTTGCATGAGCAGAAAAAAAGCAATCTGTTTAATTACTTCTTTTTGATGTACTTTATAAGCAAACAGCAGAGAATGATGAGCTTTTCCCACCAAATAAAAGAGAGATCAAACTACTGCAAATTTAATTTTATAAATAACCTGTATATCCTCTTCTACGTAATTGATTTGAATTTCCTGTCATGAGATCCTTCCTCTCCTGCACAGACTGAGTCCTTTTCGCGCCAATTTCCAGATTGGGGGGGAAGGGTGAGTGGGGGATTTACCACAGGGGAAGGTGCTAATTAATTGATTAATTTCGTGAATTAGTCAATTAATTTGATATAAAAAATATGCTTGTATCGGCGAGGGGGAGGAGAGATGGAAGGGGAGAGAGAGGAGTGAGGGGTTTGTTGAAATCAGCCAAGTTTCCCCTTGAATGTATGCAACCTGGTCTAACAAAATGCACTTATCCCCCTTTGCCCCACTATTCTTCTGTCGATCTTGCCTGGTACATAGCTTATTACTCTGTAACTGATTAAAGTTTCTAATCAAAATTTTAATCTGTTAATTTCCGAAGTAGGTAAATCAAAGTATAAGGCCTATTACAACTTTAAAGTGGTACCATTGTGAAGATAACAACTTTAGAGCCTGAAATGGTGTTTTTCATGTGTTTATTTAGTGACCAGTTTTCACTGTCCAATACAGCAGGTCACGCAAAGGGAACAGAGTCAGAACATGACGAGCTCAGCGTACTGGATCCATTTCTTAAGGTCTTGGGCGGAGAGATACCAGCCGTATAGGAAAACATTGCGTAGTTTCTTTGCCGGGATATCTCCTGAAAAAGACAAGTCGACCCTGTGTCCTGAAATAGTGCCATCTACTTCACCTTATTACGGTATAATCGCCATGCAAAGTTAACTGTAGGTTAAGTTGCAAAAAACCGCTTCAACATGTTGAAAACTTTCAACACACTATTAAATTTATGAGAACACAGAATAGAAAGGAACGTAAACGAGACAAAGGATCAGGTAGGAAAGCTGTATAAGTCGCCACTCAGAGAGCGGAGTCCCTAGCCGAGGGCTGGAGACAGGACGCACCCACATTCTGTCTTCACTGACTGCCTTACCGAGTCGTCCACCTATAGCTGGAGGGAGCGCAGCGAATCTCTGGGAGTCTCTCTGTAGCAGCTAGAAACATGAATAGCAGTGTGTGCCGATCTGTTCTAGTACTCGTTTTCCATAGCGACTGTGCTTTTCTGAATGTATTTGACCGACAAGTAGCAAGGACCAAGGGGCCAGAATTGCATAAGTGGAGGCCCTCTCACCAAGCTGCATTCCGTATGTTTTGGATTTTTCAACATTATACGAGCAGTTCTCTCCATTCTGAGGATAGAGGCTCAAGCTTTCTTTTCGGTTATCTTTATAACTGTTACTGAATTCAAGACATGCATTTACAAAATGACTACCATTCAGTTGTAAACAATAGCTGAATCCATATAAAGATACACTAATGGCCATTAAAATTACTACGATGATGATGAGTCCCATACTTCTTTTACAGAGCGTAGGGGAGCGACTCGGGAGAACCGCGGCGCCTTACTAGGCAAGGTCCTAGTGGAGGTGGTTTGCCATTGCCTTCCTCCGACCGTAATGGGGATGAATGATAATGATGAAGACGGCACAATAACACCCAGTCATCTCGAGGCAGGAAAAATTCCTGACCCCGCTGGGAAACGAACCCGGGACCCCATGCTCGGGAAGCGAGAACGCTACCGCGAGACCACGAGGGGCGGACCAGATTGCATACATTCAATGGCAGACTTGACTGATTACTACACAAGAAGAAATGCAGATGATACACGGGAACTCATTGGACAAATATATTATACTAGAACTGACATGTGATTATATTTTCACGGAATTTCAGTGAATGGATCCTGAGAAATCAATACCCAGAACATCCACCTCTGGCCGTAATAACGGGCTTGATACGCCCGAGAATTGAGTCAAACAGAGCTTGGATGGCGTGTACAGGTACAGATGCCCATGCAGCTTCAACATGATACCACAGTTCATCAAGAGTGGTGACTGGCGTATTGTGACGAGCCAGTTCCTCGGCCACCATTGACCAGACGTTTTCAATTGGTGAGAGATCTGGAAAATGTGCTGGCCAGGGCAGCAGTCGAACATTTTCTGTATCCAGAAAGGCCCGTACAGGACGTGCAACATACGGTCGTGCATTATCCTGCTGAAATGTAGGGTTTCGCAGGGATCGAATAAAGGGTATAGCCACGGGTCGTAACACATCTGAAATGTAACGTCCACTGTTCAAAGTGCCGTCAGTGCTTACAAGAGGTGACCGAGACGTGTAACCAATGGCACCCCATACCATCACGCCAGGTGATACGCCAGTATGGCGATGCCGAATATACGCTTCCAATGTGAGTTCACCGCGATGTCGCCAAACACGGGTGCGACCATCATGATGCTGTAAACAGAACCTGGATTCATCCGAAAAAATGACATTTTGCCATTCGTGCACCCAGGTTCGTCGTTGAGTACACCATCACAGGCGCTCCTGTTTGTGATGCAGCGTCGAGGGTAACCGCAGCCATGGTCTCCGAGCTGATAGTCCATGCTGCTGCAAACGTCGTCGAACTGTTCGTGCAGATGGTTGTTGTCTTGCAAACGACCCCATCTGTTGACTCAGGGATCGAGACGTGGCTGCACGATCCGTTACAGCCATGCGGATAAGATGCCTGTCATCTCGACTGCTAGTGATACGAGGCCGTTGGGATCCAGCACGGCGTTCCGTATTACAGTCATTGGATCACGACCAACGCGAGCAGCAATGTCGCGATACGATAAACCGCAATCGCGATAGGCTACAATCCGACTTTTATCAAAGTCGGAAACGTGATGGTATGCACTTCTCCTCCTTACACGAGACATCACAACAACGTTTCACCAGGCAGCGCCGGTATATGTGTATGAGAAATCGGTTGGAAACTTTCCTCATGTCAGCACGTTGTAGGTGTCGGCACCGGCGCCAACCTTGTATGAATGCTCTCAAAAGCTAATCATTTGGATATCACAGCATCTTCTTCCTGTGGGTTAAATTTCGCGTCTGTAGCACGTCATCTTGGTGGTGTAGCAATTTTAATGGCCAGTAGTGTATGTCTTCAATTCTACATGAGGCGGGCATGCCTATCCTCATGAGTTCTGGATGGTTCAGCAGGCATCAGCTGCTAGGATGGCACCCGGCGATGCTTTATCAGGACTCTGTCCTGGCAATGAAGATGAGGCCAAGTCAGTTGTGACAACAGCGTTTCCTGGTGGAGCGACACGCCAGACAGTGGCCCTGCTGCCCTTTGCTCTACGGTGGCAGAGGCAGCTGTGCACAGGTCTCGATACACACCCATGGGACAGGCAGCAGACGGTGGCTGGCGTAGTGATGCCGATTCCCTCCTGGGACTCAGTGGCAGTGGCAGCAGGCACGAACAACAAGCTGGTTGGGCTGTGGCACCGAGTCCCTCTAAGGACCCAGTGCGGTGCCAGACACATCCTGGTCTCGAACTGGAAGATGCTTCTGGCGTTGCCCAGTCGTCTCGTGTTCCAGCAGTGCTCTGGCATCGTGGTGCGGCTGCTCGGCGATGAAATCAAACGACGTCCTGCCCTCAAATTCGGCCTCATTTTCGCTCCCTTACTATCTATTTCGTTCTCTGAAACCTGGTGTCTAGTCACACCGCCCATAACAAAGATACTCTCTCGAGCGTGATGGCAGCAGCCCTCTTGCTGCATCACTCTTTGCTGTGCAAGGCATTTTACTGCTCTGCTCAGTAGTTATCGCTTCACAACTCACTTGCACATATCAGTTATTGTGCCCTATATGTCGACATAGCATGGCCGATGGCCAGTTCTGTTATCACAATTATCCGTGGCAGCCTCCATGCTACTTTCAGTCACTTACACAAAAGATTTAATAGTTTTACCTAAAATACTGTTTAGTGTGACTACATCATAAAATATTTGTACTTTATTTCGAGACGCGTGAATGCTTTGTCACATTCAGCTCTATAATGTAAGTTAAAAACTACAACTATATCTTAAATCATCAGACTGTCATTGGTTAAATTTATATTTATACACTCCTGGAAATTGAAATAAGAACACCGTGAATTCATTGTCCCAGGAAGGGGAAACTTTATTGACACATTCCTGGGGTCAGATACATCACATGATCACACTGACAGAACCACAGGCACATAGACACAGGCAACAGAGCATGCACAATGTCGGCACTAGTACAGTGTATATCCACCTTTCGCAGCAATGCAGGCTGCTATTCTCCCATGGAGACGATCGTAGAGATGCTGGATGTAGTCCTGTGGAACGGCTTGCCATGCCATTTCCACCTGGCGCCTCAGTTGGACCAGCGTTCGTGCTGGACGTGCAGACCGCGTGAGACGACGCTTCATCCAGTCCCAAACATGCTCAATGGGGGACAGATCCGGAGATCTTGCTGGCCAGGGTAGTTGACTTACACCTTCTAGAGCACATTGGGTGGCACGGGATACATGCGGACGTGCATTGTCCTGTTGGAACAGCAAGTTCCCTTGCCGGTCTAGGAATGGTAGAACGATGGGTTCGATGACGGTTTGGATGTACCGTGCACTATTCAGTGTCCCCTCGACGATCACCAGTGGTGTACGGCCAGTGTAGGAGATCGCTCCCCACACCATGATGCCGGGTGTTGGCCCTGTGTGCCTCGGTCGTATGCAGTCCTGATTGTGGCGCTCACCTGCACGGCGCCAAACACGCATACGACCATCATTGGCACCAAGGGAGAAGCGACTCTCATCGCTGAAGACGACACGTCTCCATTCGTCCCTCCATTCACGCCTGTTGTGACACCACTGGAGGCGGGCTGCACGATGTTGGGGCGTGAGCGGAAGACGGCTTAACGCGGGACCGTAGCCCAGCTTCATGGAGACGGTTGCGAATGGTCCTCGCCGATACCCCAGGAGCAACAGTGTCCCTAATTTGCTGGGAAGTGGCGGTGCGGTCCCCTACGACACTGCGTAGGATCCTACGGTCTTGGCGTGCATCCGTGCGTCGCTGCGGTCCGGTCCCAGGTCGACGGGCACGTGCACCTTCCGCCGACCACTGGCGACAACATCGATGTACTGTGGAGACCTCACGCCCCACGTGTTGAGCAATTCGGCGGTACGTCCACCCGGCCTCCCGCATGCCCACTATACGCCCTCGCTCAAAGTCCGTCAACTGCACATACGGTTCACGTCCACGCTGTCGCGGCATGCTACCAGTGTTAAAGACTGCGATGGAGCTCCGTATGCCACGGCAAACTGGCTGTCACTGACGGCGGCGGTGCACAAATGCTGCGCAGCTAGCGCCATTCGACGGCCAACACCGCGGTTCCTGGTGTGTCCGCTGTGCCGTGCGTGTGATCATTGCTTGTACAGCCCTCTCGCAGTGTCCGGAGCAAGTATGGTGGGTCTGACACACCGGTGTCAATGTGTTCTTTTTTCCATTTCCAGGAGTGTATTTATTGGATAAAGGTCTGGGGCACTCATGCTGAATTCATACTACCTTCGTACGTGGAGAAATGGTAGTTATGTCATAATTTGCACATAAATAAAATAAAATATTTATAATTGTTTGTGCTTTTTGACGGTTCTGAAACTAACATGTTCTCATGATTTTTGACATCATCAGCTTTCATATGATGTATCGCATTTGTGTGTTTGGTTCATTTGTTATAAATTTTGTAATCTGTGATAATGAAGAACATCAGTTATTTTTAAATTGTTATGCTTAGAAACGAGCGGTTCTAGGCGCTACAGTCTGGAACCGCGCGACCGCGACGCTCGCAGGCTCGAATCCTGCCTCGGGTATGGATGTTTGTGATGTCCTTAGGTTAGTTAGGTTTAAGTAGTTCTAAGTTCTAGGGGACTGATGACCTCAGAAGTTAAGTCCCATAGTGCTCAGCGCCATTTGAAACGAAGTTAAACTTCCATCGACCTCGACTCGTTGTCGTGCCTCATTTGGTGTATCTAGTTTTCACGTGGCTTGTCTGTAAGGCGAGTTATGTACTTGTCATAGAATATTACAATTTGTTAACTCCGCCTGCTTAGCTGAGTGGTGACGTGTTTGTTTACCATGCAGCAGGCCTGGGCTCGATTCCCGGCTGGGTCGGAGATTTCCTCCACCTGTGGACTGGGCGTTGTGTCATTCTCAACATCATCATCACCGATAAGCCAGCTGGTCAATGTGGCATCACCTGAAATAAGACCTGCAACCTGGCGACCGAACTTTCCCGGATGGGGCTTCCCGACCAACGGTGTCACATACTCATTTCATTCCATTTCATTTGTGTCTTCTTCTTTCCACTCCCCTAAAAGTAGACTAGAGAATACGTTAACGGCAGAATTATGCCACCTCTGTTTGGGGTCAGAAACTACTACCCCTTACTGGTACTATCTTTAACATGATGCGGAGATGTCGTGTTGGTCATGGCGTATTTTGCTGTTTTGTTATTATTATTATTTATTTTATGGCCTTCATTGCACCACCGTAGTCAAAAATACGAAGGTCTAAACAAGTTGTTACACATGGATACAATTTGGTTCGATAATAACTTAATATATTTAGGTAATATAATTATTAGAGGCTTTTCTAATATGAAAGGTGTTTTGCTCTTCTGTCTGCCCAATATTTCTTTCTTTCTTCATCTGAGACAACTGTTCCTGTACTCCTTTTGTTGATTTTCATTTGTAGTCGGGTTTGTGGGTCTTGCAGTATTCTGGTTTTCTCTGTCTTGTTTTTTAGGTCATCTACTGTAATTTGAAGTTCTTTTATATCTTCCTTAATTTCCGTGATCCATTTAATGTCGCTCTTGCTATTCCACAATTTTTGTATTATTTTTTTACTAATTCTGTTTTCTGGAGTTCTCATCAGATGTCCAAAGAATGAGATGCGTTTCTTCCTGATTGTGCTCATGACTGGTTCTATTTTCTTATATACTGTTTCATTTGATGCTATTCTCCAATGTCCATTTATTTTATACTGTTTATTTATACATGTCCTAATTATTCTTCTTTCTATTTTTAGTATTCTGTCAATTTCTGCTGTATTAGTTGTTTTGAAGATCGTTTCAGCTGCATATGTTATTTCTGGTTGTGTAACTGTTTTATAGTGTTTTAATTTTGCATCTATAGATAGTTTTTTTTGTTGTATGTAGTTTTGGTAATGTAATTTGCATAGTTCAGTTTTTTTATTCTATTTTGCCATGATGGCTTCTCATTTAGATTGTATGTTATTATTTCGCCTAAATATTTAAATTTATCAACAATTTTGATTTCCTGTTCTCCTATTGTAATTTTGTTTGCAAGTGGTGGTTCAGTTAGCATAATCTCCGTTTTTTCAAATGATATTCTAAGGCCTACTTTCTCTGCTATTTCTTGTAGTGATTTCGCTTGTTGCCTGGCTTCTTGAACGGTGTTGGCTAGGAGAGCAAGATCATCAGCGAATCCCAAGCAGTTAAAGCTAATATCATCTTTTGCACTTCCATTTCTTATCCTCTTTGGATTGTCCTTGTACCATTCTCTCATTATGTATTCCAGTGCACAGTTGAAAAGTAATGGTGATAGGCAGTCACCTTGTCTTAAGCCTGTTTTTATGAGGAATGGTTCCGAAATTTTGTCCTCTAAACTTCACTTTTGATTTGGTGTTGGTTAGAGTGAGTTGTATTATTTTAATTAGTTTTGGATGGAGTCCTAGATTTCTTAAAATTTTTAATACTGAAGGTCTGTGGAGACAGTCATATGCCTTCTTAAAATCTACAAATGTTATTGCCAGAGGTTTGTTCCGTTTCTTGTAGTATGCCATAATCAATTTTAAACTAATTATCTGCTCTGCACAGCTTCTCCATGGTCTGAAACCTCCCTGATATTCCCCAAACTCCTGTTCTAATTGCTCCTTGATTCTTTCATATAGGATCTTGGATAGAATTTTATATGTGCAATCTAGGAGAGAGATGCCTCTGTAGTTGTCTGGGTTGCTCTTATCTCCCTTTTTGTGTAGTGGGTGGATGATAGCTGTGGTCCAATGTTTGGGAAATTGTTCTGTTACCCAAATTTTTGTTAGAGCCATGTGCAAGGAGGTCTTGACTGTGTCACTTGCATATTTCCACATTTCAACAAAAACCTGATCTTCTCCACATGCCTCATAATTTTTTTGTTCTTTAAGAATTTCTTCTACTTCTTGGAAAGTTGGAGGGTCTAGTTTGTTAGGTTTGGTTTTTGTTGGGGTATTTATGTTGATTTGTAAGGGTTCTTTGGGTTCCTCGCAATTCAGAAGTTTGTAAAATGCTTTTGCCATGATTTCTGCATTTTCCTTGTTACTGTGTGTCATTCTTCCATCTCCATCTTTCAGTATTAGTGTAGGGGCCTCATATTGTTGCAGTTGTTTCCCAAAGATTTTGTAGTAGTTCCTGGAGTTGGTTTTATGATAATTACCTTCTATAGACTTTATAATATCTTTATGAAATGAAATCCTCTCTTGATTCTTCTAATATTTTGAGTGAATTTTTTTCTTTCATTTTTTAGGTTGATGGCATTTTCTTCAGTTTTATGTGTTTGAAACTTTAACCATGCTTGGTGTCTATCTTCATGGAATTTGTCACATTCTGATGTCCACCATGCATGTTTCCTTCGTGGATTCAAGGGAGCTAGATTCTCTGCTTCTTTTTTAAGATTAGGCACTAGTTGTTCTAGATCATCTGTTAATTTGATGGTTTGTGTTATTTGTTGGTACTTATTATTTTTAATTAGCTGATGTGGGTCAAACCTCCTTTTTATTTTATTAGTTTTTCCGGTCCTCTTCTTTAACGGCGTGAATTTGATTTTAATTTTAACCATATAATGGTCTGAGCCTGTGTCTGCTCCTCTCAGTACTTTAACATTGTGGATCTCCTTATGAAAATTTTTGTCCATACAGACATGGTCTAGCTGCCACTCGCCCTTCCTCCAGTCTGGATGTTGCCATGTTTTAAGTTTACTTGTCTTCCTCTTAAAGTATGTTGATTTAGATATAAGGTTGTGTTCTCTGCAGAGTTCTACAAGTCTTTGACCGTTTTTGTTTGTAAATTTATGTGGACTCCATTTTCCAATTATATCTTTATATTTCCTTTCTTTTCCCAACTGAGCATTGAAATCTCCCAATAAGATTTTTACATTCTTTTTATTTACTCTGTTCACAGTTTGTTCTAGAAGGTCCCAAAATTTATCTACTTCTTCCTTTGTTTTTGTTAGACAATTTTTTTCATTTGTTGGGGCATGAGCATTTATTATTGTATAGGTTTTATTCATTGTTTTAAAGCTTAGAGTCGCAATTCTTGGTGATACTGCTTGGAAATCCGTTACTGAATCTATTATTTTTATGTTTACTAAAAACCCTGTTCCAAACTGGGGACATTGTTTCATTGCCCTCGGTCCTGGTTTCCCATTATAAATTCTGTATCCTTGTGATTCGAATGGGTCCTCTGTGGTGTTTCTCATTTCTTGGATCCCTGTTATTAAAATTTTTTGTTTATTTAGTTCATCTGTGAGCTATTTGAGTTTTCCGGTCTGAAGTAGTGAGTTTATGTTGTGTGTTGCTATATAATTTATTTGCTCATGTTTAATCTTCTTTTTGTGTTTTAGTGTGCATTTGGATGGTTGCAAACGCTCCGATTCGTTGCTGTCTTCTAGTTGACTACCCACCGAATCCGATGTAGCCTTTTCCTGCCTTTTTGAGCAGGACGGTGGAATTTTTTTCCTAAAAGACCTTTCCATTTTTGACTGTCGAAGGTTGTCAACCTTAGTTGGAGCAAGCTCCGATTTACAACTCCGGTTGTTAACCGCAGAGGGTGTGATTGGTCCGCGAGAGCTATTTTATTTCACTCAAGTCCGCCAGTAAACCGGTGAGGACTTCCCTATCCGCCACCTGGGACACGCCACGTAGGAGTATCACCTCTCCTCCTACTATGACAGCATAGTAGGTTCGTGGGTTGCTGTTTTGTATTATAACTCGCCATTTCCAGGCAAGGGCGGTTTGAAGATTTGCCCCAAACACGTCACTTATAATTGAATGTCAGTTAACGAATCATCAACAATATAAGCCATCAAGAGATACTATTATTCCTGACCCAAAAGCCGAAATTCGGAAGCCTCTGCGTAACGTAGTGGATAAAGATAGGGACTGCAGATTCGAAGGAAGTAAATTTGCATCCCACTATAAGCTAAATTTTGTTTTTCATCTTAGCGTTTTCGCACATTCTGGGGCGTTCCCATGAATCTAATACAAGTATGTTTTGCTATATACAGTGTTATCTACATTTCTGTTTGATTAGAAAATGAAGGATGGAATAAATACACTACTTGCCATTAAAATTGCTGCACCAAGAAGAAATGCAGATGATAAACGGATATTCATTGGACTAATATATTATACTAGAACTGACGTGATTACATTTTCACGCAATTTGGGTGCATAGATCCTGACAAATGAGTACCCAGAACAACCACCTCTGGCCTGGGCATTGAGTCAAACAGAGCTTGGATGGCGTGTACAGGTACAGCCGTCCATGCAGCTTCAACACAATACCACAGTTCATCAAAAGTAGTGACTGGCATATTGTGACGAGCCAGTTGCTCGGCCACCATCGACCAGACGTTTACAATTGGTGAAAGATCTGGAGAATGTGTGGGCCACGGCAGCAGTCGAACATTTTCTGTATCCAAAAGGCCCGTACAGGACCTGCAACATGCGGTCGTGCATTAGCCTGTTGAAACGTAGGGTTTCGCAGGGATCGAATGAAGGGTAGAGCCACGGGTCGTAACACATCTGAAATGTAACGTCCGCTGTTCAAAGTGCCGTTAATGCGAACAAAAGGTGACCGAGACGTGTAACCAATGGCACCCCATACCATCACGCCAGGTGATACGTCAGTATGGCGATGACGAATACAAGCTTCCAATGTGCGTTCACCGCGTTGTCGCCAAACACGGATGCGGCCATCATGATGCTGTAAACAGAACCTGGATTCATCCGAAAAAATGACATTTTGCCATTCGTGCACCAGGTTCGTCGTTGAGTACACCATCGCAGGCGCTCCTGTCTGTGATGCAGCGTCGGGGTAACTGCAGCCATGGTCTCCAAGCTGATAGTCCATGCTGCTGCAAACGTCGTCGAACTGTTCGTGCAGATGGTTGTTGTCTTGCAAACGTCCCCATTTGTTGACTCAGGGGTCGAGACATGGCTGCACGATCCGTTACAGCCATGCGGATAAGATGCCTGTTATGTCGACTGCTGGTCATACGAAGCCGTTGGCATCCAGCACGGCGTACCGTATTACCCTCCTGAATCCATCGATTCCATATTCTGCTAACAGTCGTTGGATCTCGACCAACGCGAGCAGCAATGTCGCGATACGATAAACCGCAATCGCGACAGGCTACAATCCGACCTTTATCAAAGTCGGAAACGTGATGGTACGTATTTCTCCTCCTTACACGAGGCATCACAACAACGTTTCACCAGCCAACGCCCGTCAACTGCTGTTTGTGTATGAAAAATCGGTTGGAAACTTTCCTCATGTGAGCACGTTGTAGGTCTCGCCACCGGCGCCAACCTTGTATGAATGCTCTGAAAAGCTAATCATTTGGATATCACAGCATCTTCTTCCTGTCTGTTAAATTTCGCGTCTGTAGCACGTCATCTTGGTGGTGTAGCAATTTTAATGGCCAGTAGTGTATTTGGCTGTTTATTTCCAAATGTCTAGCAATTTTCGAGTGTGTGGTTAGGCAGGAACCTAAGACGACAGCTTAAATTGCTGTAAGTGGAACGGGCAACAATAAAATTTATATTGTTCCTTGTCACAAATACTCCACTGTTTATTACCTAGTGTACACAAAGACCGTGAAGAGACATTTACTTCACTTTACAACCAGTGGCACTTCCGGTTGGTATAATTCTGCCACAAACACCATGTGATGAACAAACACGTTCAGGCTGGATCGGAAAAATCCCAATCCTCTGCTCGTGGCCACCGGTTGTCTGCATCTTCGCACCCTGTGCTGCCTCGGACCACATGCTCTACGTCAGCAGCCTGGTCGCTCATCGACAGCTACTGATCACATCCCTATGAGCCGCGGGACAGCTGCTCGTAATTGTTACAGATCTCCTTTGGCTAGTTTTAAACATTATGCTACGTGATCACTGCTACAGTCTTCAGCCAGTGTCTGGCTAGTCCTGAAGAGTAAGCTGAGAGAAATGCCGATATGTAGAACAGTTTATTTTGCATTTCCCCCCAGCAGCTGACCTACTGACCTACCAGAGCTCAACAAGCAGTCAGTACGTTACATTGTGCACCAATAGACCAGAAGAGGACCGGCAAGCGTAGTGTAAGCAGATTATCCAGTGCACTTGTTACAGCCTTAAGGGCTTAAAGGGGGTAGGACGTCAAACGGGCCGACTTGGAGCAGGAGAGGCATCACAGGACATTTTAATTTCCACTGTCTATACTTTTACAAATAAATTCATAAAACTTTGTCAGCATGAGCAGGAACGATTCTGAATTTACACTCACAGCAGTGGAAGTTCGAAAACATAACAAAATAATTTTTTTTGCATGTGAAATTTCATCTTTTTTTTCACTTACTAATGGCAGCATTTGTTGCTATAGGTACACTTTTCTTCATAAGTAAGAGACATTCTTCGATGAATTTTGCACAGCATACAAACCATACTCAAAGGTGTATGAAACTCTAGAATTTTACAAATCTATTAAAAACTGTGGTAAAAATTGAGGTAATTAACTAGAAAATTTGGGTTTTTTCTAAACATGAAGTTTAAAATATGACAGCTCGTTGGTTTCTTCATAAATTAAATAAATTTTAGAGTTTGACACACCTGTAAGTATGGTTTCTATGCTGTGTAAAATTCATCGAAGAATCTCTCTAACTTATGAAGAAAAGTGTACCTATAGCAACAAATGCAGCCAGTAGTAAGTGAAAAAAAATGATGAAATTTCGCAGGTAAAAAAATTTATTTTGCTATGTTTTCGAACTTCCACTGCAATGGGTGTGAATCCTGAATCCTTCCTGTTGATGCTAACAAAGTTTAATGAATTTATTTGCAAAAGTATAGACACTGGAAATTAAAATGTCCTGAGATGCCTCTCCTGCTCCAAATCGGCCCGTTTGACGTCCTACCCCCCTTAAGTCTTTTACCAATAAAACACAGCCTTTAGTTCACCTTCCCTACACCCTTTTTTATTGCCACTTAAGAAATCTCCCCCAAATCATTTGTACAGATGAAGAATAATAAAGGCCTATCATACTTCGTAAGGGAACGCCACATGTAGCTTTGGATTCACTAGATGCTTTCAAGGGGAGGTCCCCAGGTGGGGGATCGTCTTTTTGAAACCAAATGTACGATGATGTAGGTTAGGATCCCAAATCACACCCTGCAGCCGTTGACTCTGGTAGATCCTCATTTGCGAGTAACTGACCAAAAAAAAATCGTCGTTTTGCATGATGCTCAATAACATAAAACAGGCTAGATCTGTATTCTGGTTGAGTGGAGTAATGGATAGGCTAATAGTTTCCCATGCAAGAGGTAGTGGATTCGAATCTCATCAAGGCCACAGTTTTCTTTATTTTTAAACCTTTACCTAAGTGACTTTGATCATTATTTTTATTCAGTTAATTGGTTTAAATGTAATGTTTTATTTCTATTCCTCTGTCACATTATTTTAATCATCGCATTAACTTTCTTTCATTTGTTTAATTTTTCTTTATGTGATTATTTTCCAACCAGAATTTTTGTGAATATGAATTTAATTATATTTATCTATTATAGTGTTTAGTTATCTGAATATTCCTATCTGTCAGTTACAGAACCAAAGACCAAACAGTCTATTAGTATTGACTGTACAGTGATGTGAAAATAATGAGTACGAAATAACCGGGCGATAAACAGAAGAAATTAAGTCGAAATTAATGTATAAAATTAATTAAAAATACATAACATGGATTTCAACTGGAGAAAGAATGATGGGAAGAAAAATGAGAGCAACTGATGAGATTATAAAAAATACATTTAAATCAATTACTCGAATAAAAATGATTATGAATGTCATTTCCATAAAGATTTTAAAATAAAAGAAATTACTGCACATGGCGGGATTCGAACCCACAACTTCCTGCATGTGAAGCTACTATCCTGTTCATTACACGACGCAACCAGACTATTCGAAGCAACTTTTTTAACGCTATTGTGTGTCACACAATATTCCGAAATTTTTTTTCGTCAGTTACTCGCAAATGAGGACCCATCAGAGTGAATGGCTGCAGTGTGTGATAATTGGGATCTTAACCTACAGTAGTGTACAGATGGTTTCAAAAAGGCTATCCCACTGTTGGGGGCCTCCCCTTGTTAGATGCCCATATTACAACACAGTGGAGGCCTCAGAGCGCACTGAATTCTCAACATCAGATATCACATGCAGTCTTGCTTTCGTAGGTATGTGTGCACTGTCGTGTACCTGATGTGTGATGCAAAGCTCATTTTAGAAATATCGCTGTTGTCGTTGTTGCAGAGTGGTCCCGCGCCGTGATGATCCTGTGCGGCTTCATGGTGCTCGCATGCGTGCTGCTGCTGATCGCAGTCTATGAGGTAACGCAGACTGGGCCAGTGCTCAACATCTCACAGCCACAGCTCCGTCTGTGGCCCACTTCTAACAGTGTGGCACAATTCTCTGTAAATGGTTGCTCGGCATCTTTTTATATCCTTATATGGATACTTATATGGATATGGTGTCTGTTCCTTTGGACATGTCCCAAAGAGCGGTCACCATTGATGACCTGCAGCCGTCTAGAACGAAATTAGAATTATATATTAATACCTGCAGCCGCTGACGGACGTTGATATATATCAACAGGGACAGATGAAAATGTGTGCCCTGACCGGGACTCGAACACGGGATCTCCTGCTTACATGGCAGACGCTCTATCCATCTGAGCCACCGAAGGCACAGAGGACAGTGCGACTGCAGGGACTATCTCGCGCACACCTCCCGCGAGACCCACATTCTCACCTCATATGTCCACACACTACCTCCGTAGTTTCCCTACCCAACACACTCATTACTCGTAGAAGACATTCTTACCAAGTCCCGTAAGAGTGCGCGGATGCACTTATATTACCTGAACTATTACAGGACTTGGTAAGAATGTCTTCCACGAGTAATGAGTGTGTTGGGTAGCGACACTACGAAGGTAGTTTGTGGATATATAAGGTGAGAATGTGGGTCTCGCGGGAGGCGTGCGCCAGGTAGTCCCTATAGTCGCACACTCCTCTGTGCCCTCGGTGGCTCAGATGAATAGCCGGCATTGTAGCTCAGCGTGTTCGGTCAGAGGCTTAGCTCCCTCTGTAATAAAAAAACTGAGTTAATCGATCAACAACGAACTTAAACGGAAGTCTTACGACGTCCGCCCCGAGCAGATGCAACGATCAAAATCGAACAAAATAAGTAAAAAAAAAGGAAAAGAAAAAAAAGATGGATAGAGCGTCTGCCATGTAAGCACTAGATCCCGGGTTCAAGTCCCAGTCGGGACACACATTTTCACCTGTTCCCGTTGATATATATCAACTCCCGTCAGCAGCTGAAGGTATTAATATATAATTCTAATTTCTTTTTATATTTGTGACACGAGTTTGAATATACACCTACTGATATACTTTCACACCTTCATCAGGGACTTTTAGTGAGCGAATGACATTAGAGTATACAGCTCCCAATTGGCTTTTATTGAGTGAATTCATGCAGTTTCATCGCAAATGTACAGGTTCATAATTATTTCATTGAAATACAGAAAATTAATAGGTGAAAGACATTAACATAGTTTTCTAAACTAATAAAAGTAACAGCTACTCCTCACCACTACATAATTTTCAAAAGAATTTCTTCAGGGAAAAGGAAAAGGGGGTGAGGGTGAAGTGTCCCAAGTCGGTAGATGGTAAAGGGTTATAACCTACAGTGCCCGACAAATAAAGTAAAGCACCCAACAGACATGATCGGACGTCAGTGTAATTTTGTAGATGTATGCCCAATGATCGATATGTGGATGATTAGAGTTGCAATTCTCTGTGACAGGTAGAACGGCCATCAGAGAGTCTTAGTGTTGTTCATGTTCAGGGACATGAATAGACCAAACATGTTCAGTCCAGTTCACTGTGAAGAACATGGATATACTACATAATAGTGTGAGACAGCGTTATTAGCATCTGGCAGAGTTTGAAAAAGGCCTCGTTTTTAGTCTCCATTTGGCCGGCTGGTCGAATTGTGCATTTTCCAGGTTTCTGGGGCATTTAGATGTGAGAATGGCCCAGTGTTGGACTGCATCACGAACGTCATCAAGGTTCTGATCAACCACATTTGGCCACTACAAGGGAGGAACGCCATATTGTGTGTACATCAAGCAAACTGTAACCTCTTCACATATGCACCTGTCATCCTAGAACAAGTAATGGACTCCCTGCAGTATCCTCTATCGTTCCCACACCATTGGTCAGAGACTAGCAGCAGCCAGATTAGGGAATTAGGAATTACCATGCCATGTGTAGGCTACTTTTGACACTAAGAAACAAATGGCTGCAGCAGGAGTGGTGTCGTGACCGGAGAGTGTGGACAGCTGATGAATGGCGTCGCATTGCATTTAGCAATGAATCGAAGTTCTACATTACCCAGTATGGCCATCGTCACCGAGTGTGGTGGGGACTTGGGGAGAAGTCGCATTTTTCCAAGGTTTTAGCTAGTCACTGCAGTAGCATCACGGTGTTGGTAGCGATCAGGTACGACTTTAGGTATGTTACAGGTACTTGGTATCTTCATCTGTCATGGGCAAATTGATGCAGTACTGAGGCTGGGCAGCCCCTAACCCAAACTCGAACGCGCCACGCACTGACACAGAAGACAGCCACACAGCTGGAGACCGAGCGGTGCATTGGTGCCAAGTTTTCTGTGTTTGGTCTCCACTTAGGCAGCCACCTGCAGCTACTGGAGGTGGTTCTAACCCAGCTGGGCATTGAGGTGAACAGAGCGTTTATGACAGAACATGACAGAACGTGTAACGCTATGTCAGTGGTCTTCAACTGTAGTGGCTGAC